>NC_134784.1:7465591-7571355 GCF_046742065.1 Oratosquilla oratoria
CAGTACAGAGAAGAATGACCAAAATGATACATGGACTCAGAAATTTGCCTTGCGAAGAGAGGCTTAGGCATCTTAACTTACACTCTCTGGAAAGACGCAGAGTGCGGGGTGATCTAATATAGGTGTTCAAGTGGATCAAAGGCTTTAACAAGGGTGGTGCAAACAAGGACATCATATTAAAACAACAGGGCAGGACTCGCAGTAATGGTTATAAACTGGACAAATTTATATTTAAAAAGGAAATAGGCAAGAATTGGTTTACTAATAGGGTGGTCGACGAATGGAATAAACTTAGTAACCATATAGTAAGTGCTGAAACTATCAGTTGTTTTAAGAAACGATTAGACATCTTTATGGATGGGGATGACAGGTGGTGATAGATACGGAGCTGCCTAGTGTAGGCCAAGATCTAAGGATATAAGGTCTAACCACTTCCGACCGAATTTCGAGGGAGTTGGCGCAGCGGGCCCGTGAACGTCACCTGGCTGTTCAAAGTGGGGTTCGCGGGTCCTATAGCTGTCAGTTGAAGCTGGTGCGTCGTTCAGGAATGTCGTTGCCTTCGCTCGCACCGCTCCACGCAATTAGTTATATTCTGACAAATATTATATAATATATATATATAAATATATATAAGATATTATAGTTCCTATCTATATATATGAATATATAATATATATGATATATAATATATATATATATAATATATAAAATATTATAGTTCCTGTCTTCCTTGGCGTTTCACAGTTTTCTTCAGTGTTTCACAAAGAGAAAACGGACCCAGCCTAATGACGTCAGAAGCTGCGCACAATAATTCAAACGGTCTGACCTGTATATTTAGACCTTGGTGTAGGCCTTATGGTCTCTTGTAGTCTCCTTCATTCTTATGTTCTTATATAGATACAAAAATGGTAAGGGATGTACGGGTCTTCTCGAAGCAAAACTGGAGAGCTATTTCAGATAATTTGGGAACCGCTGACCAATTAAATGGGCCTGGGTATATTGCAAGGACGGTTACGAATAGAAGTGCAGAGGTAATAATCAAACTCTACCTAGCGTTAGTTAGACCCATCCTTGACTATGCGGTACAGTTCTGTTCTCCGTTTTACAGAATGGACATCAGTTCACTAGAATCAGTACAGGGGAGAATAATCAAAATGATACATGGGCTCAGAAATTTACCTCAAGAAGAGAGGCTTAGGCACCTTAACTTACACTCTCTGGAAAGACGCAGAGTGCGGGGTGATATAATAGAGGTGTTCAAGTGGATCAAAGGCTTCAACATTGGTGACGCAAACAAGTCCGTTATTTTAAGACAACAGGGCAGGACTCGCAGTAATGGATTTAAACTGGACAAATTTAGATTTAAGAAGGAAATAGAGAAGAATTGGTTTCCTAATAGGGTGGTCAACGAATGGAACAGTCTTAGTAACCGTGTAGTGACTGCTTAAACTATCGGTAGTTTTAAGAAACAGTTAGACAACTTTATGGATGGGGATGACAGGTGGTAATAGACATGGAACTGCCTAATGTAGCCCTCATGGTCTCTTGCTGTCTCCTTTATTCTTGTGTTCCTATGTATCTTTTAGGATTATTTGATCACCGGGCACGCCCGATCTGGTGACCGGGGACGGAGCCTGGTGACCGAATGTGCCCGACTTAACTTGGATAAGGAGCTGCCTAGTGTAGGCCTTTTAGGCCTTTTGTAGTCTCCCCAATTCTTATGTTCTTATGTAAGAAAAAAGATACCAGGCATGCTTCAATGAAAACATGATGGGAGAACATTCGGGGCTCATACATGAAAGTGATTTGTTGTATTCACGCAAATCAAGAAAATCTGTTAACGTTTAATCCTAAATTTTGGTTTCAGAAGTTTTAAAATAAAATATTGTGTCATTTGAATTTATGTTTTTTTTTTGTCCAAAAATTGTGAAAATGATTAAATTGAGCTTTTTGGGAAAATCATTCTAAAAATCACAAAAGCAAAGTTTGACAGACATATTGGACATTTTCTATTGTTTTGCAATTAAAAGAGTTGGGAAATAACACTTGCTTGTCAAAGACAAAAATCGTGTTACTTAGTGTAATAATTTATAATCGATGACAGATTTGCTAATTCATGCACCGCTTATAAACAGACAGACAGCGCGTGTTCATCGTCAACCGTGGATGTTAAATCCATAATAGAGAAGTAACGAAGAGTCGTAAAGATGTCCAGGCCTTTGAAAAAACCTCGTGCTGTTTTTCCTGAGGAGGAATATGTTTCAGAGAGTGATGAAGAAATGGAACAAGATGAAATGATAGGATCAAAGGTATGTCTAAATATTTTCATTAGAGTTCGGCTGAGATTCCTGCTGCAGTGCAGAGTAAGTGATTATCTCACAGTAGTCGAGTAGACTAGTCTTATGGAAGAGGCCAAACTCAGCCCTATGTTACTATGTATCCAGCTCTGGACTTTGAACTGAATAAGTGGTGGTATCAGTTTGAATGATATTGAATTTTAGTTCTATAATTATATAATAAATCTTGTTTACTCCATGTTAGCTAGGTCAATATTAAAATGGAATTCCTGATATTTGAGCTGAAGTAGTTCTCATGGGATGCAAAAAGTCGCTATGAGTATAATGCAATTTGAATTATCCATCTAGCTGTCTTAGTTCTCAAGATATTGCATTTTGAATGGAATTAAATCGGGGCTATTTTGTCCCCGGAAATCGGGCCGAAACGTGAGGTCTGACTAATTGCCGATCAAACGTAAACAAAGACGGTTTTTACCGACAGGCACAATTTTATATAAAAATTTAGCATATGGTTGCATTATTTGACCTATTTTCTTTAAGATGTGTGATTTCCATGTAACTTGATCATAGAATTACGTTTTTATCCTCTGCAAAATTACCCACCACAGCTATGAATACCGTCAAATTACATGAAAATCACACATTTTAAAGAAAATAGTTTGAATAATTCAACTATATGCAAGCTATTACACTAAAAACACAATAGTAATAAACTTATAGTGTAGTTTGATCCATACCACCAGTGATCATAGATAGCGGGCATGACGAATCGTAGCTGTGGTCCGTAATA
This sequence comes from Oratosquilla oratoria, assembly GCF_046742065.1. Classification (NCBI taxonomy): domain Eukaryota; kingdom Metazoa; phylum Arthropoda; class Malacostraca; order Stomatopoda; family Squillidae; genus Oratosquilla; species Oratosquilla oratoria. The sequence goes on from NC_134784.1 coordinate 7,468,679, forward strand.
TTACGGAGGATAAAAACGTAACTTCTCTTTGATCAAATTACATGGAAATCACACATTTTAAAGAAAATAGTTCAAAAAATTCAACTATAAGTCTATTACACTAATAACATAATAGGGTAAAATTTTACTTTCGACCATTGTAGGAATATAGCAATACAAAATTAGATAGTAATTTTGTAAATTAAAATGTATGAACGTAATATGCAATTTTGTGTGCGGAAATGAAAATAAAATAAGTTGCTCAAACAGATTTCTTAAGTAACGAAGTCGTGTACTACGAATGGTATGCCATGTTTGTTATGGTAGATGCTGACGTCGGAGAAATGAAAGAACGATAAATTTGTCTAAACTAAACTAACCTAACTTAACCTAACCGGTAAAATTTTACTTTCGACAATTGGAGGAATATAGCCATACAAAAGCTGAGAGAGTGGTTGAAAAGCCCGCCAACGTCTCTCATGACAACGACGACGACAACCAGCCAGATGATATCTAATTTGCAGGTAATGATTTATTAAACACAGGTTAGGTTAGTTTAGTTTAGTTTAGACAAATTTATCGTCCTTTCATTTCTCCGACGTCGGCATCTACCGTAACAAACATGGCGTACCATTCGTCGTACACGACTTTGTTACTTAAGAAATCTGTTTTAGCAACTTTTTTATTTTCATTTCCGCACACAAAATTGCATATTTCGTTCATACATTTTAATTTACAAAATTACTATTTAATTTTGTATTGCTATATTCCTACAATGGTCGAAAGTAAAATTTTACCCATAATAGTAAGAAACTTAATAGAGTGAAGTTTGATCCATACCACCAGTGATAGATAAGTTGGCGGGATGGATGTTGATGTTGTTATCCGATAATCCGACCCGATAGAAAAAAACTAATTAAAACCACTGATTTTTCAGCTCTACCGGAACACACTGCCTTTATTTTGGTATTAGAATAATCCGCGATACTAGTAGTTTTTCTTTATTATGGTCAGTTGCCACAACCCTAAATTTGTTAGCTCATTTTTTACGTTGAAACATATACCAATTTTCGATTTCCTGCTGAATGTAGGCCGCCATGTTTATCTTATGTTTTTATTGACCGACATGTAACTGATGATGTGAATGTTTGAAATTTACTACGATCGTAGTAAATACACTCGCACAACATTTTTATTAATTAAATTTCCCGCGGTATGTAAATTTGGCCGTTTGAATGGCGTGCGCATAAAATGACGCGCTATTGTGCTCGTCATCGACGGTGGCGCCTCTGGTGGTGTTTGACCTACCTACTTGTTTACTCCATGATAGTCTGTTATACAATACTGTCCCCCCACACTTAGTAATGTCCTGTACCATTTCTCTGAATATACATTTCCTTTTTTGTTGAACCCTGTGGTAGGGGAGAATACTGCCACTGAGTGTTCCCATTTGAGTTGTAAAAGGTGACAAAAATAGGATAGGGATAGGACTAGGCATCTTACTCTCTGTAGCCCCAAAGGTAGCTAGGTCAAACACTGCTAGAGACGCCACTGTCGATTACGCCCGCCAATAGCCCATCATTTTATGCGCATGCCATTCAAATGGCCAAATTTACATATTGCGGGAAATTTATTACATAAAAATGTCACGTAAGTGTATTAACTACAATCGTAGTAAATTTCAACCAATCGCATCATCAGTTACATGTCGGTATATAAAACGTAAGATAAACATGGTGGCCTGCATTCAGCAGTAAATTGAATTTTTTTTTATGTTTCAACGTGAAAAATGAGCTAAAGAAACTCCATTAAAAGGCAACATATCCAAATTAAACAAAAACTGCTATTCTCCCAGATTATTCTAATACCAAAACCAGGGCAGGGTATTGCGGGAGAGCTGAGAAATTGAAGTACAATTTTTTTTTTTTTTTTTTTCTATCGGGTCGGATTATCGAATTATCGTAGCTGTGGTCTGTAATTTTGCAGAGGGTAAAAACATAACTTCTCTTTGATAAGATTACATGAAAATCACACATTTTAAAGAAAATAGGTTGAATAATGCAACCATATGCTAATTTTTTATATAAAATCGTGCATTTCAACAAAAACCGTCCTTGTTCGGGTTTGGTTAGCTATTAGTGAGTCGGATGGTATTCGTAGCTGTGGTCGGTAATTTTGCAGAGGATAAAAACTTAACTTCTCTTTGATCAAATTACATGGAAATCACACATTTTAAAGAAAACAGGTCGAATAATGCAACCATATACTAATTTTTAGTATTTTTTTAGTTTCATCCATGGGCGCAATATAGCAATAGAAAATTAATTATCAATTTTGTAAATTATGATGTATCAACATAATATGCAATTTTGTGGGCGGAAATGAAAATAAAAAAATACCTAGCTACAAGCAGATATGCTAATGAACGAAGTTGGTAGCATAGGATCAGGACGCCATTTTGTTGTCTGTCAATTGATGGCCTCGGTACTTCCAACAGTACCTCGCCAGGTACATTTTCTTGAAGGAATGTTATGGAGTGGAGATACGTGCATTCCTTCAAGGTGCAAGAACTTTGTATACCCTGCAAGCTAAGAGAATGGTTGAAAAGCCCGCCAACGTCTCTCATGATGACATTTAAGACTACGTACAAGTGGGCGAGCAGTCTTGAAGTCACCTGTGTTTTTACAGGCCCTGATTCGCGGTGTGACATTTAATTTGCAGGTAATGATTTATTAAACACAGGTACTGAAGTTTTAGTTTAGGTTAGACAAATTTATCATCCTTTCATTTCTTCGACGTCGGCATCTATCATAACAAACATGGCGAACCATTCATCCTGCACGACTTTGTTACTTATGAAATCTGTTTTAGCACCTTTTTTGTTTTTTATTTCTGCTCACAAAAGTGCATGTTACATTGATACATTATTATTTACAAAATTAATAATTAATTTTCTATTGCTATATTGCACCCATAGATGAAACTAAAAATTTACCTAATTTTTTATATAAAATTGTGCATTTGAGCTAAAACCATAATTGTTTGGGTTTGGTCGGCGGTTAGTGAGACCGCATGGTTTGGCCTGATTTTCTGGGACAAAATAGGCCTGATTTTGTACCATTCAAAATGCAATATCTCAGGAACTGGGACAGCTAGATGGATAATTCAAATTGCATTGTACTCACAGTGTCTTTCTGCATCCCATGAGAACTACTTCAGCTCAAATATACCAAAGGCTTTTTACCCCTGACATGGGGGCTAGCCAAAAAGAAAAGGCATAGAAATCACTCCCACCCATTTCATTTCCCATATATTCCACTCCCCTCCACCCTCCTCCCTCCTTCTTATCTTGGCACCTCCTGGATGACGGGTCATCCCTGCATCCTGTCCACTGCCCTGGGTCAGAAGCAGTGTCGCAAGACACAGCACATCCACAGCAAGGCCGCTTCATAAATTCGGCGACCCCCCTCTCCGTCCCCTCATGCAAGAAAGGAGAAGACGGGGAGAAATCCCTTCGGGCTGCGTCAAATTTTTTCTCATACATACTTCCTCACCCCCCATCCCCCACCCACTCCCCCTCCTGCATCACAGCATCATCTATACACAACCCTTCTCCATTCACCCCTATCTTCTGTCCTCTCCCATCCTTCCTCTACAGACATTCCTCTCTTTTGTAAAACCCCTTTCACCCCATCCATCCATCTCATCCTAGGACACCCCCTCATATTCACTCCTTCCACCTCCACCTTCCACACTTCTTTTACTAATCTTTCTTCACTCATTCTTTCCATGTGTCCAAACCATCCTAACACTCTTTCATCAACCCTATCTCCCAGCTCCCTTTCCACCCGTTCTCCTCAACTCCTCATTTCTCACTCTATCTAGCCTAGTAACCCCTATCATACTTCTCAGACATTTCATCTCAAACACATTCAAACTCCTTCTCTCTTCCTCTCTCATATTCCATGTTTCTGCCCTGTACATTGCTGTTGGCACAATCACTCCTTCATATAACCTCCTCTTAGCATCCATTCCCAGATGTCTATTTCTCATTACACTTTTTAATCCACCAAAAAAAATTTACTCGCCTCTCTCAATCTACATTCTACCTCCACCCCCTACTCCTCCCTTTCCTGTCACATCTGCATCCAAGTATCTGAAACTATCCACTTCCTCCAGTTTCTCACCCTTAATGCTCACTTCCATCCTTCTGTCACTCTCTCCCCTTGTACATCTCATCACCTTACTTTTGCCCACATTTATCTTCAGCTTCCTTCTTTCACACACCTTCTCAAACTCTGTCACTAACTTCCTTAATCCCTCCTCTGATCCTGCTACAAGCACAGTGTACCATAGGGTACATTTCTAAAAAGTTAAAGGCATAAGAGGGTCTTACACTATAATTTCCATTATACATGAATTTACATTTTTTGGGGGTGAAATGGTAATGGCCAATTATCCGACCATTACTTCATATAGTCTATGTCCTCATGAAGAAGCTTCATGTCATCCTGGGTTTTAATTTGGCTGTAGATTTTGGTGTTATCTGCATACAAGTGTATTTCACTTCCATTTTTTAATACTTCGGGGAGATCATTAATATAAAAGATGAGCAAAAAGGGTCTCATCACCCCAGAGGGACACCACTTTTCATATCATGCCATTCTGATTTTTGGCTGTTCACTATTACACATTGCTTTCTGGACTCCATGGAACCTCTGATCCACTTCAAACAGTTCTCTCTAATGTTTATTTAGTTTTTTTTTTTTTTTAAGTCTCCTATGTGGCTACCTTATTGAAGCCTTTCATAAAGTCACAGTAAATTATGTCCACTGCAACATTCTCAGTCAATATCTGAGTCCATCTGTCCAATATCTTTATTAGTTGAAGAACTGTAGATCTACTTGGCGAGAATCCAAATTCTAATTACCGCAGTAGTGATGGTTTCATTTTAGGATGAAAGTAGTTGAGGTAAAACTTGAATTTCTTAATTTAGGGACACAGACATGCATGATGGAATATATTATAGGGAAACAGTATGGATACAAAATTGTATAATTCTACAGAAATATCACGTACTGCATTTTAGAATATTTGGAATTATTTTAGTTGTGCACACCTATGCAATATAGCATTAGAAAATTAAATATTAATTTTGTAGATTAAAATACATGAACAAAGTATGCGATTTTCTTGGCGGAAATAATAACAAGATAACCTTGCTACAAGCATATCTACAAACAAGACCGCTAGGATACTGTACGGATGCCATGCTTGTCTGTCCAGTCCAGTAACTATCAGTTAGACAATGGCTTTCACATTGTGGACCGGGTATTCTCCAACTACAGGTGATGTTAATAAGTGCTGTTACAAAGACAGTAGGGCTTCCTTGGACTTTTTGAGAGAACACGGGGTTCTGCCATCATCTGTTTTAATTGCCCGAGGTACAATAATAATCAGGCCGTCAGCATCCGTGATTACAACGATGATCAGGATGATCTTTAGAATTTGAGGTACTGAATTACTAAGTATAGGTTAGGTAGGTTAGGTTAGGATAGAACAGATGAATTTATCATCCTTTCATTTCTTCAACCTTGGCATCTATCAAAACAAACATGGTGTATCATTTAACCATCGCGACTTCGTTTGATAGTAAATTGGTTTTAGCAACTTGTTTGTTATTGATTTCTGCCAAGAAAATTGCATATTATGCTGATGTATTATAATTTACAAATTTAATAATTGCTTTCCTATTGCTATATCGCATGGGTGTGCAGAACTAAAAAATTAACAAATATTTAATATCCAGACTGCAAACTATAAATCTATCATCTCCACCTCCTGACAGTGACTTATGTTCTTTACTCTTCAGTCTCGGAATTTATTGTTCGATCTTCCATTGAGTACCAGGCATGCCATTTCCCTTTTTTGCTCAAAGATCTGTTTTGGTAAATTTTTAGAAGTGCACACTTATGTGATATAGCAATAGAAAATAAAAAAATCATTTTGCAGATTATAGTACATCAATGTAATATATGTTTTTCTTAGCAGAAATCAATAACAGGAAAAGCTGCTAAAAGCGATACGCTAATGAAGGGCAACTGCTTGAGATGCAGTCTTTGTTTTGATAGGTGCAGAGTTCGAAGAAATTAAAGCATGATGAATTTGTCTAACATAACCTAACCTGCATTTAGTAATGCAGTACCTGTAATTCTAGAGGTTGTCAGGGATATTGATGGGCAGTTTTGGCATTGGGTGTAGAGGAATTTCACAGCTTGAAGAAAAATATGATATTCAGCTCCATAGCACTGTTTTAGAAATATGTAGTGTGGCGATGTCACTCGGAGTGGGAGAATACCTAACACACAATGTCAATACCATTGTTAAACTGACATTGACAGGAATGGACAGATGACAAAATGGCATCTTGAACCTATCATAGAGCTTTGTTTGGTAATGTAATTGGTTTTAGCAAGGTTTTTTGTTATTGATTTCTGCCAAGAAAAATGTATATTACATTGATGTATTAAGATTTACAAAATAATTAATTTTCTATTGCTATATCATGTAGGCGTGCACTTCTAAAAAAGGATTTGTTTTTTCTTGGGAAATTAATCTGTTGTCCAGGTTCTCCATTGCAGGAGGCCCATGGCCTTCAGAAATGTGGCAACAACCACAGGTTCAACCCATATGTCACATGGTGAAGAGATTATGTCCTCCTGTCTGAAAGGAGCAAATGGAGGGCAGTGTAGTTTAAAGTGTTCTGTGTGATGGTATATCTGGGATAATAAGAGTCTGTTACCAGGCTGACTCTGAGTTAGTATTGTCATACAGGGTAGTGAAATGACAATTCTTACTCATCGTGGAAGTGACTTCCATTGGGTTGATTTCTGTGGGAAGAGGGGAAGTATATAATTTTATGGTCTATAGTGGGGTGTTTGTTTTCTAATCTGAGTGTGCATGTGTTTTTGTAGGGATACCCTATATTTTGGCAGTACTGAGGGCAGGGGTATTATTTCTGCAGAGGTCGACCATATGTCTCATAATTTGGTAAAATTTTAGAAGTACACCCCATGTGATATATCATTAGAAAATTAAATATTAATTTTGTAAATTATAATGCATCAATTTTATATACATTTTTCTTGACAGAAATCAATAACAGAAAAAGTTGCTAAAAGCAATATGCTAACAAATGGAGCTGCAGGAACTGCTCGATACATCATTTTTGTTTTGATAAATGTGGAAGTCAAAGAAATTAAAGTGTGATAAATTTGTGTATTCTAACCTTACCAAACCTAAGTTAAACTACCTAACCTAACCTACCTAATGTGACCTAACCTGTATTTAGTAATGCAGTACCTGTAATTGTAGAGGTAATCATGGTCCTTGTTGTCATTGACCTCTGAATCTTTCAAAACAAAAATGGTGTCTCAAGGAGTTGCCGTGGCTGCATTTGTTTGTGAATCACTTTTAGCAACTTTTTCTGTTGTTAATTTCGGCCAAGAAAAATGTATATTACATAGATGTATTATAATTCACAAGATTATTAAATTTTCTAATGCTGTATCATGTAGGTGTGCACTTCTAAAATTATACCCAATTTTTTTTTTCTATTCTGGATCAACTTGCCTTATTAGTTACAGCAACTTTACATAAATGAAGATCTTGTATAAATGTATGATTATTGTAATATAAGTTTTCTCTGGCTATATTATGTAATATATATAATATACATGTGTTCATCTTGGTTATCAGATTCAGATGGGTGTATATCAGGGTCTGGCATGCAATAATGTGAAATTAGTTATTTATTATGGCAACACAACTTGCTCCCATACCCCACTACTGGTAGTGTTAGACATGGCAAAAGAAAGCACTAACTAACCACCAATAGTGTAAAATTGCTTCACCAGAACTGGAACAAGTTCAATATTGTATATCATCAAGTCTAAGGGATTATATTTTTCCATTAGGTAACTGTTAAAATTGAGAGAAGTCACTTTACAAAGCTGTGATCAGGAAGCAAGTCTCACATTTAGGATTTTATCTGTTAATTGATTGATTAATTATTTTTTGGTTTATTTCTTTATCATACAGACAGGAAGTATATGAAAACTTTGAATCAGAAATGGTATCCCTCCCTTCTATGCACTTGGATCTCCACTTTGTCCATTTGGGTGCCCTCAAGTATCCTTATGTGTACTTAGACAAACATGATCAACATATTGGCAGCAAGGCTTAATGATTGAAATATTTATTAGACAAAATTTCTTTCAGATCGATGTTGACTTTGAAGGATTTAGAGCTGAGGACAATGATTTTCATGGGATTAAGCAACTAATCCAAATGACATTTCGAGGACTGGATGTTGATTTATCTGGCATTGCTGACACCATCATTTCCCAGAATTATGTTGGATCAGTTATAAAGGTAAACTAAGTTTTCATTTATAATTGGGATATTGAGGTTACTGTAAAACAATTGGTAATAGCAAGTAGTGCATTGTAAATAAAACTGGCTATTATGCAGTGACATTGTATATTTTCTGTATTTTGACTTTTCAATAGTTGCAGTGGTACCTAAAATCAGAAGGATCAATTTACTGATTGTTTTTTGGACTATTGGTATGTGATCTCATTCATTTGAATGGGTGATTTCTTCTTAGTGAAAGCTCAAAGATTTGTGATCCTTTAGATGTAGTTATGTTTGCCAGATTTTTTTTTCACTTCATAAATACATATGTATATGTACAAATATATGAACAAATGTACATAAATACATACTACATGAAAATAACAGGAACACAGTTCTATGCTATAATCCTCAACAGCTCACACCCATCACACTAATCTTACAATAGAATGAAAAAAAATAACACATGATCAGTATAATATTCAAGCCAAACAACCTAGCACCTGTACCACACAAAACATTCACACAGAAACACATACACATTTTGATCACTAAACAAACCCTTCAAGACAAACCTTCAAACTCAAAGCTCAAACAACTCCCATCCCTAAGCCCCACCAAAGAATCAAACTAACATGCCTACACACAAGACACCATCTAGCATTAAAACAGTACTAACACAGAATAGGCATGGCCAAAGATTCAATCTGGCCCAGATGCACCCACTATACAGATGACACAGAACAACAAATACTATGATGTCCCATACTAATGATTCCTAGACAACAACACAGTATGTCTTCCCTGAGAAACTTGTGGACCTGCCTGGAGGCTGATGCCATTTACTTGAAGGCCACAGGCCTTTTGCAAGAGGAACCAGGAGGCAGTAGATTGATTGATTGATACATGCATACATAGATATATCAAAATGTCCTTTCTGCTTTATAAGGAAGGTGGCCAGCCAAGGCATGTACCCAACCTTTCAACACTCACACCCACTTGTTTTCTCTTTTATTTGAACTCCGTGTGGTTGTAGAGCCATCCCTATCCATTGTCCACTGCCCAGGTAAAAAAATATGGAACAATATACAGCATCTTCACAGCAAGGCCTGACATTAGAAGCTGGTTTACCCTCACCACTTCATTACATGGTGGCCCTCCCCTTCATCCAATTGCAAAAAACAGAGTAGATAAGAAGAAATCCCTATATGCTGTATCAATTTATCATCCATTTGCAACTATTCCCTAATCACACCCATTTCTTACTCTCTTCTCTCCCAACACAACAGATATTCTCCTTGTACCTAAGGCTCCATTCTTGGTCTTCCATTGAATTTTACTCCTTCCACCTCTACTTTCCATATTCTTTCTGCTAGTCTTTCTTCATGCATTATTTCCATATGCCCAAACCATACCAGTATTCTTTGATCAGCCTCATCTGCCTACTCTCTTTCCAACCCTGTTCTCATTTCTCACTAATCCATCCTCATTAATCCCCCAGTACACATCTTGAATACTTCATCTTGGACAAATTTCAACACCTCCTTTCAGTCTCGAAGAGGTCTTTGGTGGCTAATTCAGAGCATACTGTACATTCACCCTAAAACCCTCTTGCACCCATCCCACACCCCTTCCAAAATCCCATTCATTGTCCATCCCATCTTAGCTCCAACCCTCTTGCACCCATCCCACACCCCTTCCAAAATCCCTTTCAGTCTCGAAGAGGTCTTTGGTGGCATAATTCAGAGCATTCATTGTCCATCCCATCTTAGCTCCAACCCTCTTGCACCCATCCCACACCCCTTCCAAAATCCCATTCATTGTCCATCCCATCTTAGCTCCTCATGGATGAAAGGTCATTCCTGTTTCCCACCACTCTGCTTAGTTCAGAAGCAGTGCAGTATGACACAACACATCAACAGCAAGGCCTGGCAGCTGAAGCTGGTTTACCCGCACCACTTCATTATTACACGGTAATCACCCCCCCCCCTCATCCATTCAAGAAAAAAAAAAGTCCCTTTAGGCTGCATCATTACCTCATCCATTTACAACCATTCTTCATTCACTACTGTCTTTTGCAATCTTTCCTCCTTGCCTAACAAACTTTCCTCTTGGATCCAGTGCTCACTCCATCTATTTTTGCTTTCCACACACTTGCAAGTCTTTCTTTACTTGTTCTTTTTATATCCCTAGACCATCCCAGCATTCTTTGATCAACCCTATCTGTCCGCTCTCGTTCTGCCTCTGGTTCTTGCTGCATCTCCATAGTTCTCACACTATACATCTTTGTAACCTCCACCATACTACACTTGATTTCTAACATGTTTAAGTTGTTCCATTCTTTCCCTTCGAAATTCCAAGTCTATGCTCCATATAGTGCCATAGGGACAATCACTCCCTCATACAGTCTTCTATTTGTCTTCGTCCCTAGATGCCTATTTTTCATGACCCTTTTTATCCCCCCAGACAGTTACTTGCTTCTCTTCTTTTTCTTTTAATTTTGGTCAGTTTGAAATACATTAGGGATTAGGTTGAGACTTTGTTTTGATATAATACATGATATTACATGAAGACAAATCTTTTAAAGCAAGTCAGTGATGAGATGGATGAAGATGAAGAAGAAGAAGAAGAGGAAGCAGGAGAGGATGAGCTTCAACAAGTCTTTGGTGTTACCACAGTTATCAATCTTACATCACGGAAGGTTTGACTGATTTGTGTCCTGTGTATTGGGAAATATGATGCCTTACAACTTTTCTAAATTTGTATCAGTTGTGAATCATGAAAGACTCAGCTCACAAGGTTTTAGGTTTCATTTTGGCATGATTGGATGCTGTGAAAATATTTAAATTGTCATCAGTCTTGTATCTTCAGAGGTTTGGTACCTTATATAACTTTTGTCCATCCAAACTATTCATGAAATGAAGGAGTTCCATAACTTTATTCCAGGATGAAAGCTGCATATCTGGGTTGAGGTCAGCACTGGTGGAGAAGTCTGGGAGCAGTGGATCAGATGAGACTAATCGTCTGTTACGAGACATATTGGGCAATGAGAGCAAACATGTTGGACTGCTGCTTTCTGAGAGACTAGTGAATTTGCCACCACAGTTTGCTTTGCCCATATTTGAGAGTTTAGGGTAAGTTCTTTAGATAAAATTCATGTTTATCATCATCCAGGGTAAAATATGTATAGGATGGGATGATACAGGAATGTAAAGAGGAAATAGCCAAAGTCAAAAGACAGTTCCACTCCCATGCATGTCAACCCCACCTACTCCACTCCCATTCCACCCCTCCCTCCCCCTCTTATCTTGGCTCCTTCTGGATGATGGATCATCCTTGCATCTCACCCGCTGCCCTGGGTCAGAAGCAATGCAATAAGACACATCACATCCACAGCAAGGCCACTTCATTTAACCAGCCACCCCCCTCTGTCCCCTCTCTGTCCCCTCATGCAGAAACATTGAGGACAGGGAGAAATCCCTTCAGGCTGCATCAAAATATCATTTACACATAACCACTCCCACCCACTCCCTTCCATGCATCACAGCATCATCCATACACAATCATTCTCCATTCACCCCTATCTTCTACCTTTTCCCTTCCTTCCTCAACAGACATCCTCCTCTTGCTCAATCCCTTTACCCCATGCATCCATCTCATCTGCGGTCGCCCCCTCATGTTCACTCCATCCACTTCTGCCTTCCACACTTCATTTATTAATGTATCAGTGATGTTTATATTGATATCAGGATTGCATTAGTGTTTGTGCATCTCGATTTCATCTTCTTTCATTTCGTAGGGATGAAGTTGAAGAGGCTAAGACCAAAAAAATGCCCTATGACTTCACTTATCTCTTAATGATATGCAAGTTATATAAAATGGAGGGTAAGAAGAAAAAGAAACAAAAGCAGCCCAGCATTAACTTAGTCATGTGGAGCAACCCAGAGGAAGAGATCTTTGCAGAGGTAAATACTATCGATGCCAATTATTGTTTTTGGTGTAGCGGTAATTTCCTGGACCAAGTAATGCCTTGTAGCCACATAAGAACATTTTCTGTGTAATGCCACACATTTTTTCAGACAAATGTTGTGCAATTTTATTTCAGCAGACTAGGCAGCTTTATCCTGTTTTCCTTTATTTTATCAAACACAATATTTGATCATCAGAAACACTAATCACATTTTACAAATCATTCATAAGAACCACACTTGACTACACCTTCCTAGCATGGTTCCCTACAATCAAGAAAGCAAAAATAAACACCCTGCAAACTACTGAAAACAAACCAATAATAATAACAGGATGCATTAAAATAAGCTTGATAGAACATACACTCGGAAACCAAATTTCTCCCCATTGAGCAGCACATGAGAATTAACCACTTCAGTACGATGACGCCTATGTAGGAGTCACGAGGACTGAGTGAGTACATGAGGATGCCAGTGTCGGTGTCTTAATTATATATATATATTTTTTGTAGTTGTACACGAGTTAGCCCCGGATTCTGTGAACTGGTTTGATCACATTTTCTGTATTTATTATTACTCAATTCAGTTTTGAGTAATAATAAATACAGAAAATGTGATCAAACCAGGGAGGGGCAAGTGTGAGTTTGGGAGTGTAGTTGGGAGGTTCTCATGAGTGAAGAGGGGATGAGGGAGAGAAGGGGTGGCTATATTAGTAAGTGAAGAGATAGGTAAGCATGTAGTGGAGTGGAAGGAGGTTTCTTCAAGGTTGATGTGGATGAAGGTGAAGCTGGGAAGGGAGATGTGGGTTTTTGTAAGTGCTTATGGGCCTGGTAGAGAGAAAAGCGTAGAGGAAAGGGAGTCATTTTGGGTAGATTTAAATGAGTACATAGAGGGATTAGGGAGAAATGTCAATGTAGTTGTATTGGGAGACCTTAATGCTAGGGTAGGAAATGAAACAATAGACAGAGTGATTGGGAAGTATGGAGTTCCAGGTAAAAATCGTAGTGGAGAATTGATGGTAGAGATGTGTCTCAAAAGAGAGTTGATGATAGCAAATATAGTGTTTAGGAAGAAAGTGAAGCATAAGTACACATTGGAGAGAGTGGTGGATTGAAGGGTGGCAGATAGAGCATTAATGGACTATATAGTGGTGACCAGGAGTATGGTAGGAAGAGTTAAGGATGTACATGTTCTAAGGGGAGAGAGTGGGGGGAATATCAAATCATTTTCTGGTGGAAGGTAAATTGAAAGTGGAGAATAGTTGGAGAAAGAGGAAAAGGGCAGAAGGTAGAGAGGTACTTCGATTAAACTGCTTAAATGAGAAAGGAAAGGAGAAGGAGTATAAGAAACTGAGAGAGGAGTGGAACGGAATGAAGAATAGAGTAGAAGTAGGAGTGGAGGAGGAATGGGGATGGTTCAAGGAGGGAGTCATAAGGTGTGTAAAGATGGTATGTGGAACAAAGAGGGCAGGAGGAAACAGAAGAAAGGGTAGTGAATGGTGGGATGAGGAAGCAAAGAAGGCTGTAGAAGAGAAGAAGCAGGCTTTCATAGATTGGCTACAAATTAGGATGAGGGAATCGTATGAGAGGTACAAAGTAAAGAGAAGGGAAGTCAAGCATAAGATAAAGGAAACGAAGAGGACAGCAGATGTGAAATGGGCTAAGAGTATGACAGAAATAAAAAGTTGTTTTGGAAAGAAATTAAAGGAGGATAGGGAGGGAAAGGTAGTTGTAGTGGGTAGCGCTAAGAAAATGAGAGTGATGAGTGAGGAAAATGGAGGAGAAATAGGGAAAGATGAAGTGAAAGCAGCTGTTAAGATGATGAGAGCAGGTAAGGCACCTGGTCTGGATGGATGCCATGCAGAATGTCTGAAGAAAGGAGGTACAGTTATGGTGGACTGACTGGTGAGGTTATTTAATGTTTGTTTAAGAGAGGGTAGAGTGCCAGAGGACTGGAGGAGTGCCTGTATAGTTCCATTTTACAAGGGAAAGGGGGACAAGTGTGAGTGTAGTAGTTTCAGAGGGATCAGCTTGTTGAGTGTAGTTGGGAAGGCTTATGGGAGGGTCTTGATTGAGAGGGTTAGGAGAGGAACAGAGGGAGTAATTGGTGAGGAACAGTGGTTTTAGGACAGGTAGGGGTTGCGTAGATCAGATCTTTGTGGTAAGACAGATATGTGAGACAGCTATAGGAAAAGGTAAGGATGTTTTCTGGGCTTTTATGGATTTGGAAAAGGCTTATGACAGGGTAGACAGTAAGGTACTGTGGGAGGTATTGCATATATATGGGATAGGAAAGGTGTTAAGAGCAGTCAAAAGTTTTTACAAGAGTAGTAGAGCTTGTGTTAGGATTAGAAATGGAGAGAGAGAATGGTTTGAGGTAAAGGTGGGACTTTGTCAGGGATGTGTTATGTTGCCCTGGCTGTTCAATCTATACATGGATGGGGTGGTGCAAGAGGTGAATGCAAGGGTAGTGGGTCAGGAGTTGGAGATGGTTAAAGAAAATGGAGAAAAATGGGAGATAAGCCAGTTGTTGTTTGCTGATGACACTGCACTTGTAGCAGGATCAGAGGAGGGATTGAGGAAGTTAGTAACAGAGTTTGAGAAGGTGTGTGAAAGAAGGAAGCTGAAGACAAATGTGGGCAAAAGTAAGGTGTGTAAGGTGATGAAATGTGCAAGAGGAGAGAGTGGCAGCAGACTGGAAGTGAGTATTAAGGGAGAGAGACTGGAAGAAGTGGATAGTTTTAGATACTTGGGTGAGAATGTGACAGGATAGGGAGGAGTGGGGATGGATGTAGAATGTATATTGAGAGATGCGAGTAAGTGTCTTGGTGGATTAAAAAGTGTAATGAGAAATTGAGATTTGGGAATGGATGCTAAGAGGAGGTTATATGAAGGAGTGATTGTGCCAACAGCAAAGTACGGGGCAGAAACATGGAACATGAGAGAGGAAGAGAGGAGTTGGAATGTGTTTGAGATGAAATGTCTGAGAAGTATGATAGGGGTTACTAGGCTAGATAGCATGAGAAATGAGGAGGTGAGGAGGAGAACAGGGGTGGAAAGGGGGTTGGGATATAGGGTTGATGAAAGAATATTAGGATGGTTTGGACATATGGAAAGAATGAGTGAAGAAAGACTGGTAAAAAAGGTGTGGAAGGCAGAGGTGGAAGGAGTGAATGTGAGGGGGCATCCTAGGATGAGATGGATGGATGGGATAAAAGGGGCATTACAAGAGAGAGGAATGTCTGTTGAGGAAGGATGAGAGAGGGCAGAAGATATGAGTGAATGGAGAAGGGTTGTGTATGGATGATTCTGTGATGCATGAGGGGATTGGGGGGTGAGGGAGCATGTATGAGAAATAAATTAACGCAGCCCGAAGGGATTTCTCCCTGTCTTCTCCTTTTCTGCATGAGGGGACGGAGAGGGGGGGTTGCCGAATTAATGAAGCAGCCTTGCTGTGAATGCACTGTGTCTTGTGACACTGCTTTTGACCCAGGGCAGTGGACAGGATGCAAGGATGACCCATCATCCAGGAGGTGCCAAGATATGAGGGAGGGAAGAAGGTGGAAGGGAGTGGAGTATGTAGGGGATGGAATGGGTGGGAGTGGTTTCCATGCCTTTTTTTTTTGGCTACCTCCTGTGTAAGGGAGAAAAAAGCCTTTGGTATATGTATGTATGAATGTATTATTATTACTCAGAGTAAAAGAGAATGAGTAATACAGCAGTGACTTTATATTTTATAATGCAAGTAGTGTGATGCATCGTACATATAGCAGTCGATGCAGCATGCGAGAATTTGACTCATAATGAAGTGGTTAAAACAAAATACTATCTGTACCTTGCAACAATAAATCAATCAATCCATTGGCCATTTTGAGTCCACTGCTGAACAAAGGCTTCTTTCACATCAATCCATGATTCTCATTATTGCAACAAGCTCTGCCATCCAACTCTTGTAAAGTTATTTATTTCATCTCTCCACCTTCTCTCTAGTGTGCCTCTTACATACCTTTACTTGCATAGATTTTGTAGCGTCCACTTAGTAATGCACTTGCTCCATTACCTATCATTCTTTTGTACTTTCTTGCCCTATTACACTTCAAATTTTTTGCTGCCCCCACAATATCTTTCACTCCAATCTGCTCCTTTCAACCAACTTGCTCTTCTCCTGTCTGTATAAGGTGAATATTGTTTAGGGTTCTTGCATAGATTTGTGTTCCTGTCATTTTCATATGATGTTCTATTGGGAGTATTTTGGTTTCTGTATATAGGTGTCCTATAGGAATAATAGAATGGATATCTCCCCTGAAAAATCATTAATAATATTACTCGCTGAAATGAATTGCCCCAGATGCAACTGTCACACAGAAAGCATTAAATACCTGATCCTAGACTGTCTCACCCAAGTCCTGCCCAAATGACAAAACATTTATGGGATAGTCTGGTAGCTGTTGCCAGTTACCTGGGAGCCATGGGTCTCCTGCAATAGATTAATTATTTTCATATAATTTTCTTAACACTGTTGGGGGAGGGAGATGTACAGAGATTTTTGGGGGCGTAACCCCCCACCCTCCATAGCTCTCCATGGCTATGGGCCTGATAAAGACTATGAATTGTATTAAGAAAAAATGCTTATTTTTTTACTCATCTTGTTTTTCCAAACTAGATGCCCTGGAGTAAATGAAAAGATAATTTTGTGCAGGAATTTGTATTTGTGCAGAAATGAGCCCTAAATTATTTTATTTTATTTTATTTAGTTATTATTATTATTTTTTTTTTTGCATTGCTTTTGACCTAGGGCAGTGGGCGTTATGCATCCAGAAGGAGCCAAGAAAAGAGGGAAGGAGGGGTGGTGAATGGGAGTGAAGTATGTGGGGATGCCTTTTGACTTGAGCTACCTCCCATGTAAGGGGGAAAAAGCCCTTGGTATATGTATGTATGTATTTAATTATTTACTTTTTTCACATGCAGGAATGTCTTGCCAGCTTTGAGTATGAGGTGAAGGGTGACACTGGCCTTGGTGGTGACTGGGAGGAGGATGATGCCGAATACACTCCATATAGGCGAGTACTCCTATTGAAGGCAGACAAGGTGCCCAGTATAATACATAAAGTTAAACAAAATCTGGTTTCATGTTCATGAACAATGAAGATTATATATGTTGATTGTGAAGAAATTTATGGTTAAATTGAGATGTGTTTTTCATTATCCTAAATTCTGATGTGTACTTGAAATCACAACAATATGAGAAGTATATTTTAAGAAGTTCTAGGGGCAGGGGGGCCATCTGAAGGTTGCTGGTATTCTGGAAGAAAAACCAGGAGCAGTGAATTGAATGTAGCCTCTGAGTATGTGTTCCTTGCTTGCCTTCTGGATTATAGTTATATTTTAAGATGTTCTAGGGGTAGGGGGGGCATCTGAAGGTTCCTGGTATTCTGGAAGAAAAACCAGGAGCAGTGAATTTATTGTAGCCTCTGGGTATGTGTTCCTTGCTTGCCTTCTGGATGGTAGTTACTATTTTGTTTACTGCTGTATTTCGGGAAGGGTACTGGTTTATTTCAAACTATTCTCTGTAATTGGTGAGGAACAGTGTGGGTTTAGGAAAGGCAGGGGTTGCATGGATCAAATTTTTGTGATAAGATAGATATGTGAAAAAACTTTAGCAAAGGACAAGGATGTGTTTTGGGCCTTCATGGACTTGGAAAAGGCTTATGCCCTAGTGGACAGGAAGGCACAGTGGGAGGTTTTGCTGATATATGGGATTGGAGGAAAGTTGTTAAGGGCAATCAACATTTTTTATGAGTGTACTAGAGCCTGTGTTAGAATTAGAAATGGAAAAAGTGAGTGATTTGAGGTAATAGGTGGGACTGCCAGGGATGTGTCATGTAGTCATGGCTGTTCAATATGTACATGGATGGGGTGGTGCAGGAGGTAAATGAAAAGGTAATGGGCAGAGGATTGGAGATGGTTAAAGAAAATGGAGAAAAGTGGGAGGCGAGCCAGTTGTTGTTTGCTGATGACACCGATTGTGGCAGGATCAGAGAGGGGATTAAGGAAGTTAGTGACAGTTTAGGAGGGTGTGCAAGAGGAGAAAGTTGAAGGTAAAGTGAGTAAAAGTAAGGTGATGAGATGTACAAAGGGAGAGGATGGGAGCAAATTGGGGGTAAGTCATAAAGGATGCTGGAGGAAATGGATAGTTTTAGGTGTAATGCTGGGATTCCTGAGTCTATTGTATATGAATGTTTATAGGGTTAGGAGCACATAATGAATCTAATTAGATGTAGGCTGTAAGACATACCACCCTTCAGTGCCCCCCCCAAAAAAAAAAAAAAAAAAAAAAATTCCCAGGGGTGGGAACCACCTTTCCACCCTTACCACCTCTCCTGTGCCCCAAGCTGGGGGGTAGATAGTCTGGGTCCATGAAGATGGAACTAGAGATTGAGGAAACCTCCTTCCACTCCACTGCATGCTTTCCTATCTCTTCACTTACTAGTATAGCCATCCCTTCTCTCCCTTGTCCTCTCTTCACTCCTGAGAACCTCCCAACTACATTCCCAAGCTCACACTTGCCCCTCCCTTTCAACTTAGTTTCACTCAATGCCAACACATCCATCTTTCTTCTCACAAACATACTCCCTATCTCTTCCCTTTTACTCTCATCTGTACCACAACCACACACATTAAGAGACCCAAACCTTAGGGTACTGATTGGAAAACTCCTAGACCCTCTGTCTTCACTTTTTTTTAGGAATGTCCTTTTTGGGCTACAGAGAGAAGGATACCTAGTCCTATCCACATCCTGTTTTTCATCGCCTCATATGACTCAAATGGGAAGACTTGGTGGCAGTATTCTTTTCTCCTACCACAGTTTAGTTTATAAATGAAGAAAAGGAACTTTCACACAATGATGCAAATTTTTTATACCCCAGAGGAGGGATGCATGTAATGTCAGGATTCTGTTTTTTTTTTTTTTTTTAATGGTATATGTATGTTTATAAGATTAGGAGCACATAATAAGTCTAATTAGATGTTGGCCATAAAATGTACCACCCCTCTGGGGACTCCCCCCCCCCCCTAAAAAAAAAAAAGTGTATGACATTTCCCAGGAGCACCCCAGCTGCACCCTCGTGATATCTGGGAAAAGTGCATACCCAAAGCTGGAGGGTAGATAATCCAGGTCTGTAAAGATGGAACTAGAGATTGTATATTGACAAAAATTTCACATGAGTAACTGGGAAAAATGGGGTAGTCCAGCAACACGGGGAATGTGGAAGGATGGGAAAGTTCAATGTAACTCAATTGGAATGGCTGACAATGTACAAGGGATTAGCTGGGCAAAATCATAGTCAGGGGAAGTAATGAGAGGACGGTCTGGCTAGGCTTGAGCTGGTGGAGGCATAAGACATCATTCTAAGCCATAACACCCTTCACCTCAGAGGTGAATAATTAAGAAGTTGAATAATAGTGAATATTTGTAATATAATGAAATAATAATAGAAGAAATAGTAATATTTTGGTGGGGACATGGGAAGTGTCTCATTTTTTGTGAATATATATATTTGGTTAGTGTGGAGTGATTTCTATGCCATACCACCCTTCCATGCAGGTCCATACAGGGTGCCAAATGAAGGAGTGTTAGCCCAGTTGTGGCCTCTGGATGCCCACTGGTTAGCTGTGGATTAGGATACAGAGGGGAAGGAGTTCTGTGTGTGTCATATAAATAATTTTTTTTTTTATTACAGCTGGCAGATCACTACAGCATAATGACTCGCTTGTTAATCGAGTTACTCGCTTATCATTCACTTATGTGTGTGTATATATATATATATATATATATATATATATATATATATATATATATCCTTGTACCAAGTGCATTACATTCTTAGTTACACGAGCTACCAAAATTCTTTTACAAGTGTATTATCCCTAGAGTGGGGAAATGGTCCAATCGATGGAGTGGTTGGGAAGTGTGGAGTTCCAGGAAAGAATCGTAGTGGAGAGTTGATGGTGGAAATGTGTCTAGAAAGAGAGTTGATGATAGCAAATACAGTGTTTCGGAAGAAAGTCAAGCATAAGTACACATGGGAGAGGGTGGTGGAGGGAAGGGTGGTAGATAGAGCGCTAATGGATTATGTAGTGGTAAATAGGATTATGATAGGAAGAGTTAAGGATGTACATGTGCTAAGGGGAGAAGGTGGGGGAATATCAGATCATTTTTTGGTGGAAGGTAAGTTGAGAGTGGAGGATAGGTGGAGAAGGAGGAAAGGGACAAAAGGTAGGGAGGTTCTTAGAGTGAACTCCTTGAATGAAAAGGAAAAGGAGAAGGAGTACGAAAAGAAGCTGAAGGAGGAGTGGGAGGGAGTAAAGGATAGAGCAGAGATGGGTGTGGAGGAGGAATGGGGATGGTTCAAGGAGGGAGTCTTAAAGTGTGCAAGGATGGTGTGTGGAACAAGAAGGACAGGGGGAAATAGAAGAAAGGGTAGTGAATGGTGGGATGAGGAAACAAAGAAGGTTGTAGAAGAGAAGAAGCGAGCATTCACAGATTGGTTACAAAAGAGGACAGGGGGAGTCATATGAGAGGTACAAAGAAAAGAAAAGAGAAGTAAAGCAAAAGGTAAAGGAGGCAAAGAGGAGAGCAGATGTGAAATGGGGTAGGAGTATGACAGAAAATTTTGAAAGTAATAAAAAGATGTTTTGGAAAGAAATTAAGAGAGGAAGAGGAGGCGAATCAAGTAGGGAAGAAAAGGTAAAAGGTACAGATGGAGAGTTGATAATGGAAGAGATGGCAGTGAGGGGAAGATGGGCAGAATATTTTAGGGAGTTGCTAAATGTGAAGGAGGATAGGGAAGGAAAGATAGCTGCAGTGGGAAATACGAAGAAAATGAGAGTGATGAGTGAGGAGAACGGAGGAGAAATAAGGAAGGATGAGGTGAAGGCAGTTGTAAAGATGATGAAAGCAGGTAAGGCACCTGGTCTGGATGGATGTCATGCAGAATGTCTGAAAAAGGGAGGTTCAGTGATGGTGGACTGGTTGGTGAGATTATTTAATGTTTGCTGGAGAGAGGGTAAAGTGCCGGAGGACTGGAGTAGTGCCTGTATAGTTCCTCTTTACAAGGGACAAGGGGACAAGTGTGAATGTAGTGGTTTGAGAGGGATTAGCCTGTTGAGTGAAGGCTTATGGGAGAATCTTAATTGAGAGGATTAGGAGAGGAACAGAAGGAGTAATTGGTGAGGAACAGTGTGGATTTAGGACGGGTAGAGGTTGTGTAGATCAGATCTTTGTGGTAAGACAGATATGTGAGAAAGCTATAGGAAAGGGGAAGGATGTTTTTTGGGCTTTTATGGATCTGGAAAAGGCTTATGATAGGGTAGACAGAAAGGCACTGTGGGAGGTTATGCAGATTTATGGGATAGGAGGAAAGCTTTTGGGAGCTGTCAAGAGTTTTTATGTGAGTAGTAGAGCATGTGTTAGGATTGGAAATGGAGAGAGTGAGTGGTTTGAAGTAAAGGTGGGACTTCGTCAAGGATGCGTTATGTCGCCCTGGCTGTTCAACTTATACATGGATGGGGTGGTGCGAGAGGTGAATGCTAGGGTAGTGAGTCAGGGATTGGAGATGGTTAAAGAAAATGGAGAAAAGTGGGAGGTGAGCCAGCTGTTGTTTGCGGACGACACTGCGCTTGTGGCAGGGTCAGAGGAGGGATTGAGGAAGCTGGTGGCAGAGTTTGGGAGAGTATGTGATAGAAGAAAGCTAAAGATAAATGTGGGTAAAAGTAAGGTGATGAGGTGTACAAGGGGTGAAAGTGGCAGTAGACTGGAAGTGAACATTAAGGGAGAGCGACTGGAGGAAGTGGATAGTTTTAGATACTTGGGTGCAAGTGTAGCAGGAAAAGGTGGAGTGAAGGTGGAGGTAGAATGTAGATTGAGAGAAGCGAGTAGATGCCTTGGTGGTTTAAAGAGTGTAATGAGAAATAGACATTTGGGAATGGATGCGAAGAGGAGACTGTATGAAGGAGTGATTGTGCCAACAGCACTGTATGGGGCAGAAACGTGGAACATAAGAGAAGAAGAGAGAAGGAGTTTGAATGTGTTTGAGATGAGGTGTCTGAGAAGTATGGTGGGGGTTACTAGGCTAGATAGAGTGAGAAATGAGGAGGTGAGGAGGAGAACAGGGGTGAAAAAGGATTTGGGAGAGAGGGTTGATGAAAGAATATTAGGATGGTTTGGACACATGGAAAGAATGAGTGAAGAAAGACTAGTAAAAGAGGTATGGAAGGCAGATGTGGAGGGAGTGAACATGAGGGGACGTCCTAGGATGAGGTGGATGGATGGGGTGAAGGGGGCTTTGGGGAAGAGGGGAATGTCTGTTGAGGAAGGAAGGGAGAGGACGGAAGACAGAGGTGAGTGGGGAATGGTTGTATATGGATGATGTTGTGACTGCATGAGGAGGAATAGGCGGGGGGGTGGGGGGTGGGGTAGTATGTGTGAGTAAATTTTGACGCAGCCCGAAGGGATTTCTCCCCGTCCTCTCCTTATATGCAAAGGGGGACGGAGAGGGGGGGTCGCCGATTAAATGAAGCGGCCTTGCTGTGGATGTACTGTGTCTTGCGACACTGCTTCTGACCCAGGGCGGTGGGCAGGGTTCAGGGATGACCCGTCATCCAGGAGGTGCTCAGATGAGAGGAAGGGTGGGAGGGGTGTGGAGTGTATTTAGGGATGAAATGGGTGGGAGTGTTTTTATACCTTTCCTTTTGTGGCTACCTCCCTTGGAAGGGGGAAAAAGCCTTGGTATATGTATGTATGTATGTATTATCCCTATATGTTTAAATCTAATATGGGACATTGTTCCAAGTTCCTGTGCTAAGTTATAATTACACTTTTGTTTATTCGTTAAAGATAATAAAATATAAGTGGTTAATCATTAAAAATAGTAAGATATAAGTGGATAAATAAAAATCTAATCAAATTAACTTCTCAAAAAAGCCACTGTCTGCACCATAGCTTTCTCTTTCTTGATAGCTTCTTTTTCACATCACACAGAGCTACAATGCTTCACAGTAGGGTTTCCATTTTAAGGAGCTTGTTGACATCCATCCTCCCAGTGCAGATGCCGAGAGGTGACTCATAGTGCCTTGTAGCTGCTTTCTTTCCTCATGCCTACTCAGTATGTATGTATAAAAGCCACTGTCTGCACCATAGCTTTCTCTTTCTTGATAGCTTCTTTTTCACATCACACAGAGCTACAATGCTTCACAGTAGGGTTTCCATTTTAAGGAGCTTGTTGACATCCATTCTCCCAGTGCAGATGCCGATGACTCATAGTGCCTTGTAGCTGCTTTCTTTCCTCATGCCTACTCAGTGTGGGCACTTAGTTCAGTATTTAACACTGCCACCTGCTACATGCAAGTCTGCATGAGGCACAGTGTGGACCCAGCATTATTGTTGTGTAATTGGTGAATGTGGGTATTGCTATTTGTGGTGTCAGTGTTGTTTCATGAATTAGTGCTATATGTGTTTGAGTAACAAGTGGAGCAGCTCTGAGCATTTGTGAGTCCATATATGTCAATCTGTAATATGTTCAAGGTGTGTTTTTGTGTTGATGTGTTTGTTGGTGTAAGTATTGTGTTCTTTGCAGTTCCAGTTCTGTTTGTATTGGTGTGTGGTGGTAAGAGCTGAACATTTTTGGTGAAACCAATATTGGCATATGTTGCATTTGATGGGTATGTATATAGTTTACAGGGTTAGAGGATGTAGGGCAATTATAAGGGCCTGAGTTGGAATATAAGAATATTTAGCCTGGTTAATATAATTTTTGTACTCTCTAATGTTGGTGTTCTTTAACTGAATAGCTAAGTCTGGTCTGGACAAGTTAGAACTGTTATAATTAA
This sequence comes from Oratosquilla oratoria, assembly GCF_046742065.1. NCBI lineage: Eukaryota > Metazoa > Arthropoda > Malacostraca > Stomatopoda > Squillidae > Oratosquilla > Oratosquilla oratoria. The sequence goes on from NC_134784.1 coordinate 7,492,926, forward strand.
TATCAGAAGATTTATTGAAGTGGAAAAGACCATCTAAACTAACAGGGTTAAAGGATGAGTAAAATATGATTCGTTCTTTGAGCAATGCATCACAGACATGAGCTTATATTTATTTATTCATATATAACAGTGCATACATCAATAGTTATTGAACATAAAATCATATAGCACCTGGATCGGTCCAATCCATATAATACATACATACATATACCAAAGGCTTTTTCTCCCTTACAAGGGGGGTAGCCAAAAAGAAAAAGGCATAGAAACCACTCCCACCCATTCCATCTTCTATACACTCCACTCCACCCTCCTCCCCCCCTCGCATCTTGGCACCTCCCAGACGACAGATCATCCCTGCATCCCGTCCACCGCCCCAGGCCAGGAGTAGTATCGCAAGACACAGCACATCCACAGCAAGGCCGCCTCATAAATTTGGCGACCCCCTCTCTCCATCCCCTCACGCAGAAAAGGAGAAGACGCCGAGAAATCCCTTCGGGCTGCACCTTATAATTACTTAAGTACATACATACATACATACATACATATACCAAGGCTTTTTTCCCCCTTACCAGGGGGGTAGCCAAAAAGGACAAGGCACAAAAACATTCCCACCCATTTCATCCCCGAAAACACTTCACACCCCTCCACCCTCCCTCCCATCTTAGCACCTCCTAGAATTACTTAAGTAATTTTAAATGTTTTTAAAAATTGTTTATTGTTCATGACTTCAAGTCATGGTAGACATGGAAAGGCCTTGCAGCATATATCACCATTTCCTTTTAAAAATTCTACATGTCTAGGATGGATGCTTGCTGGTCAAATGGGTTAGTTATGTGCATTATAGATTTTGTTATAGTTAATGCCAGAAGATTTACTGAAGTGGAGAAGACTTACTGAGTTAAAGAGTAAGTAAAATATGATTCATTCTTTGAGCAATACATCACAGATGTGAGCTCATATTTATTTATTCATATCAGCACTGCACACAGTAATAATTATTGAAGATAAAATCATATAGCACCTGGATAGGTCCAATCCACATAATTATTTCAATAATCTTTAAATATCTACAATTTTTCTTTATTCTGTTTATGATTTCCAAGTCATGGTAGACATGAAAAGGTCTTGCAATGTATTTCACCATTTTCATTTTAAAAGTTCTACATGTCTAGGATGGATGCTTGCTGGCTGAATAGGTTAGGGCATTGCTACATACAATGGAGGTCAAGGTAATGGTGATTTGAACCCTGCCACCAGCAAGATGAACTAAGGACATGTTTATTAAATTCCATGCTACAAAGTCCCCTCTAAGGGGCATTATCCTAACCTCCTGATAGGGGGAGTTTTGCAACAAACTAAATCATCAATCACATATCTAGGAATGTAAAAGATCTGAAGCATATTTATATCTAAAAATTAAACTTCTATGGCTATTAGTTATCCAGTAGTGATTCACCACAGAAACATGGTGAACAAATCCTGATCTACTGCAGCATGCCATTTATTTTTCTTTATTGCTGCTGGTCTTCAGATTCTGTCAACACCCTTACCCATCTGGAGGTGCAGGCCCAAGGGACTAACTCAAGTCTCTCCACTGTAACTCCATATTTTCAACGTTAGGTGAACTGACAACCAGTAACTGTTCCCTTCCTGCTACTACAGTAAATTGATATAGAAATGGATGTAGTTCATAAATGTAATCATGAATTTAAATTATACTATTGACTGTTGTTATGGACTGATTTACTGGCACTTTTATCCATGTGGACAATCCTGTGCTGCCACCATACATTATATTTTGGTCAATTTAGTCATAGGTTTTTATGATTTACTTAAGTGTCCTGTTTTTTGAAGGAAACTGTGTTGTGATAATAGAGGTATTGGTATTTTGTTCTAAAATTTGGTGTAGTGACACTTTGAGGGGTAGATGCCCGTTGTGATCAACATGGCTGATAAACATTTCCCTCCGGAAATCGAAATAGAAGGATATAAGTTTTTTCATAAGGATAGGGTTGGCAGGAATGGGGGAGGTGTAGCACTTTTCGTTAAAAATACATTGAACTGTATTATCAACAATTCGATTAAGGAAGAGGACTGTATGGAATCTATTTGGGTAGAGATTATAGGCAAGAATAAGAAAGTTATTATTGGCGTCTTGTATAGACCTCCTAACCTCAGCATTGAGCAGACTGATCCCCTGATTCATGAAATTCACAGAGCGTCCCAGTACAAAAACGTTGTGATCATGGGAGATTTTAATTATAGAAACATTGACTGGGAAACTTTAATAGGAGATCATGAAGCGAAGAAATTCCTAGATGTGGTACAGGATAATTTCCTAAAACAAATGATTACCGATCCTACGAGGGGACAAAATACCCTGGACTTAATTTTAACAAATAATGAGCACCAAATTAGCAGTGTAATAGTGGGAGATAGTCTAGGCTATAGCGATCATCAAGAAATAAGATTTAATGTTATTTGGGAAAAATTAAAAAGTACGAATAACATTCAAGTACCAGACTTCAGGAAAGCAAACTTTGACAATATAAAAACCTATTTGAAATTGAATACAAAATGTCATGTGGACGTTACAGACATTGTCGTTTCTCGTAGCGGGGCTGAGAGTCAGGTCAGTACCAAGAGCCGGGTCACGGAGGGTAATATACATACCTTAGGTCAGGTCATTTGGGGGCGAGGGCCCAACAGTCGGGTCAGCGATTTAGAAGAAATGTATAGCAATCTAATTGATCTAATTATTAATGCACAAAACACATTTATCCCCCTAAAGTCAATACGGAAAAATAGTAATACAGGTACTCCTCGTTTAACGTCCTACTCGGTTAGCGACGACGCGGTGTTACGACGGGCTTTATGACAGACGTTTAACGTAAATCTCCCAAAGTTACGACGTGTACGATAATTAAGTTGGCTGAGGCAAATTTGTATGATGTTATAATTGAACTTGTACGGTGGATATTAGCTGTGAGGTAAAGTGTTCTGAAGCTTAGGTCTACATTACCATCCTGCAAGCTGCAAAAACTACCTGGGGTACAGTATATACCGGTAGTGGTAAATTTTTAGTTTCGACCATGGGCGCAATAGAAAATTAATTATTAATTTTGTAAATTATAATGTATCAAAGTAATATGCAATTTTGTGAGCGGAAATAAAAAAAAAAGGTGCTAAAACAAATTTCGTAAGTAACGAAGTCATGTCGGACGAATGGTACACCATGTTTGTTATGATAGATGCCAATGTCGAAGAAATAAAAGGATGATGAATTCGTCTAACCTAAACTAAACTAACCTGACCTGTGTTTGATAAATCATTACCTGCAAATTAAATGTCATCCGGCTCGTCCTCGTTGTCGTCATCGTGAGAGACGTTGGCAGACGACAAGATGGCGTCCCAATCCTATGCTACCGACTTCGTTCATTAGCATATTTTCTTGTAGCATGGTATTTTTTACTTTCATTTCCGCCCACAAAATTGCATATTACTTTGATACATTTTGATTTACAAAATTAATAATTAATTCTCTATTGCTATATTGTGCCCATGGTCGAAACTTAAAAATTACCGTGGTATTCACTATGGAATGTCAGCATACGCTGATTTGGTCATATACGGTAATTTCAGGAACCTAACCTCCGTAAATAAACAGTAAATATAGCTTTAATGTACTGTATAAAAGAGGGAAAATACACGAAAATAAAGATACATGTATTGCTGGACATTGTACATACAGTACATGTACGTATATGTATACACTTTCGCTTAACGACCAATTCGGTTAACGACGGCGCGCTGGTCCCAATTGTCGTCGTTAAACGAGGAGTGGTTGTACTCCCAAATGGATGACGGACAGATTGAAACATGAAATCGGAATGAAAAGAGGACTTTACGTAAAAATATAAAACGGGGAATCACACCTTAGATCAAGATATAACGAAATGGCAAAGCTGGTTAAAAGGAATACATGTACAGCAAAACGTAATTATGAAATCAAAATGGCCAGTCAAGCAAAATCTAACCCAAAGGGTTTCTTTCACCTCTATAGAACAAAAAATAAAGAAAGAATAGGACCAATTAAGAATGATGAAAATGACATGATAGAATCAGAGGAAAAATGAGTGAGGAGTTTAACAATTATTTTCTATCGATGTTTACTAATGAGAGGTTAGAAAATGTACCTGACTCCGATCCGATTTACAGAGGGGATGAAGAAAGTAGTCTATCTAATATCAGCATTAGTAAAGAAGGAGTAGTCAAGCAGATTGAAAGACTTAGTTACAAAATCTCCGGGTCCAGAAGAAATTTTTCCAAGAATGCTTAGGGAGTGTAAAATTGAAATCTGCAACCAGTTAACTGAAATATTCTTTTTAGTACTGGGTGTCCATAGTGTCGCTGTGTAATCCACTTTTGGTCATATTAATATAACTAATATTTTTTAATAATTTCTTCATCTAAATAGTCAAATGCCACTTTCATTGACCTTAATAGGTTGAAGGTTTCTCTGACTATTTTATTGATATGTTTGTCCGGTGTCATGTCTTTGCTGATTATTACTCCAAGGTCTCTTTCTGAGTTCACTTTTTTTATTTCTTCTTCACCAATTTTATCATTTTTTGATATTGTGTTTTTACTTTTTCCAAACTCCATTATACTACATTTCTTGATATTGAAGTTCACTTCCCATATTTGAGTCCATTTCCAGATTTTGTCCAGGTCTGATTGTAATGATTCACAATCCTCCTGTTCTTACTTTCTTTAGTATTTTTGTGTCATCTGCGAAGAAATTCATATAACACTCCACTCCTTCATCCATGTCGTTTATATATATATGGCAAACATAATTGGAGCTAGCACTGACCCTTGCAGGACACCACTTAACGGTATCATTTCTTCCCATTTTGAGTATTTGTCTCTAATTACTACCCTCATTTTTCTACCAGTAAAGAAGTCTTCCATCCATTTTGATAAATTACCTGCAATGCCACCAATTGATTCTAATTTTCCTATTAATTTTGTGTGTGGTACTTTGTCAAATGCCTTTTGTAGATCTAGATAGGCACAGTCTGCCCATCCATCTCTCTCATCTATTATATCTTATTCTCTAATAGAAGCAGATTAGATTTGTTGTACATGGTCTTCCTCGTCTAAATCCAAATTGGCTTGGGTTTAGTATAGATTTTTCTTCCAGATGATTAACCCATCTACTTTTAATCACTTTTTCATATATTTTAGCTACTGTGCTTGTTAGGGAGACCGGTATTTGTTGGATCTTCTTTACTTCCTCCTTTATATATTGGTACAATGTTTGTATTTTTCCAGTCTTATGGTACTTTTCCTTCTTTGAGCGAGTATTTTATTATAGTGTGTATTTTTTACCTGTTAGTTCCTCCATGCATTCCTTCAGTATCCAATTTGCAATTCCATCTGGACCATGCGATTTTCTAACATCTAGGTTTTTTATTTGGTCACTGATTTCCTTTTTTGTTATGGTTATTTCCTTCATTTGGGGGGATTTCTGTTTCTCTATTCCTTCACAGTTAGGTGAGTTCTCAATTGTGAAAACCGATTTGAAGTGGTTACTCATAACTTCTGCCATTTCTTGTTCTTTTGTGTATTCATGACTTCCTTGGCCTAGTTTTTCTATTTCTTGTTTGTTTTTCAGCTTATTATTCACATATCTGTAAAATAGCCTCGGCTGATCCTTACATTTTTCTATAATTTCCTTTTCATAACTTCTCTTTTCCTCCCTGCATATCTTTATGTAATCATTTCTTAGTTTGATGTATGTTTGCCATTTGCTCTTTTTGTTGTTGTCTTTTTTCCATTTTTCCAGGCTTTGTCTCTTTTATCCTTGGCTTCACTACATTTTTTGTTGTACCAGTTTTTTATGTATATTCTTTCTTGCTTTTGTTGTGGAACATATTTGATCACACCCTCATTATAAATTTCCTTTAGTATATTCCATTTCTCTTCCATCCTTGTTTCTTCACTAAGGAATTTTTCCCAGTTTGCATTTTGAAAAAATTCTTTAAGTTTCTCAAAATTCATTTTGCTATACATTGGTCTTCCTATTCTATGTTTCTCATTTCTTCTTAGGTCCATGTGATCTTTTAATTCAAATTCTATTTGTATATGGTCACTCCTAATGGTGTTTTGTACTCTATTCTGTCTACAATTTCGGGTTCCAATGCGAGTACTAAATCCAGTCTCGAAGGTTCCTCATTGTTTCTGTATCTGGTATTTTCCTTTATCCATTGGGTCAATGCTGCCCCATATGTCCTCTCCACCCCTCACTGTCAATTCTTCCCAACATATTTCTTTGGAATTAAAATCACCCATAACTACTGTATTTCCTCTTTCAGTATATCAGTTAGTTCATGTTTCGTATCTTCTAACAATTTGGAATGATCATGTTCTGTCCAGGCCTGTGTTTTAGGGGGCACATACACTACTATAAATTTTCTACTTTTCATGTGGTTGTTTTCTATCTTTATCATGATTGACTCTACATTATTTCTTCCTTCTGTTATCTTTGTCACATTTAAGTCTTTCTTGGTCAGAAATAGTACTCCCCCTCCTTGTTTTTCCTTTCTATTCTTCATCCAGCAGTTATATAGACCTTGTCCCACTGTGTTAGGTGGTAGATTCCCTTTCAATTTCGTTTCCACTATTCCCATTATGTCTGGCTTTTCTGATGCCAGGTAATCATTCAGTTCATTCATTCCTGAGATCATTCCATCAATGTTGGTATATGCTAATTTAATTTTTTTTCTTTCCCTTCTGTCTGTTTTGTTTCCTTTGTGATATACCATTTTCTCAACCTCAGGTCCACCACTTAAAAAAAAAAAAAAATATTTTCGTTCTCAGTTCTTTTTTCATTTCATTCGCTTCACTTCTAAGCTCTTTTTCTTTTTCTTCTTCACTCATTTCATTTCTTTGTGTGTGTGTGTGTGGTATTAGAATGTTGTTGATATAGAGATGAGGTATGTATTTGTGTTCTTTTGACCAGTTGGTGAGAAGTATTGCTGTAGATTTGGCTGGGGCTATTTTGAGTCTGTTTGTAATGAACCATGTGCGAGTGTATCAAGGTATGGCTGTATTATTTCTGTAGCTTCGTCTGTGTTACAATGTGTACATGTGATTATTATGTCATCTGCATAGGAAGAGATTTGTATTTCTGAGGTGTCTGGTGTGAGTATATCATGCATGTATAGATTAAGGAGTGTGGGGGATAGAACTGAGCGCTGTGGTACTCCATTCTTAATGTTTCTGGTGTGCGATGATTGGCCATTATGACACATAGGCATTGCTGCCTGCCAGATAATTGGCCAGCCATCTTTTGTTGTTATTGTGCATGTCTGTATTTACCTAGTTGTATTTTACGGGAAGGGGCACTATGCTCATGGTGTCCCGTCTTCATATCTCATTTTATCTAAACTGTTTTTAAATTTATGAATTGTTTTTGCCCATGCCACTTTTTTGTCCAACTTGTTCCAGATGTCTATTACTCTGTGGGGAAAGCTGTTCTTTTTCAGGTCCCTTCTATAACTGTCTTTCTTGATTTTCTTTCCGTGTCCTCTTGTATTTCTACTATCCCATTTTATTAGATCCTCTCTATCAATAGTTTCTATGCCTTTCATGATTCTATAAATAGTTATCAAGTCTCCTCTCTCTCTTCTTTGTTCTAATGTCTGTAGTTCAAGTTTTGTTAGTCTCTCTTCATATGATAGTTCTGAGAGTGTTGGTGCTAGTTTTGTAATTGCTCTTTGTATTCTTTCAAGTTTTGTTATACATTTTTTTGTACTTGGTGACCACATCATTGCTGCATATTCCAATTTTGGTCTTATCAAGGTAACTAGTATTTTCTTCACCATTTCTTCATCCAGGTATGTAAAAGCCACTTTGATTGTTCTTATTAAATTATAAGTTTCTCCAAAAATTTTGTTTATATGTTTCTCAGGGGACATATTATTCATAATAATGACTCCCAGGTCCTTCTCATTTTCTACTTTTTTTATTTCTTCTCCCAATTTATATGATCCCACTATTCTTTTTTTGCTTCTTCCAAATTCCATTATACTACACTTCTTGATATTGAATTCCATCTCCCACTTCCTACTCCATTCCCATACTTTACTGAGATCATTCTTTAGCAACTCACAATCTTCTTCAGTGTTCACTTTTTTCAACAATTTTGCATCATCCGCAAAGAAGCTCATATAACTTTCAATTCCTTCATCCATATCATTAATATATATACCAAATATTATTGAGGCCAAAACTGTTCCTTGTGGAACACCACTTATCACTTCATCCCAATTAGAGTGTTTGTCTTATCACCACTCTCATTTTTCTTGCATGCAAAAAGTCTTCCATCCACTTCAGTAGTTTGTCCTGTATTCCTCCTGCAGTTTCTAATTTCTTAAGTGACTTCTTATGTGGCACCTTATCAGAAGTTTTTTTCAGGTCTAGAAATGCACAATCAGCCCATCCATCTCTTTCTTGTATTACATCTGTTAGCCTTGAACAGAAACACGTTAAGTTTGTCACGCATGATCGTCCTTGTCTAAACTCAAAATTGTCTTTGATTTAGTACGTTGTTTTTTTCCAAATGCTTTACCCATCTAGTTTTGATAATTCTTTCACCAATTTTAGCTATCATACTTGTAAGAGAGACTGGTCTATATTTAGTAGGGTCTTTTTTGTTTCCCCCTTTATATATAGGTACTCTATTTGCTCTTTTCCAATCTTCTGGAACTTTTCCCTCTTTCAATGAACTGTTTATTAGTCTATGTACTTTGTTAGTTCATTCCTGCATTCTTTTAAAATCCAGTTTGCCATTTCATCTGGTCCATGCGATTTTCTGACATCGAGATTACTCAAGTGTTTCATTATTTCATTTCTTGATACTTCTATCTCTTTCATAAGGGGGAACTCTCTCCTCCCATTCGATATCTCTAGGTTGTATGTTCTCCCTTGTAAACACCGATTTAAAATGCTTATTCATAATTTCTGCCATTTCTATTTCCTCTGTGTATTCAACTCCTCCCTGTCGTAGTTTCTCTAATTCTTGTTTGCTTTTCAGTCTGTTGTTTACAAATCTGTGAAATAATTTTGGTTGATCTTTACATTTTTCTTTGACATCTTTTTCGTATTTCATCTTTTCTTCTCTGCGCACTTGTACATATTCATTTCTATAACTAGTATATATATTTTCCATTTTTCAGGTTTTTTTCTTTTTTCCATTTTATCCAAGATTTATCCCTTTTGCCTTTTAACTCTCTACATCTTTTGTTGTAACAGCACTTTACATATCCTTTTTCTTGCTTTTGTCTTGGCACATACCGTATATACTCGTCTATAGGTCGAAATCTTAAGGATTTTTTTTTAGGCCAAAACCTAGGGGTCGACCTATACACAAGTAATAATCTTGTTAGGTTGAAATCCAGACATGACAAGAAAGGCTAGGAAGAACTCTTACCTTTTCTTTAGGTTCAGAAATCAAAATATTTACCTACTAAATACTACCAGTAAACAATGGGTACATAAAATACACGGTACGTACTAAAACATTTAAAATTCCTTCTAGATACGGTAATCCCATACTGTGGTTTTACCTGTTTGTTAAATTTCTTAACACAGGTGAGCTTATTATATCATGTATACTATTACAGTACCCATAATTGTTTAAAAAAATAATGAAATGCTGTGATATTCTCAATTTTTTTTTTTTTTTTTTTTTTTATAGTTTAGTTTCGACCATGGGCGCAATATAGCAATAGAAAATTAATCATTAATTTTATAAATTAAAATGTATCAACGTAATATGCAATTTTGTGGGCGGAAGTGAAAATGAAAAATACCTTGCCACAAGCATAGGATCGGAACGCCATCTTGTCTGTCAATTGACGGCCTCGGTGCTTCCGACAGTACCTCGCCAGGTACATTTTCTTGAAGGAATGTTATGGAGCGGAGATACATGCATTCCTTCAAGCTGCAAGAACTTTGTATAGCCAGCAAGCTAAGTGGTTGAAAAGCCCGCCAACTTCTCATTTCTTCGTCGTCGGCATGTATCATAACAAATATGACGTACTATTCGTCCGACACGACTTCATTACTTACGAAATGTTTTAGCATCTTTCTTGTTTTTTTTATTTCCGATCACAAAATTGCATATTACGTTGATACATTATAATCTACAAAATTAATAATCAATTTTTATTGCTTTATTGCCCCCTTGGTCGAAACTAAAAATTTACCCAAATTTAGCTTTCTACATGGTATATGTTATTGTTACCATTACCAAAACAATGCATGGATCTCACCATCACGAAAACAAACTGTTCAGTATTGCCAACTTGTTACTGTTACAGTGACACATGGTATAATCCTAAATATTTTAACTGAAATCCACCAAAATCGTTTTCCTTGATGTCGTCATCTTCACCACCAAACAGCTCCTCCCACTCACTTCTGTGTCGAGTATCGTCATACGAATCAACCTCATCAGCCATAGGAACATCAACATCATCTTTCTCCTCCACATTATCATTAGCCTGATCATCCGCACAGTTGAGATTACAAGACTAACTCTGAGTGTTGGTTAAATTTTTTTTCTAACGAAACACGCCTAGCCAGTTTATTCCGAATACCGTACTTGGTAATCTACCGTACTTGGCAATCTGTTCAAGTTTTTCACTCCGCTGAAATGGCAATTTCAGTGAAACTTATTAAATATTAAAATCAGTGAACTTGAAAAAACATAAACCAGAATACATCAGAATTAATGAAGTGAAAAAACCATAATAATCAATTGCTATACCAGGCAAGCCATGCTACTTCAAAGCATTAAGGCAGTGGAATGCTCACAGCACCAAAAACAAAAACAAACCACTCGACCTATACATGAGGTATATGGAAAATTCCAGATTTTTTGCCAAAAATGGGGGGTCGACCTATACACGAGATCGCCTATAGATGAGTATATACGGTACTTTTCCACTCCTTTATAAATTTTTGTCAAAATACTCCATTTCTCTTCTACTGTTGTTTCCTCCTTGTGTATTCTTTCCCAGTCAGCTTTTTGAAAGAATTCCTTCATTTTGTCAAAGTTTGTTTTTTCATACATCATTCTTCCCTTTCTATATTGTTCATTTTTTTTCATGTATTTTTCCTTGATTAGTTCCAGTTCAACCAATATGTGGTCACTTTTACTTATTGGTGTTTTATATTCGATCTTGTCCACTATTTCAGGTTCTGATGTGATTATTAGGTCCAGTCTCAATGGTTCTTCCTCATTTCTATACCTAGTATTCTCTTGTATCCATTGCATCATTGCATGTTCAATAATTATATCAAGTACTGTAATACATTTTCCCATAGGTCGTCTCCACCCTGCACTGTCATCTCTTCCCAGCAGATTTCTTTACAATTAAAGTCGCCCATTATAATTATTCGTCCTCTACCATTATCTTACTTAGTGATATCCTGGTGTCTTCTAACATATTTTTGTGTTCTCTTCCCACAAAGCCATTTTAGTAGGGACATAATTTACTACAAACTTCCTGCTCTTCTTATCCTTGTCCTCCACTTCCATCGTAATCATCACTACACTATTCTTTCCATATGTGACATTCCTCACATTTATATCCTTCTTAGCCAGGAACATAACTCCACTCCCTTGTTTTACCTCTCTGTTTCTAATCCAACAATTATATGCTCCATGTCCTACACTGTTGGGTGATAGTGGACCTTTCAATTATGTCTCTACAATTCCCATTATGTCCGGTTCTTTTTCCTTCAGGTAATCATTCAGTTCGTTCAAGCCTGTTATTAATCCATCTATATTTGTGCAAGACACTTTTAATTTTCTGCTCCTTCCATCGTGTTTTGTTTTCCTTCCGTTTTTCTCTGCTATGCATTTCCTCACTTTCATATTCACTATCCAATAGAATTTATCTTTTTCTGTCTCTCTTGTCTCGTTTTTTCCTTAGCTTCTAGTCTTTTTGCTTTCTCATCCTCTCTTTCCTCTTTATTCATTTCTCTTTTTATCCATACCTTTTTATGTCACTCACTGTCTGCTAGTTTCCCTGTTTTTGCAAAGATATTCTCTGCTGTCGTTTGTGATCTGAATTTAACCTTAATTGGTCTGGTCTTATCTGTATTACATTTCCCGAGCCTATATATTTCTTCAATTTGTTTTCCTATTTCAGGTTCATCTTCTTGAACTACTTCTAATATACTATTTACTTTTTCCTTTTCCTCCTTTATTCTTGTAGTCCTACTTAGATTATACTTCTCTTCCATCCCTAATATAATTATATACTGCTTTTTATCTGCTAAGTCTCTTACTATATTCTCCTTCTCCCTCATCACTTTAATAACTGTGTCTTCAGTTTGTTCTTTCATCTGATGTGTCACTATATCATTAAATATAATTTTGTTCTCTTTGATTTTCATCCAACCCTGTGCTTCTTTTGCTATGGACTCTTTATTGTCTTTACTATTCCTCTTTAATTCCTCATTCTCATCTTTTACTTCTTTTAACTGTCTTTTTAATTCTTCTATTTCTTTAGTTAGGTTTTTGTTCACCTTCTCTAGTTCTTCCAATTTTTCAACTCTGTGCAATCCGTGTAAGTTGACCTTGTTATATATAAATTGTTTGCTAGATTGTGGTAGAGGATAGCATAAAAAACTTTACTAATCTAATGTTATGAGAAGTATTCTATGATGTGGCCTATCTGAATTGATCTCAGCTAAAAATATTTGCATGAGGTTTATCAGAAGAGTGTGGATTGCAGTGGCCCAAAACTGTGTTGTGATTCAACAAGGGAAATATGTGGTGTGATGAGTTGAAGTATGAGGCATTCAATGACTTTGGAGGGGGAGCAGAGAAGTGTGATTGGGTAGTGCAATGTTGGGATTGTTGGGTCTTTATTGGGTTTTGAGATGTTGGGTATAGTGTTGTGTGAATAGCTGTATTTTGCAATGTTTGTGAGTGTGTGTATATCTTGTGGTCCAATGTGTTTTGTCTGACTGTCTATGAAGGGTATATAGTCTGAGTCTGTGGGAAAGTCCTAAAGTTGAATAGTGGATCAGTCATTAGGGTGAGAAATGAGATGGCTTGTCTATGCAAAATGATTTATGAGTGTGTTTGCTTGTTGTCTGTTTGAGGGTAAATTATTTGTTTTTGTGGTTATTGCTGCATGAGAGCATGTTGTGTAACTGTTGGATAGTGAAATGGTGTTGAGTGTTTTATACAATTTGTTGGTGTTTGTTTTGTGATCAAGTGTATTACAAAATTTTGCCAATTTTGTGTTTTCTGTTCATGTATTTTATTGGTAATCACAGTGTTTAGTGCTTGTATCTAATCTGTTATGTTTTGGGTATTGTGGGGGTATTGTGTTTAAGTGCATCTCATTGTCTGGTGAGGCCTTGAATTTCTGGTGTAAAGTTGGGGTTGTGTGATTTTCTGTTGCTTCTAGGGATGTCTGTGTTTTGTATGATTGTATTAAAAGTGCACAGCATTGTTTATGTTTGTGATTGGTGTACTGTTAAGTGTCTCAAAATGTTGTTCTGTCTCTTCAGTAAAAGCTTCCCAGTTTGCTCTCTTGTAATTGGTGTATGTGTCTGTGGCCAACTGGGGTGCATCTTGTTTTGGTGGTGATGATGATTGGAAGGTGGTCAGATCCCTTGGATCTGACCACTCTCCATGAGGTTGTTGGGGTTAGGCAGGGGAGCAGAGGGTGATATCAGGAGAGGAGGGGGTGTAGAGGGCTTGGTGTGGGATATGTGTATGATTATGTGTGTTGTTCATGATGGTTAGTGAGTCAAGTTGAGTCTGCATATCAAGCCCTCTGTCTGTGTCAAGGTTGTCAATGGAACAGGCCAATGACTTGGCATTGAAGTCACTGCCCATGATGAGGTTAGGGATTGTGGCTAGTTGATTAAGTTGAGGCCTGAAGGTGTTTGGAGCTGTGGCGGACAATTAGGGGTGGGGGAATGTATATGTTAATTTTTGTCAGTGTTGATTTGTTGCCTGTGCAGATTAGAATAGATTGGATTTCTGTAGTGTTATCTGTGGTAGGAAGGATGATTTTGGTTGTGGCATTTGTGTCCACAAAAGAGATGGATTGGTGGATCAGGGTGATGAGTCCACCGCCATTGCCATCAGTCCAGTCTTGTCTAATGGTGGCAAAATTGTGAAATGATGGTGTTTTGTGTGAGTGTCTTAGTTTTGTTTCTTGTATGATGGCAATGTGTATGTTGTGTTGTTTGAGGAAGTGTTTGAGTTCGTGTTTTTTTTTGTGTTGATGCCATTGATGTGTTGTAATATGTTGATGTTGTGTATTCTGTATGTGTTTTATGTTGCCTTCTGAGGATGGGGTATTGATGGGGAAGGTATATGATCTGGGTTAGAGGGAGGGAGAGGTGTGATTGGGGACAAAGGAGGGAGATGAAGTGAGGTTATTGGAGGGCAGGTAGAATATGTCCAAGTGTTTGTGTATTTGTGTCTGCAAGTGTTGTACAAGTGAAGTGGGCCCAGATTTTGCATATGTTGCATTGAACTGAGCCCTTTGTCTGTCTGCTTGAGGTGATAGATTTGGAGCATGTTGGGCATGTGTATTTTGTGGTGAGCCCAGGATTGCTCTGTACATTTCTAGCTAATAGTAGAAGAGGAGGGGTGAGTAATAGAAAAACACTCCTCAGTGCATGTTGTAAAAGGACTGTACTCGCCCAGGCAACCAAAGCCCCTCCTGGGGATAGGTGCCACTTGCATAGAGCCGGTGGCTGGGGACATTTGCTGCAGTTTGGCCTTCAACTCTTGGGGTCGGGGGGTGGTCCCATGATGAAGACACTGCCGCACCAGGACCTGGAAGATGTGTTCTCTGTGGTGGTTGCATCTGAGGCAGTTTGAAACTGGCCAGCCCTATTCAGTGTTGGCAGAGAATATGCCTGGCCACATATTCAAGCTGTTCCAGATGCAACCACTACACAGAGGACACAGAACATCTCGCACTACAATGCCCCATACTAACAATGATGAATGTAGGATTTGATTGGTTTTAGGTGATTTGTAGGGTGTTGTTCACAGTATTTTTATCATATTTTTAGCATTGCTGATTGGAGGACTGGTAGTGGAGGTATCAAAAGGAGTGGATGTCATTTTTTGAGGCACCTTGTCAGTTCATTCATGACTGGTGATGTTAACATAAGATGGCACCTAGCAGAAGGATACAGATATAAAGTGGGTGGAGACCTGGATGATCCATGAATGGAGTTTATGGACCAGTGGGTGGCTAGACTTTAGGATAGGAATTGTTTATAAGGCACTTTGTGAACCTGATATGATTATATAGGATGTAGGAGGGAGTTGTGGGTAACATGTATGGCAGCAAGGATACCAGAGTCCAGTGGTGAACATTGAATCTAGATTTTGTTTCATTTGGGAACAGAGCTGCATAACCTACTCTGCAGTTGAGAATGGTGGGAACCATTGGTGTTTATACTGATGTCTGTTGAATAAGTAGATAGGTGGGAGAGAAATTGTAAGATGATCTTTTGGTCTTCCCTTTTATTTTTTTTCTTTCTTTGGGCATTGTTACCGGAAGGACTTTGTTTACAATTACCAGGGTACATTTGCAGGTCTGCCATTCTTTTGCCATATGGCTGGGCATTATGCAGGTATTTGTCAAATTATATTATTGGTGGGTGGAAATTGGGTTGATTCTTGATGTAATAGATATTTCAGTGATGTGAGGGTAGGTGGGTGTCTAGGGGAGTTTGTTTACTGTTTCTGTGCAAGTATTTTAGTGGGCTGCTGTGAAAAGCACCTGTCCTTAGGCAAAGGGTTATGGGATGTAAAAAGTTCTAGTACTTGAAGACCTGTGGATGTGGTAGAAGAGAAGGCTTGACATTCGTAGTTAACTTTGTTCTGTGCAAAGGCCTCGTACAGGTTATACTCATCATCTGTCTGTTCCCTGACTTGTAAGGGATAGTACTTAGGTGATACCAAACTCAGAGGCAGGATGCTTTTAGTTTAAGGTAGTCCAGATGAGTTTACTGTTGAAGATCAGGCCCAGAAATCAGATATGTTCTACCCAGTCTGGGGTATTGGCTGCATGTTACTGTGGGATTGAAAGCTGCTCAGTAGCATGGAGCTGATACTTTAGGGTCTAAATGGGGTGCCCCTATGGAACAAAGCCACACATAATTTTGTCTTTGATAGAGGAAATCTTAATTCATAGAGAAATTATGCTACTTTATTATACTTTGACTGTCCTCCACTCTTAATACTGTCCTGTACCACTTACCTGAATATTCATTTCCTTTTTCACTGAACCCTGTGGTAAGGGAGAAAGAACACTACCATCAAGTGTTCCACTTGAGTCATAAAAGGTGACAAAAATGGGATGAAGATAGGACTAGGCATCCTACTTTCTCTAGCCCCCAAAGGAGACAAAAAAAAAAAAAAAAAAAAGGCAGAAGAGGGTCTGGGAAGATTTTTCCAACCAGGACCCTGAGGTTTGGGTCTTTTAATGTGTGTGGATGTGGCACAGATGAAAGTAAAAGGGAAGAGATAGGGAGTATGTTTGTGAGAAAAAAGATGAATGTGTTGGCATCCAGTGAAACTAAGTTGAAAGGGGGGGGGTGAGTTCAAGTTTGGGAGTGTAGTTGGGAAGGTGTCAGGAGTGAAGAGAGGAGGGAAAGAAGGGGTGGCTATACTAGAGTGAAGAGATAGGGAAGCATGTGGTGGAGTGGAAGGTGAAACTGGAGAAGGGAGATGTGGGCCTTTGTAAGTGCATATGGGCCTGGTAGTGAGAAGAGTGTAGAGGAAAAGAAGGCTTTTTGGATAGATTTAAATGAGTGCACAGAGGGTTTATGGAGAAATGTCAGTGTTGTTGTCTTGGGAGATCTTGATGCTAGGGTAAGAGACAAACCAAGAGGAGTGTTTGGGAAGTGTGAAGTTCCAAGAAAAAATTGTAGTGCAGAGATGATGGTGGAAATGTGTCTTAAAAGAGAGTTGATGATAGCAAATACAGTGATTAGGAAGAAAGGCAAGTATAAGTACACATGGGAGAGGGTGGTGGATGAAAGGGTGGTAGATAGGGCTTTGATGAACTATATAGTTGGTAATCTGGAGAAGAGTAGGAATTTTGGATGTACATGTTCTAAGGGGAGAGAGTGGGGGGAAGATAAGTTGAGAGTGGAGTGATGGAGAAAGACGAAAAGGACAGAAGGTAGGTAGTCACTGAGAGTAAACTGCTTAAATGAGAAAGAAAAGGAGTACAAGAAGCTGAGAGAAGAGTGGGAGGGAGTGAAGGATAGAGTAGAACTAGGAGTGGAGGAGGAATGAGGATGTTTCAAGGAAGGAGTCACAAGGTGTGCAAAGATGGTGTGTGGAACAAGGAAGGAGGAAAAAGGAAGGATAGTGATAGGATGATGAAACAAAGAAGGATGTAGAAGAGAAATGAGCATTCACATATTAGTTACAAAATAGGATGAGAGAATCATATGAGAGGTACAAAGAAAAGAGAAGTAAAGCATATGATAAAGGAGGCAAAGAGAAGGGCAGATGTGAAATAGGGTAAGAGTAGGACAGAATTTTTTTAAAGTAATAAAAAATGTTTTGGAAGGAAATTAATCACTTTGGTATAATGATGCCAATGTATACCTAGTTTTATTATACAGGAAGGGAGCTATGCTTATAGTGACCCGTCTTTATATCTTTCAGCATCAAGTTTGTTCTTGAATTCTTGAATGATATTTGCACACACTGTTGCCTTATCTAATTTATTCCAGATATTCACCACTCTGTATGCAGAACTATTCTTTTTTGGATCTCTTCTATAATTATCCTATTTGAATTTCTTTTCTTGTCTTGTTTTTCTCTTGTGTCTATCTAGGACTTCCATTCCTTTCATGATTCCATAGTCAGTAGATCTCTTTCTCTTCTTTGTTCCAGAGTTGGTACGAGTAGTTCCAATTTGGACACTCTTTGTTTGTATGTCAATTTGGAGTGTTGGTGCCATCTTTGTAATTGCTCTTTGTATTCTTTCTAATTTATATTCTTTTTAGTACTGGGTGTCCATAGTGTTGCAGCATACTCCAATTCTGGTCCTATTAGTGTAACTAATATTTTCTTGATCGTTTCTTCCAAATAGTCAAAAGCCACTTTCATCAACCTTAGTAAGGAAGGTTTCTCCAACTATTTTACTGATGTTCGTCTGGTGATATGTCTGCTGATAATTACTCCTAGGTCCCTTTCTATGCTCACTTTTTTTACTTCAATTTTATAATCCTTCGATATTCTATTTTTACTTTTCCAAACTCCATTATACTACATTTCTTGATTTTAAAGTTCACTTCCCACTTTTGACTCCTTTTCCAGATTTTATCTAAGTCTTTCTGTAGTGATTACAATCTTCCTCTGTACTTTTCTTAGTATTTTTGCATCCTCTACGAAGTTCATATAACATTCCACACCTTCATCTGTGTCATTTATATGTATATGACAAACATAATTGGAGCCAATACCGAACCTTGCAGGACACCACTTTTCATTTCTTCCCAGGTTGAGTATTTGTTTCTAATTACTACCCTCATTTTTCCTCCAGTCAAGAAGTCTTCCATCCATTCCAATAATTTTCCTTTTAAGACCACCTATTGATTCCATGTTGTATTAGTTTTTTGTGGTACTTCATCAAATGCTTTTTTTAGATCTAGAAAAGCACAGTGCCCATCCATCCCTCTCCTGTATTATTTCTATTTGTCTCGAGTAGAAGCAAATCAAGTTTGTGGTACAGGATCTTCCTTGTCTAAATCCAAATTGTTTTGGATTCAGTAATTTTTTTCTTCCAGATGTTTGACCCATCTACTTCTGATACATACATACATTTACCAAAGGCTTTTTCCCCTACACAGGGGGTAGCCAAAAAGAAAAAGGCATAGAAACCACTCCCACCCATTCCATTTCCTATATATCCCCTCCCCTCCACCCTCCCTCTTATCTTGGCACCTCCTATATATATTGGTACAATATTTGCATATTTCGTCCTGTGGTAACTTTCCTTCTTTGAGTATTTAATTATCTTTTATATTTTGTCTGTCAACTCATCTATACATTCTTTTAATATCCAGTCTGCAGTAGACGTCATGAGGTGCGAGTGGGTACATGAGGATGCCAGTGTTGGCGTCTTCATTACATATATTTTTTGTAGTTGTACATGAGTTACCCCGGATTCTATGAACTGGTTTGATAATGTTTTCTGTGCTTATTTACTCAGAGTTAAAGGAAACGAGTAATACAGCAGTGTCTTTATATTTCATAATGCGAGCAGTGTGATGCATCGTACATATGGCAGCAAATGCTGCACGTGTGAATTTGAATTGTACTGAAGTGGTTAAAAGAGGAAGAGAACCAAGTAGAGAAGAAAAGGTAAAAGGTGCAGATGGAGAGATGATAATGGAAGACATGGCAGTAAAAGGAAGATAGGCAGAGTATTTTAGGGAGTTGCTAAATGTGAAGGAGGATATGGAGGGAAAGATAGCTGCAGGGGGAAGTTCTAAGAAAATGACAGTGATGAATGAGGAAAATGGAGGAAAAATAAGGAAAGATGAGGTGAAAGCATTATTAAAATGATGAGAGGAAGGCACTTGGGTTAGATGGGTGTCATGTGGAGTGTCTATAAAAGGGTGGTACAGTGATGATGGACTGGCTGGTGAGGTTGTTTAATGTTTGTCTACAAGAGGGTAGAGTGCTGACTGGAAGAGTGCCTATATAGTTCCGCTTTACATGGGAAAAGGGAATGTGTGCAAGTATAGTTTCAGAGGGATCAGTTTGTTGAGTGTAGTTGGAAGGTTTATGGGAGGGTTTTGATTGAGAGGATTAGAAGAGGAATGGAGGGAGTAATTGATGAGGAAGTGTGGTTTTAGGACAGGTAGGGGTGCATGGGATCAGATTTTTATGGTAAGACAGATATGTGAGAAAGCTTTAGGAAAAGGCAAGGATGTTTTTTTGGTATTTATGGATTTAGAAAATTATTATGACAGGGAAGACAGGAAGGCACTATGAGAGGTATTGCAGATACGTAGGATAGGAGGAAAGCTGTTAAGAGCAGTCAAGAGTTTTTACGAGAGTAGTAGAGCCTGTGTTAGAATTAGATATGGAATGTGTGGTTTGAGGTAAAGGTGACTTTGCCAGGGATGTGTTATGTCACCTTGGCTGTTCAGTTTATACATGGATGAGGTGGTGTGAGATGTAAACACAAGGGTAATGGGCTGGGAATTGGAGATGGTTAAAAAAAAAAAAATTAGGAAAATGGAAGATAAACCAGTTGTTGTTTGCTGATAACACTGTCCTTGTAGCAGGATCAGAGGAGGGATTGAGGAAATTAGTGATGGAATTTGGGAAGGTGGCCAAAATCAGCAGGTGACTGATTTGGCCCAAACTTGGCCCAGAGGGAGAGAGTTGGACACAGTGGAAGGCAAGGTAGACATGAGGAGCATTGACCCAAGGGGATGGCCATGGCACCTATCCAAATTTGGGGTATGTGTGAACTTTTCTCACATTTTTTGCTTTTGGGCCTCTGGTGCCCATACTGTTGGCCTAAGCGGTGTCAAACTGGCCCCCCTTGACCTGTGGGTGAGAGGGGTAAATAGGAGGTGACCAAAATGATCTCTAAAAATCTGTGAGGGACCGGATTTTGGCCAAAACTGGCGGGTGACCAATTTAGCCCAGAGGGAGAGAGTCGGCCACAGTGGATGGCAAGGTAGATGTGAGGAGCCTAGGACCTAGGGTGTAGCTGTGGTGGCCCTCCATATTTAGGGAGAGGGGAGGGGCTTTTTCTCGTCTTTCACTTTTGGGCCTCTGGCACCCATATTGTTGGCCTGAGTGGTGTCCAAGTGGAGCCCATAGGAGACCTGGCCACCCCCTCAAACTGTGGGTGAGATGCAGTGTAAGATGATGTGCCCTGTGTCTTCAAGTGGCCCAAATCAGACTCGATAGGTTTAACACATTGAAAATTGATACGTTTCCTCCGGCTGAATAGAATTGCATGGCAGCAGCCAGAGTGTCTAAATTATATAAAGTAAGTTTACCATATTTTTCAATATTGGTTCAACAGAAAAGAGATGAATAGATATTCTTGGGGTTAATGAATGAAACTAAAACGAATATGCAAAAATCCTTTTGGTAAACTACATATAATGTCTAAAACAAACAATCTGGATAAATTTTTATCCTTGACTTTTTCTTGCAGGAGATCTGGAGCCCGAGTATCAGGCCACCACCACTGTGTTGGCCCATAAATCACTAATACAAAGAAACAACATTGTTGTTTGAATTATGAATGTTGGGCAGTGCAAGATTACATGTTATGTATCTTTTGTGGTGACTCCCTCTGGAGTATATTATGCCTGCTACCTTGTCAACCATGCATTAGTATTAAGTGGTGGGTGGTAACCTGAATATAGGCGGGCTTGTGTGGCTCTTATGTTTCTTGGGAATATATTTTTAAAGATGGGTGCCTCTTAGTAGAAGACCTGTTACAGTGAGATGAAAAGCCCTCCCCCCCCGAGAGAGTACCCTAATGCAGAAGATATACTCACGCCAAATGTATAATATCAATGTCCTCACCTCCACATGGAGGTATTGTTTCAAGAGGCCAGTAACTCATCCTTAAACAAAACCAAGATCACTCGGCACACTTTCACTACACAATCTATATTTCATTAACAGTAATCCAACCAAAATAACTTTAGGTGGGGATGTTTTCCATGAAAATATAAACTTTTCCTTCCACTGTAGTTTAGTGTCGTGAATCTTAATGTTATTTTATTCTTATTGCTGCGTTGCCCTTGACCTGAGCAGTGTGGCAGAGTACTGGCCACTTTACAAATATAAAAAAAGGCAATAAAAGAAATAACTGTTGCTTGCAGAACATTCAGAAGTAAGCTTAATTTTTTCATCATGTTAATTCAAACTATCTAGAAATTTACTGTCTATCGATTACTGATCTTTAAAATAAAGCACTGTCAACTATTCAAACTCTGACACCTAACTGGCTGTATTGGAATATATGTGCATCCTTATTGGGCTGATACATGAACTTGACCTAACCTGGCATCAAAGTATGAATGAGCAATTCGTTACCATAATATCAATCATGAATAGACTAAGTCTTAAGTCACCTTTGGTATCATTTAAAATATTGAGTGTCTGAGTTGCCCTCAGAAGGCACATTCTGGGTCAGAATTCATGTCCTTACTGCATATTATGTTAATACAAAAAATAAATTTCACAGTATTGATCTGGCAAAACAATTATTTACATTATATTCAATAATGTAATATATCTTGTTCATAATCAAAACAATTCCCACTTACTGACTGCAGATGCACAGGAATTCTAGACCCTGACTATACTAGTTTCTACCAAGTCAGCATCTCGGCAACTGTGGCAAAAATGTGCGTATCAGCAAAGTTTGAGTAATAATAATAAATATTATTGTCTCTAATTCCACTAATGGTAATCCCACAGCCCTCTATTGGCTGGCAATGGTCTTTGGGTCCTTCCAGAGATCTCTTTAGCAAGAAATATAGGACTGCTGTCAGTGTTGTATAAGTATAGGAGTTTCTGTCATCAGCTTATAGCAGTACCAGAAGGGGAGCAGTTGGCTTGTCTCTTTTTAAGAAAAGGTGGAGGAAATATAGGTACAATAAACACAGATCTTGGATTCAATCTTGAGACCAAGTGAACCTCCAGATGGAAGTGGTGTTGATGGATTTTCAAAATGGGTAGGAGGAAGATTCTCTCTAACATCCATCTTGCAGGACCATCAACAGATGCCCATCACTGTTTCCTCCAATTTAAAAATGGGCATATGAACATTCGACAATGGATGAAAGCATTGTGAAATCTTAATAATACCCAACTTATAAGTTACAATTTGACTTTTTGGATTTGCTTCAATGCTCTTCACTAATAATATTATACATGTCTGGGTCCCTAATTCAAGAAAATTCAGGCCAATTCCTGTTTTCCCTACCAAATGGAACTTGAGAATTGTCATAATTACTGCTGGCTGGCCATGAAAAATCCATGCTAATTGGTATCACAGTGCATGAATTATTCAAATACATGAATTTAAGAAACATGATGAAATTTAATAAAAATTAATGTTAAAAATTTCTAAGAAACATTTTGTAACTATTTCACAGAACAATACACCCATAAGTATAAGACAGTATTTAATAATGATAAATATTCAATTCCCCACTGATCTGCATACCAACCATACCACAAATGATTACAAACTGCATAACTTTCGTGCATTACATCAGAGATGTAAGCTATTGTTTAAATAAATGAACATTTGTTCTTCATTTTTTTGTCACTATTCTCCAATACTATTTTTATCTTTGTTCCATTTTTTATATTTACTGTATTTTGTATCTTCACAAAAACATGAATTAGTGAGCAGCATTGTAAAGAGTTACTCTTATCAGTATGCACTGATTTACAGAAAAAGATCAGAGAAACAAATTTTCATGGTCAACCAGTACTACAAAACTCTAGAATTTTTTTTTTCTCACAAGAAATTAATTTGTTTATATGTCCTTCACACTGCAATGTATTTTAGATTTCCCTTTGGGTAAAATCTTACTAGCTATTAAAGAGGTAATGGGCAGCCTCCAGGTGGGTCCACTGGTCACTTGGGGAAGATATATTGTGTTGTTGTTTAAGGATTGTTAGTGAGGGGTACTGTACTATGAGAGTTTCTGTCTTCTGTGTGGTAACTGCACCTGACACCATTTTGAATCTATGGACAAGCCTATTCTGTGTTGGTAAGATTTCAATCATGAAAGTGTGGTTTTTACCTGATGTGGGAGGATTTATTTATTCTATTTATTTATTTATTCATTTTTTGTGGGGCTGATGTCTGGGGGGACTTTAATGGAGTATTGATTTTGATCCGTCTTGAAAGGCTTGTTTAGCAATCTGAGTGTGTGTGCACTTATGTGTGGATGCTTTGTGTGCTACAGGTGGTACATTATAAATGTTTGAGTAGAAGGCTGCTGTTGTTTTTTTTCCATCCTGTTGGAGGTGCTTGTGATATGTAGTGTGATGGGTGTGTGGTGTTAAGGGTTATGACACGGAAATATGTCCCTGTAATTTTCATGCGGTGTTCTATGGGAAGAATTTTATGCAGGTGTCTAATTGGGGTGGTTCTGGTATGTCTTTTCATTACTCTCAGTATTTGTAAGTTGTGTTCATCTTGCTGACTGTTGTTGTTGTTGTTGTTGTCGTTCCCTAGACTGTCTGTCCGAGCAGTCCCGTCTCCCCAAGGAAGGCCACAGCCGAAACTGGGTTTTCCCACAAATCCTTTATAGAGTGTATGTTGTGTTGTTTGCGTGCATGATTGTGTATAATGCAGTCTTCCATTATGTGTTGTATGGTATGGGGTGAAGTGTTACATCCTGGGCAGCTGTTCACAACACGGTCGTCCAGCCTCTTCTGGTAGCTTAGAAGTGCTGGGTGGTGACCGCATCGCAGTCTGGCCAAGTGGACTCTGTCCTTACGTGGGAGAGAGGATTCAGAAGGGTGGATATCAGGGGGTCTGGCATGCAGCAGTGTGTTGTCTTTCAGTGTGTTAATGGAGCGGTGAGTGATATGATTATGAATATGTTTCCGGAGGCTGGTATTTGGTGGTTGTGGAGGAAGAGAAGAGAGTATCTGTGTGTAATAAAGGTCTATGGGTGTAGTTTTAATGTTTCTTGGTGTGTGTGGGTGTTCTGCTATGTAGTGTAGCGGGTGTGATGTGTTTGTGGTGGCTGCAGCAAGTGTTTGTGTGCCTCTCATGTCGAGGTGGTCCTTGACTTTGAGGACTTTTGTTTCATGGTGTAAATGGTCTGTAGGTGATGTATTTGTGCAGCCTGTAATTGTTTTTAGGGCTTTGTTTTGTATGATTTGAAGGGTGTTGTGGTGTGTCTCACTGAGATTAGGAGCCCATGCTGACTGTTGTGAACCATGCTGTGGAGAGTCAAGGATGGTTCTTATGAATTGCTTGAAGATGATTATTAGTGTTTCTTTCTGCTGTCAAGGTCACAGCAGGGGATTGGAGATGGTCCGTGAGACTGGAGGGAAATTGGAGGTACATACATACATATACCAAAGGCTCTTTTCCCCCTCCCACATCCATCCCACCAAAAAAATCTGATCCACACAACCCCCACTGCTCCCCATCAACCACTCCCTTAACTCCCCCACAAGTCTTCCCAACCACACCCAACAAGCTGATCCCTCTGAAACCACCACACTCACACTTGTCCCCCTTTCCCTTGTAAAGTGGAAACTATACAGGCACTCCTCCAGTCTTCTGGCACTCCACCCTCTCTTAAACAAACATTAAATAACCTCACCAGCCAATCCACCATATCTGTACCTCCTTTTTTCAGACATTCTACATGGCATCCATCCAGACCAGGTGCCTTACCTGCTCTCATCATCTTAACAGCTGCCTTCACTTCATCTTTCTTTATTTCTCCTCCATTTTCCTCACTCATCACGGTCATTTTCTTAGCAATTCCCACAGCAACTACCTTTCCCTCCCTATCCTCCTTCACATTTAGCAATTCCCGAAAATACTCTGCCCACCTTCCTCTCACTGCCTTTTCTTCCATTATCATCTCTCCATCTATATCTTTTGCCTTTTCTTCTTTACTTGATTTGCCCCTCTTCCCCCTTAATTTCTTTCCAAAACATTTTTTATTACTTTCAAAATTTTGTCATACTCTTACCCCATTTCACATCTGCTCTCCTTTATCTTATGCTTTACTTCTCTTTACGTTGTAATCTCGTATGATTCCCTTGTCCTAATTTGTAACCAATCTATGAAAGCCCACTTCTTCTCTTCTACACCTTTCTTTGCTTCCTCATCCCACCACTCACTACCCTTTCTTCTATTTCCTCCCGTCCTCCTCATTCAACATACCATCTTTGCACACCTTATGACTCCCTCCTTGAACCATCCCCATTCCTCCTCCACTCCTAGTTCTACTCTGTCCTTCACTCCCTCTTACTCCTTTCTCAGCTTCTTATACTCCTTTTCCTTTTATTTCTCATTAAAGCAGTTCACTCTAAGTACCTCCCTACCTTCTGCCCTTTTCCTCTTTCTCCACTCTCGACTTACCTTCCACCAAAAAATTATCTGATATTCCCCCACTCTCCCCTTAAAACATGTACATCCTTAACTCTTCCTACTGTACTCCTGGTTACCACTATATAGTCCATTAACGCTCTATTTACTACCATTCCATCCACCACCCTCTCCCATGTGTACTTATACTTGACTTTCTTCCTAAACACAGTATTTGCTATCATCAACTTTCTTTCAAGACACATCAGAGGTGAGCCAATTATTTGCCAATGGCATTGTCCTTGTGGCTGGGTCAGTGGAGGGTTTAAGGAAGTTAGTAAAGAAGTTTAGGAAGGTATATAATAGGAAAAAGTTGAAAGTAAATCTGGGTAAAAATTAAGTAATTAGATGTGCAAGGGAAGAGAGTGACAGTGATTTGGAGCTAATTCTTAAAGGAGAGAGATTTGAGGAAGTGGATAGTTTTTAGTATTTAGGGTCACATGTAGTTTTGGCTCTTTATGAAATCAGTCTTTCCATTAGTTTGAATATGGAGGTTATCAAGAAGATTAGTCTATACCAAGATGCTGTTTTTCTGGTGGTTTGTTTAGATGGGGGTGGAGTGTGTGGGGATGGAATGGGAGTGGTTTTTATGTCTGTTTTTTGGCTACCTCCCTTGTAAGGGGAGAAAGAGCCTTTGGTATATGTATATTGTTTAGATTAAAATGGGGGTTATGTGTGTCCATTTCCAGGTTATGGTACCAATGATGGGTAATGGTCGTGTTTGTGGTCGATGGCTTGTGGTTGTCCTGCAAGATGGACAGTACATCCGCCCATTTTTGAAACACTTCCACCCCTTCATCTCTATCAGGTGCAGCCTTGAGGAGCAACACTATTTCACTCATGGAGAGCTGACAACCAGCAACTGCTCTCCTACTACTCATACTTTCAGCCAGTGACATAGCAATGGTTCTACACTGATACAACATGATAATAATCCAAAGTTTCTTTACAGTGAGATCTATTGGAGGGGCCAAGGACTATTGCCAACCACTGTGTGGCTGTGGGTTCTCAACTTGGTGAATCTTGAAGCAACAATTATTATTATCACTATCATTATTTTTCAGTAACTTCATTCCTTGTGGATGAAGTCATCCCTGTCCTCCACCCAATCCTAGGGTTACAAACAATACAGCAAGAAAAGGCACCTCCATACCAGGGCCCAACAGCTGAAGTTGGTTTACCCCCACCACTTCATGATATGGCAACCCTCTCCCTTCATCCACTTAAAAATTATGGAGCAGACAAGAAAAAATACCTTTGGGCTGTGTCAATTTCTCATCCATTCACAATCACTCACCACTAACATCTATTTCTTACTGTCTCCCTTCACACCTTCACTACTTGACAGACAATTTAATTGCAGGTTTATATATATACATACTAGTAGTATGTATCACCTACCTAACATTCATACATTACAAGATCATTTCCACATCAAAAGACCATGAGTTGGTAAACCCAATGGGGTGCCTACAGGGGATGCAATTTTGCCATAATTCATATCTAATTAGAAGTTTGGTTAGATTAGTCACCAGGAGAGAAGAACAAGTGTGGCCATTTGCTCTCATTGCATTTACTTCTCTTGATTACCAAACTATTTCATTTTTCAGAGAAGACTCTGGTCTTGAATTCCCTTCAGTCTAAGATTTGTCCCTCAGCTGAATAAATTTTTTGTTATAGGCCAAAACAAATTCTATAAATTATACTTTAGTGTTGCAGGGGTTAGCCTGTAACAGTTGTTGTTCAGCTTCTTCCACACATTTTGACTAAGTTAATTGGACAGAGAGAGAGAGAGAGAGTAAGGCCTTAAGCACACTGGCGACTTTGTAGAGCCACAAGTGGCTGCGTTTTGTGGCGGGGATATTTTCTCCCATAGGTTCCCATTGTTTTCAAGCTTTGCCGATCACACCCACCAAGTGTGATCGGCAAAGCTTGAAAACAATGGGAACCTATGGGAGAAAATATCCCCGCCACAAAACGCAGCCACTTGTGGCTCTACAAAGTCGCCAGTGTGCTTAAGGCCTAAGAGGAGAAAGAGAAAGTACTCAGTGATAGTAGTAAAAATGGACCACATACTTTGGTGCCTAATGACAAATCATATGTACATGTACAGTGCTTCAACCTGTAAACTGTCCTACAAAATATTTACACATAGTTCCTTTAATTTTCACTTGGCAAGGCACATTCACCCTGTTGCTTTTACAGAAAATACCTAATTATGTTTTACTCCTAACTGGTTTTTGGAATTGATAATCCATTAACCTTAGGAACTTTGAAACCAATTGTTTTTCATTAACCTAACATCACTTCAACCTAATCCAAAATAGTTAAAGTATGACTTGAGATTATACAATTCTCTTAAATACAATGTTGATGATATGATACAGTAATGACTATTAGCACAAGGAATGAAAATGATGACACTTGAGACCATATGGGAGACCTGGATGGGATGACCAGGCAAGAGATTAGTCAAATGGCTGTTGTCTTGGCAGCTCGTTCATAACGGAGGAGTGCATTTAACTTTTCGAGCTGATCAAGTTCTCGTTGGTGCCCACTCTCTTTTAGCCACTTCTGTGGAAACACAAGAAAAGAATTTTATGATTTTATAGAAAATATATACACATATACATGTATGTACATGTGTGTGTATATATACAAGGAGGTGAGTAGAGTGGGGGGTGGAAAAGGAGTTGAGATAGGGTTGATGAAAGAGTATTGGGATGGTTTGGACACATGGAAAAAAAGAGTGAAGAAAGATTAGTAAATAAAGTGTGGAAAGCAGAGGTGTATGGAGTGAACATGAGGGGGTGGCCAAGGATGAGATGGATGGGTGGGGTAAAACGGGGTTGGGAAAGAGGGGGATGTCTGTTGAGGAAGGAAGGGAAAAGACAGAAGACTGGAGTGAGTGGAGAATGGTTGTGTATGGATGATGCTGTGATGCATGGAAGGGAGTGGGTGGGGAAGGGGGGGTTAGGGAGTATGTGTGGATGGTATTTTGATGCAGCCTGTCTTCTCTTTTTCTACATGAGGAGACAGAGAGGGAGGGGTTGCTGATTAAATGAAGTGGCCTTGTTGCATTGCTTCTGACCTAGGGCAGTAGGCAAGAAGCAGGGATGACCTGTCATCCAGGAGGAGCCAAGAAAAGAGAGAGGGAGGGGTGGTATATGAGAGTGGAGTATGTGGGGATGAAATGGGTGGGAGTGGATTCATGCCTTTGATTTTGGCTACCTTCCTTGTAGGGGGGAAAAAGCCCTTAGTATACGTATGTCTGTATGATGTGTTTTTACATAGTTGTATTTTATGGGAAGAGAGGTATGCTCGTAGTGACCCGTCTTTGTATCTTTCAGCATCAAGTTTGTTCTTATTCTTGTATATTTTTGCATTCACTGTTTCCTCATCCAATTTATTCCAGATATCCACCACTCTGTGTGGGAAACTACTCTTCTATAACTATCCTTTTTAAGTTTCTTTCCATGTGTATTTACCTATTTACCCAGTTGTATTTTATGGGACGAGAGCTATGCTTGTAGTGACCCGTTTTCGTATCTCTCCACATCCAGTTTGTTCAAATCATGTATAGTTCTGGCATTCACTGTTTCTCTGTTCAGTTTGTTCCAGACACCGATCACTCTATGTGTGTGTATTTACCTAGTTGTATTATACGGGAAGAGAGCTATGCTTGTGGTGACCTGTCTTTGTATCTCTCAGCATCAAGTTTTTTCTTAAAATCTTGAATAGTGTTTGCACACACTGTTTTGTTGTCTAATTTGTTCAAAGTATCTATCACTCTGTGGGTAGCTGTTCCTTTTCAGATCTCTTCTGTAACTATCCTTTTTTAGTTTCTTTTCGTGTCCTCTTGTTTTATCATTATCCCATATTAACAAGTCATTCTTATCTAAGACTTCCATTCCTTTCATTATTCTATAGATAGTCAGTAAGTCTCCTCTTTCCCTTCTTTGTTCCAAAGTTGGTCATTCTAATTTGGACAGTGTGTGTGTATATATATATATTCACATACATACATATACCAAGGGCTCTTTCTCCCTTACCCGGGAGGTAGCCAAAGTTAAAAGGCATAATTTCATTCCCACCCATTCCATCCCCATCCACCACTGTTCCCTCCCTCTCATCTTGGCTTCTCATGGATGATGGGTCATCCCTGCATCTTACCCATCACCCTGGGTCAGGAGCAATGCAGCAAGACACAACACATCCACAGCAAGGCCACTTCATTTAATTGTTGACCTACCTCTCGCCATCCCCTTATGGAGAAACATTAAAGACAGAGACAAATCCCTTCAGGCTGCATCAAAATATCATTCACATATAACCACAAATAAATATAGAATAAATGAATTAATGAATAAGTAAATGCATATACCAAAAGGCCCTTTTGTCCTTATATGGGGGTGACCCACCACATATGAATATCCAACACTGGTAAGTAAAATCCAAGGCAATAGATAATATGTTATTACCATGGTTGGTATTCTCTTATTCATTTAGATAAGAGGGAGGGAGGAAGGGGGGTGAATGGAAGTGGAGTTTGTGGGGATGGAATGGGTGAGAGTGGATTTCATGCTTTTATTTTTTTGGCAACCTCCCTTGTAAGGGGGAAATAGCCATTAGTATATGTATGCATGTATTTATCATGTAATTTTTTTAGTAGAAAGAACATAAATAAATACATAACTGCATATAACAAATGGCCCTTTTTCCCTTATAAGGGGAGTGAACCACCACATTCCTATCACATGTTTTTGATAAGTAAAACTCAAGGCAACAGATAACATGCTGACATGACCATGTGGTATTATTTCATTAATTTATCATGATTTTTATACTTTTATAAAATACATCTCTACCTATATATCTACTATCAATCTATATACTAAAAAGGATTTTTCTCCCTTATAAGGGAGGTAGCCAGGCATGCACCCACCCTCCACCCATCCAATACCCATTCATTTCCACTAGGCACCAAAGCCATACATAATTCATCTAAGTTAGCGAGTACACATTTACCTCACCTTAAAGTTACTATCAACTGACTTTTGCAGCACTACTCGCTGCTCTGTTGTCAGGTTGGCATCCTTTACTTCAGAACGAAAGCTAATTACATTCCTTCCTGCTTCTTCAACACTCTGAAAAGAAACAAAAGGAAATATATATAAGTTGTCAAAAGGGGTAAAATGTGGTGGAAACTGATGGTAAAAAATTCCTGGTCTTAACTCACACAATGGGTGGCAATGGTCCTTAGGTCTTTCATTTCTCTGGAAAGAAACTTATGACTGTTCTCTGTGTCATATTAGTGTGGGAGTGTTTCTAAGCTACCAGGTAAAATTGGTAGGAAGATGGGGGAGCAGCCATCAGTTGTCAACTCTCCATGTGTGAAAATGTGTAAGAAATAAAAATGAAAGAGCCAAGACGAGAGGTAATATAGGGTAGTGGATGGGAATAGAATAGGTGGGAGTGGGTGCATGCCTTGGCTGTCTACCTCCCTCAACCACATCAGTTTGAGTCAAATTCTTGTGCACAGCATTGGATGCCATGTGAACAATGCATCACATTACTCGCACTATAAAACATGCCTTGGTGGATTGAAAAGTGTAATGAGGAATAGACATTTGGGAATGGATGCTAAGAGGAGATTGTATGAAGGAGTGATTGTGCCAACAGCAATGTATGGGGCAGAAACATGGAACATAAGAGAGGAGTTTGAATGTGTTTGAGATGAGGTGTCTGAGAAGTATGATGGGGGTTACTAGGCTAGATAGAGTGAGAAATGAGGAGGTGAGGAGGAGAACAGGGGTGGAAAGGGAGTTGGGAGATAGGGTTGATGAAAGAGTATTAGGATGGTTTGGACACATGGAAAGAATGAGTGAAGAAAGACTAGTAAAAGAGGTATGGAAGGCAGATGTGGAGGGAGTGAACATGAGGGGACGTTCTAGGATGAGGTGGATGGATGGGGTGAAGGGGGCTTTGGGGAAGAGGGGAATGTCTGTTGAGGAAGGACGGGAGAGGACAGAAGACGGGGTGAATGGAGAATGGTTGTATATGGATGATGTTGTGATGCATGAGGGAGTATGTGTGAGAAAAATTTGACGCAGCCTGAAGGGATTTCTCCCTGTCTTCTCTTTTTCTGCATGAAGTGGCCTTGCTGTGGATGTGCTGTGTCTTGTGACACTGCTTCTGACCCAGGGCAGTGGACAAGGTGCAGGGATGACCCGTCATCCAGGAGGTGCTAAGATAAGAGGGAGGGTGGAGGGTTGTGGAGTGTATTCGGGATGGAATGGGTGGGAATGGTTATTATGCCTTTTTCTTTTTGGCCACCTCCCTTGTAAGGGGGGAAAAGCCTTGGTAAATGTATGTATGAAAGGGATGGAAGTTCTTGACAGAGATGACTTATTAAAATGGGACAGAAGAGAAACAAGATGACATGATAAGAAGTTAAAGGACAGTTACAGAAGAGATTTGAAAAAGAATAGCTTCCCACACAGAGTGATTGATGTCTGGAACAAACTAAATGGGGAAACAGTGACCCCCCACACCCCTTTCCCCTCATGCAGAAAAAGAGAAAATGGGGAGAAATTCCTTTGGGCTGTATCAGAATATAATTCCACACATACTCCCTAACCCCCTCCCTTCCATGTATCACACCATCATCCATACACAACCATTCTCCACTCACCCCTATCTTCTCCCTTCATTCCTCAACATTTCCCTCTTCCACAATGCCCCTTTACCCCATCCATCCATTTCATCCCTGGTCATTCCTTCATGTTCACTCCATCCACCTCTGCCTTTCACACTTCTTTTACTAATCTTTCTTCACTCTTTCACCAACCCTATCTCCCAACTCCTTTTCCACCCCCACTCTGATCCTCACCTCCTTGTTTCTCATACCATCCACCCTAGTAACCCCTACTATACTTTTCATGCATGTCATCTCAAGCACATTTAAACTCTTCCCCTCTTATATTCCATGTCTCTGTCCCATACAGTTCTGTCGGCACAATCACCCCTTCATACAATCTCCTCTTACCATCCATTCCAAAATGTCTATTTCTCATTATACTTTTAATCCACCAAGGCATTTACTTGCTTCTCTCAATCTACATCCTACCTACACTTCCACTCCTCTCTTTCCTGCCACATTCGCACCCAAGTATCTAAAGCTACCCATTTTGTCCAGCCTCTCTCTCTTAATACTCACTTCCAATTTGCTGCCATCCTCTCCCCTTGTACATCTCATCAAGTTACTTTTACCCACATTTATCCTCAACTTCCTTTATCATTAACTTCCTTAATCCCACCTCTAATCCTGCTAAGAGTGCAGTGTTGTCAGCAAACAACTGGCTTATCTCCCATTTTTCTCCATTTCTCCAGATAAAAAGCATAAAAATATCAATTAAGAAATATAAAAAACTTGTCTGATTTTAGAACACTTTTGGCAAAAACAATTGCCAGGGAAGGGGTTAAAAGGATGAAACTAACCTTAGCAAATTCCTGTGGAAGACCTGGGGGAAGGAGTGGAGGGCGATTATCTTGGGGAGGTTTGACAAACGGAACTGTCAGTAGGAAGAAGTCTTCAGCAGCCATCAGCTGACAACAGGTACTTGAAGTTGCAATACCTTCACAACCTGCCAATGTAAGTAAAGGAATTCCTTTGACTGAATATATACACATCTCCTCACTCATCTTATATATGAACATACATCTATTTATCTATGTATATATAAACACACACACACACATATATATACATATATGTAGAAAAAGGGAAGATAGGGAGAAATCCCTTCAGGCTGCATCAAAATATCATTCACACATAACCACTCCCTAACCCCCCCCACTCCCTTCCATGCATAACAGCAAAAAAAAAAAAAAATCCCTACCTACATACATACATATACCAAAGGCTTTTTCCACCTTAAAAGGGAGGTAGCCAAAAAGAAAAAGCCATAAAAACCATTCCCACCCATTCCATCCCAAATACACTCCATTCCCCTCCACCCCTCTTATTTTGGCACCTCCTGGATGACTGGTCATCCCTGCATCTTGTCCACTGCCCTGGGTCAGAGGCAGTGTCGCAAGACACAGCACATCCACAGCAAGGCCACTTCATTAAATTGGCGACCCCCCCTCTCTGTCCCCTTATGCAGAAAAGGAGAAGATGGGGAGAAATCCCTTTGGGTTGTGTCAAATTTTTCTCACACATACTACCTCACCCCCCATCCCCCACCCATTCCACCTCATGCATCACAACATCATCCATATACAACCATTCTCCATTCACCCCTGTCTTCTGTCCTCTCTTGTCCTTCCTCAACAGACATTCCCCTCTTCCCCAAAGCCCCTTTCACCCCATCCATCCATCTCATCCTAGGTCGCCCCCTCATGTTCACTCCCCCCACATCTGCCTTCCATACCTCTTTTACTAGTTTTTCTTCACTCATTCTTTCCATATGTCCAAACCATCCCAATACTCTTTCATCCACCTTATCTCCCAACTCCCTTACCACCCCTGTTCTCCTTCTCACCTCCTCATTTCTCACTCTATCCAGCCTAGTAACCCCTATCATACTTCTCAGAAACCTCATCTCAAACACATTCAAACTCCTTCTCTCTTCCTCTCTTATGATCCATGTTTCTGCCCCATACAGTGCTGTTGGCACAATCACTCCTTTATACAATCTCCTCTTAGCATCCATTCCCAAATGTCTATTCCTCATTACACTTTTTAATCAACCAAGGCATTTACTTGCTTCTCTCAATCTACATTCTACCTCCACTCCACCCTTTCCTGCCACATTCACACCCAAGTATCTAAAACTATCCACTTCCTCCAGTCGCTCTCCCTTAATATCCACGTCCAGTCTGCTGCCACTTTCACCCTTTGTACATCTCATCACCTTACTTTTACCCACATTTATCTTCAACTTTCTTCTTTCACACACTTTCCCAAACTCTGTCACCAACTTCCTCAATCCCTCCTCTGATCCTGCTAAAAGTGCAGTGTCGTCCGGAAACAACAACTGGCTCAGCTCCCACTTTTCTCTATTTTCTTTAAACATCTCCAATCCCTGACCCACCACCCTTGCATTTACCTTTTGCACCACCCCATCCATGTATAAGTTGAACAGCCAGGGCGACATAACACATCCTTGACGAAGTCCCACCTTTACATTGAACCATTCACTCTCTCCATTTCTAATCCTGACACATGTTCTCCTACTCTCATAAAAACTCTTGACAACTCCTAGAAGCTTTCCTCCTATCCCGTATATCTGCAAGACCTCCCACAGTGCCTTCCTGTCTACCCTGTCATAAGCCTTTTCCAGATCCATAAAAGCCCAAAATACATCCTTACCTTTTCCTATAGCTTTCTCACATATCTGTCTTACCACAAAAATCTGATCTACGCAACCTTTACCTGTCCTAATTCCAAATTGCTTCTCGCCAATCACTCCCTCGGTTCCTCTCAATCAAGATCCTCCCATAAACCTTCCCAACAACATTTAACAAGCTTATCCCTCTGAAACTACTACACTAACACTTGTCCCCTTTTCCCTTGTAAAGTGGAACTATACAGGCACTCCTCCAGTTCTCCGGCACTCTACCCTCTCTCCAGCAAACATTTTCCCTACCTACCATGCATAAAGTAGGTGTCTGCTTTGACTCGGCCACACTGCTTATACAGTTGTAAAGGTCCTTTACTATGTACATATATATATATATACATATATATATATATATATATATATATATATGTATATATATATATATATATATATATATATATATATATATATATATAGAGACGGAACTCGGTGACTCGACCGCCTCTATACTCGACCAAATCGGTGCTCGACCAAAAAATTCGAGTAGAAAATGCATCGGACCTCGAACAGATTTTCAGTACTCGACTAGCTCGAACAGCGGGTAAGCGTCAGTTCGACTCAGACCGCCAGCGGAGTAAGACGTACGCAGTTTGTTCGAGTATTTCTTCCCAGATTTAAACTTTTTCGTGTTGCTCTAGCCCTTAATAATGGGTCCAAAGAAAGACAGTGATAAGGGGAAAATTGGTTTCGGTGTTCGAACAAATCGGTGCTCGACCACCACCTCAGAACGGATTATGGTCGAGTACCGAGGTACGACTGTATATATATATATATATATGTATATATATCTCATCACCTTACTTTTACCCACAATTATCTTTAGCTTTCTTCTATCACATACTCTCCCAAACTCTGCCACCAGCTTCCTCAATCCCTCCTCTGACCCTGCCACAAGCGCAGTGTCGTCCGCAAACAACAGCTGGCTCACCTCCCACTTTTCTCCATTTTTATTTCTGAGAAGTATGGTGGGGGTTACTAGGCTAGATAGAGTGAGAAATGAGGAGGTGAGGAGGAGAACAGGGGTGAAAAAGGATTTGGGAGATAGGGTTGATGAAAGAATATTAGGATGGTTTGGACACATGGAAAGAATGAGTGAAGAAAGACTAGTAAAAGAGGTATGGAAGGCAGATGTGGAGGGAGTGAACATGAGGGGACGTCCTAGGATGAGGTGGATGGATGGGGTGAAGGGGGCTTTGGGGAAGAGGGGAATGTCTGTTGAGGAAGGAAGGGGAGAGGACGGAAGACAGAGGTGAGTGGAGAATGGTTGTATATGGATGATGTTGTGACTGCATGAGGAGAAATGGGCGGGGAAGTGGGGGGTGGGGTAGTATGTGTGAGTAAATTTTGACGCAGCCCGAAGGGATTTCTCCCCGTCCTCGCCTTATATGCAAAGGGGGACGGAGAGGGGTGTCGCCGATTAAATGAAGCGGCCTCGCTGTGGATGTACTGTGTCTTGCGACACTGCTTCTGACCCAGGGCGGTGGGCAGGGTGCAGGGATGACCCGTCATCCAGGAGGTGCTCAGATGAGAGGAAGGGTGGGAGGGGTGTGGAGTGTATTTAGGGATGAAATGGGTGGGAGTGTTTTTATGCCTTTCCCTTTTTGGCTACCTCCCTTGGAAGGGGGAAAAAGCCTTGGTATATGTATGTATGTATGTATGTATGTATGTATGTATGTATATATATATATATATATATATATATATATATATTCTTGTGTAGAGTTTCAATACGTCTAACTATAGACTTGGCTTCAGGAGGTAAGTTTGCTATCGCAGGTCCAAAGGACATGATTCAATCTCAGAAGGGAGAAGAGTAGTGTTTTACTGGAGCTTGACGTTTCGTACACTATGTACATTTTCAAAAGCAATGACAAAAGGTCAGAATACATAGACTTATATAGTAAAGGAGAGGATCATATTGAA
Organism: Oratosquilla oratoria; assembly: GCF_046742065.1. Taxonomy (NCBI): domain Eukaryota; kingdom Metazoa; phylum Arthropoda; class Malacostraca; order Stomatopoda; family Squillidae; genus Oratosquilla; species Oratosquilla oratoria. The sequence goes on from NC_134784.1 coordinate 7,530,472, forward strand.
CATAAAGAGAACCAATAGGAAATTGTGGTGTGAGGGAACCAATGGGAGAACAGAACGCCGTATATGGGTCAGCCAATCAGAGGCTTGGAACGTATATGGCTGACCCATATACGGCGTTCTGTTCTCCCATTGGTTCCCTCACACCACAATTTCCTATTGGTTCTCTTTATGTTCAATATGATCCTCTCCTTTACTATATAAGTCTATGTATTCTGACCTTTTGTCATTGCTTTTGAAAATGTACATAGTGTACGAAACGTCAAGCTCCAGTAAAACACTACTCTTCTCCCTTCTGAGTTTGAATCATGTCCTTTGGACCTGCGATAGCAAACTTACCTCCTGAAGCCAAGTCTATAGTTAGACGTATTGAAACTCTACACAAGAAGATCATCAATGCATCAATTGCTATTTTCTTCAATGAAACCTGTCTACAGGAAAACCTGCTGCCGAAATATACAAATATATATATATATATATATATATATATATATATATATATACACAAGGTTTTCTTGATTTATGATTAGAATATGATTTTGGAATAACATGAAGTGAAAAACCTAGTCATTTTTTTAAATTACACGGATTACTTAGAATAACATGATGTAAAAAAACAAGTAATCAATAGTAAAACTTAACTGTTCACTTAATGCAATTTTTACATTACAAGGAATGTATCCCTTGCATATATCGAGAAATCCCTGTATATAGAAAAATACATATATGATTACATATATTCAAAGTTAACAAACCTAAAAATAATGGTCTATTCCACATGTTAATTGAAGGCTGCAGACCCAGGGATGCCATATGCTTATGCAAATGTGGGTAGTGCATATTCAGTGGTGCCAATGTTATACCCTGTGATCTGTAATGACAAAAGACAATAAATCAGATTACACAGAAAGGATACATACATATACCATGGCTTTTTCTCCCTTTCAAGGGAGGTAGCCAAAAAGAAAAAGGCATAAAATCATTCCTACCCATTCCATCCCTAAATACGCTCCACTGAAAATAAAATATATGAAAAGGGTGAACTGAAAACTTGAGTCTATGGCTCTCAAGTAACAGGTAATAGCCACCAGATTAGCTCACAAGTTACTTTAGGAAGAAATAATGACAATTACAGGTTGCACAAATACAACACCCACAGACCATCTACGCCCTGAACGGAAAGTCCTCAAAGTCAGGGATCACATTGATATGAGAGGCACACAAAGCATACCTACTACACCACACTACACATACCAAGAAATATCAAAACAACACCTGAATACCTATATTACACACAAATATTCTCTACTCTTCCTTCACAACCACCAGCCTCCACCTTTGCCTTCCACACTTCTTTTACCAATTTTTCTTCATTCATTCTTTCCATGTGTCCAAACCATCCTAGTGCTCTTTCATTAGCCCTATTTGCTAGATAGGCAGATGGTGCTGATGAAAGATTATTGGGATAGTTTGGGCACATGGAAAGAATGAGTGAAGAAAGACTAGCAAAAAGAGTGTGGAAAGCAGAGGTGGTTGGAGTGAACTTGAGAAGACAACCAAGGATGAGACAAATGGATTGGGGTGAAGGGGACTTTGAGCAAGAGGGGAATGTCTGTTAAGCGGGAAAGGGAGAAAGCAGGGGATATGGGTGAGTGGAGAATGGTTGTGTATGGATGATTTTTTGATGCAGCCCAAAGGGATTTCTCCCTGTTTTCTCTATTTTCCTCATGATGGGACAAGGATGGAAGGTCACTGTTTAAATGAAGTAGCCCTGCTTATCGGTTAGGACTCTTATGGCAGTTTGGCCCTGGTGTTGGTAGATGTTTGAAATCTTGTCTGGACCTTCCACTTTGTATTTAGGGCGTCGTTACTTGCGGCAAAGGTCGAGGGAATGGCGGATCAAACCCTGCCACCAGCGAAGTTGGACCAAGGGCACGGTTCATTAAATTCCACGCTATAAAGCCCTCTGTGAGGGGCACCGTCCTAGCCTTTCAATAGGGAGGAGTTTGTGATGTTAAACCATAAGCATATACCAAGGCTTTTTCCCCCTTAAAAAAAAAAAAAAAAAAAAAAAAAAAAAAAAATATATATATATATATATATATATATATTGCTTCTTCTGTGTCTTTACTATGGAACATGAACATTTTACAAATCATACATAATAAAGCATCCTCTCCCTTCATACATCTCATCATCTTCCTTTTACCCACATTCATCTTCAACTTCCTTCTTTTACACACCTTCTCAAACTCAGTCACTAACTTCCTCAATCTCTCCTCTGATCCTGCTACAAGCACATTACCATAAGCAAACAACTGGCTTAAATCTCCCATTATTCTTCATTTTCTTTAATCATCTCCAATCACTACCAGGCCCATATGCACTTAGAAAAACCCACGTCTCCTTTCCCAGTTTCACCTTCATCCACATTAACCTTGAAGAAACCTCCTTCCACTCCACTACACGTTTACCTATCTCTTCACTTACTAGTATAGCCACCCCTTCTCTCCCTTGTCCTCTCTTCACTCCTGAGAACCTCCCAACTACACTTGGCCCTCTCTCTCAACTTAGTTTCACTCAAAGCCAACACATCCACCTTTCTTCTCACAAACATACTGCCTATCTCTTTCCTTTTACTCTTATCTGTACCACATCCATGCACACTAAAAGACCCAAATATTAGGGTACTAGTTGGAAAAATCCTAGACCCTCTTATGCCTTTACTTTTTTTTAGGAATGTACCCTGAGGGGCTACAGGGATAAAGATGACTAGTCCTAATCCCCGTCCCATTTTTGTCACCACTTACGATTCAAGTGGGAAGACTTGGTGGCAGTATTCTTTTCCCCAACCACAGAAGAGATATCAATGATGATAAAAACATACTTTAAAGTTCAAGAAAGTAGTGTTCAATATCACACATCATTGAAAACACAAATAAATTTCATCACTTTTCAAAATAATCATTGAAATCATAGTCATCATTCCCTGCCTTGTCTTTGATGCCTCCAAAAGTTGTCATCACATCTGCCAAATTGTCCATTCACTTCACAATTCTGCTTTTCTCCTTTCTTGCCTTCTTTTGCATCTGCTTTTGATATTCTTTTTAGAGAAATAGTTGCAGGGTCAAATTCTGCTAACCTCAGTCTCCCACCTTTCCTTTTTTTTTATTTTCTGTGGATTCTGGTTTTACTGTATTTATTTCAACTTTGCCTGAAAGCATAAGATAATGGAGGCAAAGAGGAGGGCATATGTAAAATAGGGTAACAGTATGACAGAAAATTTTGAAAGTAATAAAAAGATGTTTTGGAAAGAAATTAAGAGAGGAAGAGGAGGTGAATCAAGTAGAGAAGGAAAGGTAAAAGGTGCAGATGGAGAGATGATAATGGGAGAGAAGGCAGTGAGAGGAAGGTGGGCAGAGTATTTTAGGGAGCTGCTAAATGTGAAGGAGGATAGGGAGGAAAGGTAGTTGCAGTGGAAAGTGCTAAGAAAATGACCATGATGAGTGAGGAAAATGAAGGAGAAATAAGGAAAGATGAAGTGAAGGCAGTTGTTAAGATGATGAGAGCAGGTAAGGCACCTGGGTTGGATGGATGCCATGCAAAATGTCTGAAAAAGGAGGTACAGTGATGGTAGACTGGCTGGTGAGGTTGTTAAATGTTTGTTAAGAGAGGGTATTGAGAGAGACTGGAGGAAGTGGATAGTTTTAGATACTTGGGTGCAAATGTGGCAGGAAAGGGAGGAGTGGGGGTGGAGGTAGAAGGTAGATTGAGAGAAGCAAGTAAAATGCCTTGGTGGATTAAAAAGTGTAATGAGAAATAGACATCTGGGAATGGAGGCTAAGAGGAGGTTATATGAAGGAGTGATTGTGCCAACAGCACTGTAAGGGTCAGAAACATAGAACATAAGAGATGAAGAGAGGAGTTTGAATGTGTTAGAGATGACATGTCTGAGAAGTATGATAGGGGTTACTAGGCTAGACAGATTGAGAAATGCAGAGACCAGGGGTGGAAAGGGAGCTGGAAGATAGGGTTGATGAAAGAGTATTATGGTGGTTTGACTAATGGAAAGAATGAGTTTAGAAAGATTAGTAAAAGAGGTGTGGAAGGCAGAGGTGGAAGGAGTGAATATGAGGGGGCGTCTGAGGATGAGATGGATGGATGGGGTGAAAGGGGCATTACAAAAGAGAGGAATGTCTGTTGAGGAAGGAAGGGAGAGGACAGGAGATAGGGGTGAATGGAGACAGGGTTGTGTATGGATGATGTTGTGATGCATGAGGGGGAGTGGGTGGGGGATGGGGGGTGAGGAAGTATGTATGAGAAAAAAATTGATGCAGCCTGAAGGGATTTCTATCCGTCTTCTCCTTTTCTGCATGAGGGGATGGAGAGGAGGGGTTGCCAAATTTATGAAGCAGCCTTGCTATGGATGTGCTGTGTCTTGCGACACTCCTAACCCAGGGCAGTGGACAGGATGCAGGGATGACTAGTCATCCAGGAGGTGCGAAGATAAGAGGGAGCGAGGAGGGTGGAGGGGAGTGGAATATGTAGGGTATGGAAAGGGTGGGAGTGGTTTCTATGCCTATTTCTTTTTAGCTACCCCTCTTGTAAGGGGGAAAAAGCCTTTGGTATATGTATGTATGTAAAAGAGGGTAGAGTGCTGAAGGACTAGAGGAGTGCCTGTATAGTTCTACTTTACAATGAAAAAGGGGACATGTGTGAGTGTAGTAGTTTCAAAGGGATCAGCTTGTTAACCCCTTCCATACAGTGCCGCACACGTAGGCGTCATGGGGAGCGAGTGTATTCGCGAGGCTGCCATATCGGCGTCTTGATTATATTTATTGTAGTTGCCCCTCCATAATGACATTCTTTCTAATTCTTTTGTAATCGCATTTTCTATGGTTATCAAAATTCACGGGTGAAGAGAGAACGATCGATATAAGCGGTGACTATATTTTATGATGCGAGTATTATTACGACACGTTGTACGGCTGGCATTGGCTGCTGCCACCGAGATCTAAGTCCATGACGCCTACGTGTGCGGCACCGTATGGAAGGGGTTAAGAGTAGCTGGGAAGGGTTATAGGATGGTCTTGATTTGAGAGGATTAGGGGAGGAACAGAGGGAGTAATTGGTGAGGAACAGTGTGGGTTTAGGACAGGTAGGGGTTGCGTAGATCAGATTTTTGTGGTAAGACAGATATGTGAGAAAGCTATAGGAAAAGGTAAGGATGTATTTTGGGCTTTTATGGATTTGGAAAAGGCTTATGACAGGGTAGACAGGTAGGCATTGTGGGAGGTATTGGAGATATATGGGATAGGAGGAAAGCTGTTAAGAACAGTCGAGTTTTTACGAGAGTAGTAGAGCTTGTGTCAGGATTACAAATGGATTGATTGAGTGGTTTGAGGTAAAGGTTGGACTTTGTCAGGGATGTGTTATGTCACCCTGGCTGTTCAACAATTTATACATGGATGGGGTGGTGTGAAAGGTAAATGCAAGGGTGGTGGGTCAGGGATTGGAGATGGTTAAAGAAAATGGAGAAAAGTAGGAGATAAGCCAGCTGTTGTTTGCAAATGACACTGTGCTTGTAGCAGGATCAGAGGAGGGACTGAGGAAATTAATGAGATTTTGGGAAGGTGTGCAAAAGAAGGAAATTGGGTAAAAGTAAGGTGATAAGATGTATAAGGGGAAAGTGGCAGCATACTGGAATTGAGTATTAAGGGAGAGAGACTGGAGGAAGTGGATAGTTTTAGATACTTGGGTGCAAGTGTGGCAGGAAAGGGAGGAGTGGGGGTGGAGGTTGGTGCATTGGGAAAGAGGGGAATATCTGTTGAGGAAGGATGGGAGAGGACAGATGATCTGGGTGAATGGAGAATGGTTGTACATGGATGATGCTGTGATGCATGAGGGGGAGTGGGTGGGGGTTGGGGATTGAGGGAGTATGCATGAGAAATAAATTGATGCAGCCCTAAGGGATTTCTCCCTGTCTTCTTTTCTGCATGAGGGGACGGAGAGGGGAGTTGCTGATTTAATGAAGCGGCCTTGATGTGGATGTGCTGTATCTTGCTTCTGACTCAGGGTAGTGGACAAAATGCTGGGATGACCTGTCTTCCAGGAGGTGCCAAGATAAGAGGGAGGGAAAAGGGTGGAGGGAGGTGGAGCGTGTAGGGGATGGAATGAGTGGGACTGGTTTCTACACCTTTGTTTTTTGGCTACCTCCCTTGTAAAGGGGAAAAAACCTTTGGTATATGTATGTAATATACTATATACCATTACAGTCAACTCTCAATTAAAACGAGTTTAACTAACGCGTTTTTGATTTAACACAAGTTAATTCTTAATTTCTTTTTTTAAACAACACGACGATTTCGATTTAACACGATTTGAATTTGGCTGTAAGAGCACTGAAAGAGGGGGCCTCCGTGCAGTCAGTCTCCCGTGCTCTGTTTTGATCTCAGTCTGAAGCTAGTCCATACTGTGAGTGGAAGTGTCTTTACAGAGAAATGAATAATTTAGTTAGAGATTGTAAACTCTTGTTTTCTGTTCTACACCAAAACAAAAATGAAAATGGTGTCACCAACCCACAATTAATGGTAAACTATCTTTTAAATGTATGGACCGTGATTATAAGTCATAAAAACTTGAAAAATTGTTACAAAGAAATTAATAATTCTGAGATTGTAAACTCTTGTTTTCTGTTCTACACCAAAACAAAAAGAAAATGGTGTCACCAATCCACAATTAATGGTACACTAATTCTTAAGTGTATGGACCTTTATTATAAGTCATAAAAACTTGAAAAATTGTTACAGAGAAATAATCTAGTTAGAGATTGTAAACTTAAACACTCGTTTTCTGTTCTACGAGTGGGCAGGAGTCGGAGTAAGAGGGGAGTGAGGTGGCAAGTGGCTAGTGACGAGAGTGGCTGGTGTCGAGTGCGCACATACAATAAATAACTGTGTACTACAAATAAATACAAAGAATGTGTGTTTTTGTTGTTTCTGTAACCTACAAATGTATTAATAATGTGTTTGTTCAAGTTCAGAGTAACAAAATCCCAAAATAGACAAGACTTTCCCAGTGTCCAGGAATCTGGCCCCCCCTATTACCATTATTTCCTATGGGGAAAAAATGTTTAACTAACGCGATTTTGGTTAACACAATGTCTCCAGGAACATAACCCTCGCATTAATTGAGAGTTGACTGTACTTCATTTTGTTCTGGATAATTTTGGGGGAATTAATTTAACAAGGCAATATAGGTCAAGACTATTTCACTGGATTCCTCCTACTTGGTGGTATACTTTTTACATTTTGTTTAGACAAGCATATGACAAAAAATGTAGGCACCCTTTTATAGGTTTAATTTTGATTTTCACATTCTATAACTTGGCACAATGTGGGAAAAAATTATTGACTATTTTGACAACTAGCCATAATGGCCTGGCATTTTTATATTTACAAATGACTTCATATTCTTAGCTAGACATCTCAAAATTGCTTAGACCAATCATACTGATTGTATGGTCCAACTGGATCTTGATCTGAAGCACGTTCTTATGTTCTATGTTACCTAACACCATACAATTTCACTCCACTGACAGGTATCCCACTAAATCAAACTGAAACGAAACACTAACCTGGTTCCAAGGATGAGAGGCCTCTGTGGGGTGAGTGTATATATGGTCATATTTCGGCACTCCGTGATGACTAGGGACCGTGCAGCACACACCACAACTGAATTACGACATTCACTAATCTTCACTCGACCACCAACAGGTCCCAGCACCACTCGAGTTTCGTGGCATTTGTGAATAACCACATATCTGAAGGATGTGAATCACTGATAAATATAGCTTACAACTACATGAAAATGCTAATACTCCTGCAAAAATATCAATCAAAGAATGAAATTATATAAATTAATACCTAAAGACGTTACTAAGAAGGAGGTCCCTCACATTATGGAACACCAACTACTACAATGCTACATAACACCAGGATGTGTAACACAAACACATTCAGGGTACAGCTGTTGAGTATAACTAAAGAAGAGAGGTCCTCACTGCTGGGTGCTATGTATTCCATGGGCAAGTGGACTATTGTGTGTGGCATGGATGGATGGATTTGACTATTCAGTGATGTAGTTACATAACTGAGGGGATGAGGAGGGAGAGTTGCCGTGTATGTGAAGTGGCCCTATTATGGATGTACTGTGTCTTGCTGCATTGCTTCTGACCTGGGTAGTGGACAGGAGACAGGGATAACCCTTCATCCATGAGGAGCTAAGATGGGGAGGGTGGATAGGAGTGGAATCGGTGGGAAAGAACCCTAACACAACAAAGAGTAACTAAAACTATGTTTCAGACTACAATTTTTTTTTCAAAGAAACTATCTACAGATATCTCCTGAGTTAATATCATAATAAAACACCATCTATACTACTATATATAATTTTTTTTTTTATATCACACTTCAAACTGCTATTTCAAACCTGAGTGGCTGAAGAATGTATATATTTGACTTGTGACATCTTCTTATCTTGACATTACTGTGGGCTATATCATCGGCCATATGTGCTGTCAACCCATCTATCAAGTCACATAAATATACTAGTCGTTTCCTGTTAAAAAAATATATATATATAAATAAATAAAATAATAATAACAATTATAAGCATTACATACAATGTACTTATGCTAGACTTTTTTTCTTAAACACTATGTTAGCTATCATCAACACTTTCTAAATACATCTTTACCATCAACTCTCCACTAAAGTGATGAGATGTACAAGGGGAGAGAATGGCAGCAATTTGGAAGTATCAAAGAAGAGAGAATGGAGGAAGTGGATAATTTTAGATACTTGGGTACGAATGTGGTGGGAAAAGGAGGTGTGGAGGTAGAATGTAGATTGAGAGAAGCAAGGCTTGGGGGATTAAAAAGTGTAATGAGAAATAGACATTTGGGAATAGATGCTAAAAGGCGATTGTATGAAGGAGTGATTGTGCCAACAGCATTGTATGAGGCAGAAACATGGAACATAAGAGAGGACGAGTTTAAATGTGTTTGAGATGAAATGCCTGAGTAGTATGGTAGGGGTTACTAGGCTGGATAGAGTGAGAAAAGATGTGAGGAGCAGGGCAGGGGTGGAAAGGGAGTTGGGAGATAGGGTTGATGACAGAGTATTGGGATGGTTTGGACATATGGAAAGAATGAGTGAAGAAAGATTAGTAAAAGAGATGTGGAAAGCAAAGGTGGAAAGAATGAACATGAGGGGATGACCAAGAATGAGATGAATGGATGGGGTAATAGGACCATTTGGAAAGAAGGGAATGTCTTTTGAGGAAGGAAGGGAGGGAGAAGACAGAAGATAGAGGCAAGTGGAGAATGACTGTGTTATGGATGATGCTCTGATGCATGGAAGGGAGTGGATGGGGGATGAAGGAGTGTGTGTGAATGATATTTTGATGCAGCCTAAGGGGATTTCTCCCCATCTTCTCTCTGTGCATGAAGGGATGCAGGGGGGGGGGGGGGCACTGATTAAGTGAAGTGGGCTTGCTGTGGATGTACTGTGCCTTGTTGCATTGCTTTTGACCTAGGTGGTGAGCAGGAGACAGGGTAAGCCTTCATCCACAAGGAGCTAAGATGAGAGGGAAATAATGGGTGGTTGTTGTTGTTGTCGTTCCCTAGACTGTCTGTCCGAGCAGTCTCGTCTCCCCAAGGAAGGCCACAGCCGAAACTGGGTTTTCCCACAAATCCTTTATAGAGTGAATGTTGTGTTGTTTGCGTGCATGATTGTGTATAATGCAGTCTTCCATTATGTGTTGTATGGTATGGGGTGAAGTGTTACATCCTGGGCAGCTGTTCACAACACGGTCGTCCAGCCTCTTCTGGTAGCTTAGAAGTGCTGGGTGGTGACCGCATCGCAGTCTGGTTGATGGGAGTGGAATGGGTGGGCATAGAACAGGTGGAAGTGGCATGGGTGGGAGTGGGTGCATCTCTGACTTGGCTACCTCCCTTATAAGGGGGAAAAAGTCCTTGGTGTACAGATAGATTAATATATATCGAGTTCTAATTTTACATGAAGGATGTCTTCTAATTATATCAATGTGGAATGAAATCTGATGACTGAAGCATCGGATGTAACAATGTTGATAGGGGTATAACAAGTGTATATTGGATCATTATTTACTAATGAAAGTGAACAAGGTGAAGAGCAAGGAGTCTATGAATGAACTGGGAGAAGGGAAAAGGTGTTGGGAAACTGAGGAAAAATGAAGTGGTATGGAAATATTAAAGACAAACGCAGATGTGGGATGAATGGAAGACTCAATCAATCAATTTATTGCCCCTAGTCTCTCTTGTAAAAGACCTTTGGCCTCCAGGAAACCAACAACAGACCCTGGGCGGAACCATAAGGCACTTAAAGAAATATTGTATTATCGTGATGAGGAGTGCGTGGGGGATGGAAGGTGAGGGAGTATGTGTGAGAAATAAATTGACGCAGCCCTAAGGGATTTCTCCCATCTTCTCCTTTTCTGCATGAGGGGACAGAAAGGGGGGCTGCCGATTTAATGAAGCAGCCTTGCTGTGGATGTGCTGTGTCTTGTGGCACTGCTTTTGACCCAGGGTAGTGGACAAGATGCAGGGATGACCTGTCATCCAGGAGATGCCAAGAGGGGAAGGGAAGAGGGTAGAGGGGAGTGGAGTATGTAGGGGATGGAATGGGTGGGAGTGGTTTCGATGCCTTTTTTTTTTGGCTAACTCCCTTATAAGGAAGAAAAAACCCTTGGTATATGTATGTATGTGTTATTATTTGGGGATAGTCAGAGGTATTCTGTGTGGTGGTTGCATCTGGGGCAGTTTGAATCTATGGCCAGGCCTACTTTGGGCTGGTACTGTCTCAATGACAGAAGGTGACCTGAGCACAGGCATGCCAGTGTGGTTCTTGTCTGGTGTGGTATGGTTTTTTACATGAGGCTATATCTAGGTTGTCTTTCTTTCTGTGTCTTGTGGTACTGCTTCTGACCCAGGGCAGTGGGCAAGATGCAGGGATGACCCATCATCCAGGAGGAGCCAAGATAAGAGGGAGGGAAAGGGGTGGATGAGAGTGGAGTATGTGAGGATGGAATGGGTGGGAGTGGTTTCTATGCCTTTGTTTTTTTAGCTACCTCCCTTGTAAGGGAGAAAAAGCTTTTGGTATATGTATGTCTTTCTTGAAGGGCTTGTTTCATTATCTAGGTGTGAACATGTTTCTGTGTGGATGTTTTGTGTGGTTTGGGTGGCATGTTGTGATATAGGTTTGAGTAGTGTGCTGCTGTTATTTTGTGTGTGTGTGTGTGTGTGTATTCACCTATTCACCTTGGATCTGCTGCAGTCTCTGTCGAGACAGCCAGACACCACCCTACGGCAGTGAGCTCAGAGCTCATTATTTGCCGATCTCTGGGTAGGTCTGAGACCACTCACACACCACACACCGGGACAGCAAGGTCACAACTCCTTGACTAACGTCCCGTACCTACTCACTGCTAGGTGAACAGGGGTTACACGTGAAAGGAGACAAACCCAACTTATCTCCGACCGGCCGGGGAATCGAACCCCAGTTCTCTGGCTTGTGAGGCCAGTGCTTTACCAATCCGCCACCGAGCCGTGTCTGTGTGTGTGTGTGTGTGTGTGTGTGTCCTGTTGGTGGTGCTTGTGAGGGGTGTGTTGTTAAGGGTTCTGGCATAGAATTGTATAACCCTGTCATTTTCCTATATTAGTATCATAAATTGACAAACTTATTTTCATTGTAGTTTTTTTACCCAGTTGATGAGGAGGCAACCAATCTGTATGACGATTGAGCACTACAACGGATGAGAGGCCACGACTGCCGTCGACCTCTGCGTATGCATGTTCCCTCGCCATCTGGACACCAATCTAGTGCATTCAGTATCCAACCTTCAAACAACCTGCGAAAAAATAGTACTTACAACTTAACATCCTATGAAATTTAAGTTTTAAAATCTGAAATACCAATGAGATTTCATTATTCAATTTGTTCTGAAACTCAAAAAAGTCCAGATATTAGCTAACAGTATGATGGAAATTCATACAAGCATATCTAAATACTTATATACAAGGAGATGCAAGTGACTAGTAAAAACCATATCACACTGCCATACTAGCATTCAGGACATGATCCATCTCTTAAGAGAGTACCGACATACTGCACTGCCACTAACGATCCTTAGACAACAGTGGTCTGGGTGTGAATGTGTTTTTGTGTGATGTACAGTGTAGTGCAGGTGGTAGGTTGTTCCATATGTTTGTGTAGTAAGCTGCTTGCATTTTTTTTTTTTTTTTACATTCAGCTGGGTTTATTTGGTAGTGCTTATGCGATATAATGGGATGGGTGAGTGGAGTTGATGGCTAGCATATTCTTTTTTTCTTTCTTTTTTTGTGCTTGATAAACTTAAAGAAGAGGAATTCAAAGAAGCATTCCAATCATGGCAGAAATAATAGGAGCATAATATTGCTGCACATTGGGAATAGTGGCTAAATTTGGGTCAATTACATTGGTTGTGCTTTTATAGATGTAGCTCAGGAACTTTTTGATTGTACCTAGTACAAGTACGAGTTTAATTCTCAGTCACTAGGTAGGAGACGGAAGAGAAGGAGGACGAGAGGAGTAGGAGAAGAAAAGGATGATGATAATGATGATGACAACAATGATGAAGAGGAGTGGGGCCAAAGGAAGAGAAGAGAAGAGAGGTGGTAGAAGGAAATAGGAGGGAGAAGGAGAGGAGTAAAGAGGGGAGGAGAAAAGGAGAAAAGAGGGGAGGAGGTGGAGAAAGGGGTGGTGAAGAAGAAGAAGAAGAAGAAGAAGGAGGAGGAGGAGGAGGAGGAGGAGGAGGAGGAGGAGGAGGAGGAGGAGGAGGAGGAGAAGAAGAAGAAGAAGAAGAAGAAGAAGAAGAAGAAGAAGAAGAAGAAGAAGAAGAAGAAGAAGAAAAAAAAAAAAAAAAAAAAAAAAGGGCTAAAGTACAGTAGAGTTAATATCTATATGGCCCAATCTGGGGACAGATTGCCAGTTAGGAAATTGCATGGCCTGGACAGAATTGCAAACTGGATACTAAAAGAATGCAAAGAAGAACTAATGGACAAAATATACAACATAATAAGTTGCTCACTCAAACAAGGAAAAGTACCACAGGACTGGAAAAATGCCAACACTGTACCAATATATAAAGGAGGAAACAAGGAAAAACCAACTAATTACAGACAAGTCTTCCTAACAAGCACTGTAGCCAAAATCTGTGAGAAAATGATCATGAACAGATGGGTAAAACACCTAGAAGAAAACAATATAATAAACCCGAGACAATTTGGATTCAGACAGGGAAGATCATGTGCCACAAATTTAATGTTTCTACTCAAGACTAATAGATATAATAAAGAAAGTGATGGATGGGCTGACTGTGCTTTCCTAGACTTACAAAAAGCCTTTGACAAAGTACCACACAAAAAATTATTTAAAAAAAATTGGACAACACGGGAGGGATACAAGGCAACTTACTAAACTGGAAGGAGGATTTCCTGCATGGTAGAAAAATGAGAGTAGTACTCATAGAAAAGTATTCAGGTTGGAAGGAGGTGATTAGTGGAGTTCTGCAGGGATCTGTATTGGCTCCAATAATGTTCTCTATTTATGTGAATGACATGGATGACGATGTGGAATGTTACATGAGCTTCTTTGAAGCCAATGCTAAATTGTTGATTTAAGTGAAAATTGAAATGGACTGCAAATCACTACAGAGAGACCTGAACAAGGTTTGGAAATGGTGTCAGAAGTGGGAAATGGACTTCAACATTAAGAAATGTAGCAGAATGGAGTTGAAAAAAGAAAAGAAAAGAAAATATCAGGACAATATATAATTGGAACTAAGGAGGTAAAGAAAATGGGGTCTGGAAAAGACCTAGGAGTAATTATCTCAAACTACTTGTCCTCTGATAAACAAACAAGATTGTCGGAGAATTCTATAACTTGCTAAGATCAATAAAAGTGGCATTTACCTATTTGGACAAAGAAATTATTTAAAAAAAATATTTGTCACACTAATAAGGTCTAGACTGGAGTATGCTGCAACATTATGGTCCTTAGTACCAAAAAGAATATAAAGAAAATTGAAAGAATCCAGAAAGCAGCCATGAAAATGGCACCAAACACTTTCAAACTTAGTCACATGAAGAGAGACTGGCTAAATTGAAATTACCGACTTTGGAACAAAGAAGAGAGAGAGGTGACCTACTGACAACCTATAGAATCATGAAAGGCATGGAAATACTTGATAGAGAGGACTTACTAAACTGGGACAAGAGAAACACAATAGGACATGGAAAGAAACTCAAAAAGGATAGTTATAGAAGAGATCTAAAGAAAAACAGTTTTCCACAGAGTGGTGGATGCTTGGAACAAACTGGACAAGACAATAGTGTGTGCAAAAACCATACATGAATTTAAGAGCAAATTAGACACTGAGATACAAAGTTGGGACACCAGGAGTGTAACTCCCCTTCCCATAAGATACAACTAGGTAAATATAGAGCTGCATCTCCCGACAGCGGTGAGAGTATTAGTGGAATCTGAAGATAAGCAGTGGAGAAACGATTCTCTGATGACTAATTCACAGGGCCACCTTAAGCAGGCACCTATAGTTGGTTCCTCATATGTTTAATGGCTATGGATGCAACAAAGTCAAAAATACATAGTAGAGCGGTCGCTGTAGACACTGTTAAAAGATTTTTATTGTACCGCCATTTTTAAAGGGTTTAAAGGGCCTACCCTCCCTCCCCCCGGCAGCCGCGTGCTGCGCACGACTATTATTTACATTCGTTTTGACCATAAAAACACCTCTTTTACTCTTATTTTTTGTTTGTTTGATGCACTTACAAAGTTTTCTCTTACGTCTAGCATGCACGTGAGAGTGTGGTATGAGGAAAAGGCCCGCTCGATAGCCAGTGGCATACGCTAGCTTGCCACGTTCACTAATTTGCCGTGTGAAATTCGCATCTATTTTTCAGTGAAGAGAAGTTTGAAGATATTAGCCATGCCTAAGCTTTCCAAACAAAAGGCACACTTGCAGAAGACAAGAACGTCTACATTAGTAACGAAAGGGGAGAAAGAAAGACCCCCAGCATCAACCTTGTTATCACCACCTCCGCCACCACCACCAGTACTCCCTCCAGCAGTTCCCTCCCCATCTTCACCCACATCCTCAGCTATGGTGTATGAGTCACTCATAAACAGCATGGGAAACTCAGGACTGAATAGAATAGCTGGAGGCTTGGGTGTTGCTACGTTTAGCAAGGGCAAGTATTTTAGGTACACGAAGTACCTTTATAAGAAACAGACGGAACACTATGAGAAAATGATGGAGGAAGGAGCCTGTTCCAACACCAGAAAGGAAATCTAAGAAAAGAAATAGAGCTGAATCCCAGCAATCAGACTACCTTGCTGGGTCATTCTAGACCAATAACTCAAACTTTGCGACAAAGAGTAAGGTGGCGCTTTATGAGACCCTCACTTTGGGTGAATAATATCCTACACTGTAGGAGGGGACAAAGTGCCTGAGTTACTTGAAAGATGCAAAATCATCATGAAAATACAATGGAACCTGTTTTCAATGGTTCTTAGGAGGTTCATGAATGTAAAATTTAGTCAAACTAAGAAAAAAAAAACTTTAACGCTCGTTTCTGAAAAATGTAAGTTTTTTATACACAAAGTCTATCTCCTCCCTCAATTTTCAACCAATCTTTTCATATGAGGTCTCTATTGATAGCTAGATAAATGACAAAAAATGAAATAGAGAGTTTTTTTGCATATATTAAATAGAATTTTTTTAATAACGTGTCAAATATATAAAATATATATATATATATATATTTTTTTTCCTCGGCATTGAACAAAGATATTAAAAAAAGCTTTCTATTTTGTTTTTCTATATATGTAGAAGATTCATTTGCTATAAAATGAAAGACATCAAATAAAAATTGTAAGAGGAGATAGGATTTGAAAGAAGCCCAAAAATATGGTATTTTTTACGTTTTTTATATAAAAAAAAAACCTACTGGTCAGATCTGAATAAAACTCAAGCTGTGAAAGTTTCCTCAGACCCAGATATCACACAGAAAAAATCAGCAAGATTCTTCAAAAAAAAGATTTTGGGCAGGGGGTCCCCTTAAGAAAAAATAACTTAGTTTGGTCAAAGTGATATAGAGGTGACTGGACTACATAGAGAACAGTGCATTGAGAAATGTCTGAAGGGTCAGTTCATAGAGAAGGAAAGCAGAGTAGCTAGCCATTTTACTTACTAAAAGAAATATGAATGTGCACGTGATCATACTTACCCACGCTGAAATGCATTCTTCTTGCTAAGAAAACCAGATCTGTAACCATTGTACTTATCCTTTGCGACAGCAAGGAGATCCTTCTCTGACCTAACAAGAAACAAATATTATAATTTCCATGTGCCAATATACTTTGTAATCAATCTAATTACCTGAGATGGTCATTTATAATTATTCATCTAATCAGTTAATATTCCATCCATGATACATTTGTATTCATGCAACTGATTTCTTAAAACTGCTCTGCTCTAAGATACAGCTGCATGGAACCAATGATAGGTACTTGCTAATGGTGACCTGTAAGGTGTATGACAGAGAACCATCTCCCTGCCACCCCTTTTCAAAACCCATTAACCCCCTTATCTGGAGATGCAACCCCAAGGAAATGGTACTTGGACTCTGGACATGGCCCAAGCTCTCTCTATATACTCTGACTTTTACATTTTCACATAAGAAGAGCTGACAATTAGCAGACACTCCTACTACATTTAATTAGTGAAACAGAAACAGTCCCATACTTTGAAAGGGTCCAAGGACCATTGCCAGCCACAGTAGAGGTTGAAGGTTTCCAGTTAATGAATCTTTAGGCCATAATTATTACAGCTGTATACATTAATAAATTTCTTTACCAACATAATATTGATAAACATAAAATGTTTTTAACATTGCATGAATCTGAAATGTTTCAAATCCAAGAAAACGTCTCTATATAGTTTCCACATATCTATCTGGTCTGTTCAGACTAGACTGTTTGCAAGTTACTTGTTCTAAAAACTAAACTGGAGGTGCATTATATTAATGAATCAATTTGTTGCCCAGTCTCTCTTGCAGAAGACTCATGGCCACCAGGGAACTGGCAACAGCCTCCAGTCAGGGGAATAAATCAATTAGAGAAGAGTTATTGTGTTGTTGTCTGGGTATTGTTAGTGTGGGGCATATTAGTATGAGGTGATGTGTCTTTTGTGTGGTGGTTGCATCTGGGGTAGATTAAATCTGTGGCCAGGCCTATTCTGTGTTGGTATTGTTTTAATGATGGATGCCGTCCTGAGCTCAAACTTGCCAATGTGATTCCAGTCTGGTGTGTGAGGGTTTTCTCTATGGGATTTATATTTGGAGGTTGATGTAGTACTGAATTTGGTGGTCTTTCTTGATGGGCTTGGTTAGTTTTCTGGGTGTGAATATGATTCTGTGTGGATATTCTTTGTGGTTTGGGTGGTAGGTTGTGGCAAATATTTGAGTAATATCCTGCTGGTATTGTTTATTTTGTTACATTCTGTTGATGGTGCATATGAGATGCAGCATGAAGAGTACTGTTCAAAGTTTTAACATCAAACTGTGTTACTGTCATTTTCATATGATGTTCTATTGGATGGATTTTTATTTCCAAGTGTAGGTGTCCTATAGGGGTGGTTTTGGTGCATCCTGTTATTACTCTTATTGCTCCATTTTGTACTATTTGTAAGTTATTTATGTTTGATTTGCTGATTACTGGAAACCATGTGATGGAGGAATATTTTAGGATAATTGTTATGGTTTTCAACAGATTATTTTCTTGCTGATCCTCACTGATAGGTCCTTGACATGTGGGTCAAATGTCATATGGGTATAAATTTTCTTATCTATTTTTTTTTTTCAATGGAAGAGTTTGGCCATTCAGCTTCACTATAGGATGTTTTTTTGACCAACAGTTGTCCAGGGTGAGCAGTGCTACCATTGATTTCTGGGGTGAAGCTTCCATTTTATTATTTCTGAGCCACTGTTTTAGTTTGTTCAAGTATGCTTGACCTTTTTCCTGTTACTTTTTACTTAATGTGCTGGGTTATTATTGTCAAGTCATCTGCACATGAAAGAATGTTAACACTCGGTTCTGGTTCAGTAGCTGGTAGATCACTCATGAAGAGGTTGAACATTAACCCCTTCCATATGGTGCCGCCTACATAGGCGGCACGGGGAGCAAGTGGATACGTGAGGCTGCCATATCGGCGTCTTGATTATATCTATTGTAGTTGTCCCTGTGTAACTGACATACTCTCTAAACTGGCTTCATCACATTTTCTATGGTTATCAAAATTCACGGGTGAAAGAGAGAACGATCGATATATGCGGTGACTATTTTTTATGATGCAAGTATTATGACGCAACATCGTACGTCTGGCAGCTAATGCTGCCCGCGAGATTTTGGCCCGGAGTGAAGTGGTTAAGGGTGACAGTATTACTACTTGAGGGACTCCATCCCATTACATCACACAAGCACAACCAAAAAGAAGCATACTACTGAAATATCTACAACCATATTCCACATGCACCACAAAACACATCCATACAAAAATACATTCACACTTTGTCCACAAAACAAGCACTTCAGGACTGACCCCCTAAACTCCATACTGCAAACCCCTCTGGATATTAGCTTCACAAAAGAATCCCTCCCAAGTGAAGCAAGAACCACAATAGCACACCTATGTTCTAGTCACCATCCAGCAATAACACAATACCAATGCAGAATAGGCCTGGCTACATAAACAACCTGTAACAATGGCAACCGTTGAACAGAAGACACCAAACACCTTATCTTTCAATCCCCCACCTTAGCCATACTCAAACAACACACTTCTCCAAGAGAGATCTGGGGCAATGAATTGACTGCTATGAACTAAAGCACTAAGTGATAACAAGTACCAAAAAACATCTAAATAGGACACGTGCACACAGACACCAAAATCCTCCCCCACAAAACTGAAAATGACAGGTACATAGCTCCATGCCAGAACCCTCAATCCTACTCACCCATCTCATATCACACAAGAACAACCAGCTGAAAAAAGCAGCTTACTATTCAAACAAATACAATAACCTACCACCCATTCCAACCAATACATCCACACAAAAATACATTTACACCCAGATTGCTAAACAACCCACTAAACTTAATACTTCAACAAAACCCCCAGACATAAGCCCCATAGAAAAAATCCTCTCAAGAGAAGAACTACACTGCACCCTTGCATTCATGATACCATCCAGCTCTAAGACAGTACTACCACAGAATCAAAGTGCTCTAGATGCAACCCCCACGCAGACATCACTGTACACCTCATCCTACACTGCCTCACACTAACAATCCCTAGACAACAACAGAATATTTCTTCTATGAATTACCTATGGGCCCACCAAATGGCTACTGCCAATTACCTAGGAGCTGTGGATTTCTTGCAAGAAAGACATGGGGAAAATGACTAACTGATAGATTGATTGCCTTATATTTTATGGACTGGAAATCCACAGTTCCACAACAGTCAGCAATGATCCTCAGGTCTTCCTACAGATCTCTCTGAGATACCGAACATATAACTGTGGCTGATTTCCTGGGGGGGTGTTGGTTTCCTATCTCTTGTAAGACAGAACTGGGACAATGGACTGATGAATTTATCTCTTTGGATACAAATGATGAACTGTTGTCTGTATTGTAGTGTGGGTCTGTTTCTATGTTACTGGCTGAAAGAAGTTGGGGAGCTGTTGACAGAAGAAGATATAGAAGAAGAAGAAGAAAAATAAACACATAAACACACACACACATCTCTTGGGGTTGTGTTGCACATTCAGATGGGAGTGAAAATGTTGACGAGATTTGAAGAAATGCAATGGAGAGATGAGCCTCTCCAATGTTCATCTTGCACAATGATATTAAGCAGGTATCTATGTTGGTTCCACTAAATATTCATTTGTTAATCTATCTAAATTTCATATTGACTGTAACTCACTTGTCTTTGGGTAGAGTAACTCCTATGAGGAATGACAGAGCGGCCACCACCTGCACAGAAAAGACTCCAGCATATCTCATGAATCCCAGTAGTTCTCGTACACTCTTTTTCTCACTCTCACCTTCTTCCACTGAAATGCCCTGCTAAAAGATTTAGGAAAAAATAAAAGAAACGAATATGTAAATAAACCAGTAAAATAAATTTATATGAAAGTGGGAGGGAGGGGAGGTAGAGAGGGGGAGAGGGGTCACTGAATACTAGGAAAGGTTAAGGAGAAGGTGGACTAAATGTCTGGGAACAGGGAAGGTTAAGGATAAGATGGAGCAATTGACTGGGTGAAGGACATTAGCTCACAACTGAGGAACAAAAGGAAGAAGAAAATAAAAAGGGTGAGCAATTGTCTACTGAGGATGGACAATGACTTTGAGAGGAATAAGGGAGTGTGGAAGGCAACTAGGGATAGCTTAAAATTTTGTTGGCAATGGGTATTTAAGGAATGAAGTGGGGGTGAGATATTTAACATGTCCCTATTTTGTTCAACTGTGTTGGTCCCTTGTATGATGGTTGTTTTTAAACATTTTCAACAGATTTTGTTGGGCTCACATACCAGAAGTTCTGTATTTTCCCAGTCTATCAAATGGTTGCTACTCTTCCTGTGTGCAACACACCTAATGGCGGTGACATCATGGTAGACACCATATTGGTCTTCTCAGATCTGGGCTTCTAGATCGCATAATGTTTCCCTAATGTAGGGTTTTTCACATCCCAAGCATGGAATCCAATACACATCAGACAATAAAGCCAGTGTTTACTGGATTTCATGCTCAGGATGTGAAAAGTCCCCAAATTGGGGAAACATCATGCAATCTAAAAATCCAGATCCAAGAACACCAATACAA
This sequence comes from Oratosquilla oratoria, assembly GCF_046742065.1. Classification (NCBI taxonomy): domain Eukaryota; kingdom Metazoa; phylum Arthropoda; class Malacostraca; order Stomatopoda; family Squillidae; genus Oratosquilla; species Oratosquilla oratoria. Next base: position 7,551,513 of record NC_134784.1, read on the forward strand.
TGTCCACTATGACATCATCACCAATGCATGTGTTACACACAGGAACAATAGCAACCACCTGATGAACTGGGAGAATGCAGAACTTCTCGTACATGAGCCCGGTAAACAAAACAGGTGTGAAAGGCAGAGGTGGATGAAGTGACTTGAGGGGACAACTGAGTATAAGATGGATGGATGGGATGAAAAGGCCTTTGAGCAAGATGGAATTGTCTGTTGAGCAAGGGAGGGAGAGGGCAGGAGATAATGATGAATTGAGAATGACTATGCATGAATGATATTTTTATGCAACCCAAAGGGATTTTCTCCCACTGTTCTCTCTTTTCTGTCTGTTGAGCAAGGAAGGGAGTGGGCAGGGGATGGGAGAAATGGGGAATGGTTGTGTGTGGATATTTTGATGCAGCCAGATGAGATATCTCCCTGTCTTCTCTAACTTCCACATGAGAGGATAGAGAGGGAGGGGGTTGCTGTGTAAGTGAAGTAGCCTTATTGTGAATGTGCTGTCTTGCTGCATTGCTTACAACCCAGGCAGTGGGCAAGAGACAGAGATGACCCTTCATCCACAAGAAGTCAAGGTGAGAGGGAAACAAGGATGGTGGATGGAGTGGAATGGGTGGGAGTGGGTGTGTGCCTTTGACTTGGTTACTTACCTTATAAGGGGTAAGAAGTCCTTGGTATATAGATAGTACTGGTAGTCCTAGGGAGATATACTAGCAGTACTTGGGAAGCATATGAGAGGTACAGGAGAGAGTATGAAGCAAAATGCAAGGTGAGGGAGGCAAGGTGGTGAGCAAATGTGAAGTGGGTAAGTGTTTGATGGAGAATTTTGAAAAGAATAAAAAGACCTTTTGGATAGAACTGAAAAGAGTAAATACTTACACCAGCCAGCAAGTTGAGCATTTCAGGAAGATACTCTTTGATGAACTGCAGATTTCGTTCTTCCTGTAACTGTTTTTTTTGACCAGCATTTCCATTGGGCCAACTGCAGAAAAATAATACAAAAAAAAAAAAAAAAAAAAAAATCAAAGCCCACTCAGAATTGGATTGAATGATGTGAGAAATCATGTATATGTGTTAATGACTGGACACATGAGCGGTAAAAGGACAAAAATTACTTGTTATTAGCAGCAGAAATAAGATATTCTCAATTTAACTTGCAAAAGTTGTGCAAACATTTCCAAGCTCAATAAAAACTGCTGATGCTGAACTAATATTAAGAAAATATGCAAACAACATTTCTTTTAACAAAGGATAATATATGCAACATTAATATACTTGACTTCTTTTCTGGTTAAAAACAATGATGTAAGAAAACATTTATATCATAAACAATGTAGGAGAATTTAAAAAGCATAATTTACAATTAAATTGTTTAAAAACCAACACAAAAAATGTATATAGGAATAAAAATAACAGCACAGAGGAACACTGGTGAGCATCTAAAAGATACCCTGTGCACTACAACTTGCAAAAATTAGAAACTGACAGACTGAATGAGAACCAGCATTGGAGTGACAAAGATAAAGACACTGAGAAAGAGAGAGAGAGAGGGGGGGAGGAAGATGGGTGCACTGGAGAAGAAGAGAGGGAGGGAGGGAGGGAGGGAGGGAGAGAGAGGGGGGGTACTGGGGTAGAAGAAAGGAAAAGAGATTATGGGAGAAAAAGAAAGAGAGAGAGTGGGGGGTGAAGAGGAGAGAGGGAAAGAGATAATGAGAGAGAGAGAGAGAGACTGATGAATGATGAGAATTATGTGGGAGGAGAGAGGAGGAGGAGGTGAAGGAAATAAAAAGAAAACACATACGGATCATTGGTGAGGGACTGAAGGGATGCCTGACGAGCCACAACCCTGGAGTATGTGTTTGACCGATGCAGGTACAACAGCAGTACAAGCTCCAGTGTTGATACCTGTGCTTCACTCATGAGCTCATCTGATCCATCACAAAGCAGCAGCAAAGCAAATGTTAAAACAAAAATATATACTTTCACAAAAAGCACTTAAGACAACATGAAAGCATGTACAATAAACAAGACTATGACAATCAACACAACCTTCAATTCTTACTATACACAACCAACTTACCTTTGTTTCAATGTACAATAGGTAATGAAAATATACAAATATCTACACAAATACACACACACAAACATGAATTTGAGGCTTGGTATGATAAATAAGAGTAGGAGACAGGATCCAATGAGCATTGCTTTATTCCTTTAAGCTACAATTAGGTATATGCAATTAGGTAAAGATCAACCCAAATTATTTTATAGATATGTAAACGGCAAACTAAAAAACAAACAGGAAATACAGACGCTCCTCAACTTACGTTTTAGTTAGGTTCCGAACGGCCGAACGTAACGTGAAAATGAACGTAAGTTGTTACTGTACTATACATCCATAAATTCTATTACCGTATCTTATAAAACACCCCTAAATCATTAATTATAAACATAACATTGTAAAATAATAACATTGATTTCAAATAAATTAAATTCAAGCAACATAAATTGAGATGGTGGAGGAGGAGGAGGGGGAGGAGGAGGCAAGGCACGTTCAGTCTGTCGTTTGTGCCATGTAAACAATGGACGCAGCATCATGCGTAAGTATCGTTTGAACTACGGAGAGCGCGCTAAACTAAAAAATTCACTCAATTTTTTTTTTTTTTACAATTTTTTTTTAAGTCAGTTCAAACATAAAATCGAAAAAACGTAAAACGAATGAACGTAAGTAGAGGAGCGTCTGTATTCAAATTATGTCAAGGTAATAGAGAATACACAGAGGATATAGAAATGGCGGATATTATGAACAAACATTTCAAATCCATGTTCATCAAAGCAAAATAAAATCTACAAAATTGTAACCAAAGAAATGAAGTAAGATTTCCCCAAATAAAGGAATTAAATGTTACTCAGAATGATATAAGGAATCAAATACTAAAGCTTGACATTAACAAATCAGATGGCCCGGATGGAGTTGCAAACTGGATACTAAAGGAATGTATAGATGAACTAACAGGAAAAATATACAAAATAGTTGAATGCTCACTCAAAGAAGGAAAATTACCAGTAGAATAGAAAAATGCCAATATAGTGTCAATATATATGGGGGGAAATAAGGAAGACCCAACAAATTATAGACCGGTGTCCCTAACGAGTACAATATTTAAAATTTGTGAGTTATCAAAGATAGATGGACAAAATATCTGGAGAACAATATACTGAACCCAAGGCAATTTGGATTCAGACAGGGAAGATCATGTACCACTAATTTGATCTGTTTCTATTCATGATTGATAGATATATTGCAAGAAAAGGACGGCTGGGCAGACTGTGCCTTCCTGGACTTACAAAATGCATTTGATAAGGTACCACACAGAAAATTGCTAAATAAACTGGAAACAATAGGAGGCATACATGGAAAACTACTGAATTAGATGGAGGATTTCCTATTTGGAAGAAAAATGAGAGTAGTGCTCAGAGACAAATATTCAAAGTGGGAAAAAATGAGTAGTGGCGTCCCACAGGGGTCAGTGCTAGCTCCGATAATGTTTGCTATTTATGTGAATGACATGAACGAAAGTATTGAATGTTACATGAATTTCTTTGTGGATGACACAAAGTTGATGATGATATTGTTTAATGTCACAAACTCCCCCCTATCGGAAAGCTAGGACGGTGCCCCTCACAGAGGGCTTTGTAGTGTGGAATTTAATGAACTATGCCCTTGGTTCAACTGCGCTGGTGGCAGCATTCGAACCACCATCCCCTTGACCTTTGCCGCAAATAATGACGCCCTAACCCGCTCAACCAGCGAACTTCCAAAGTTACTAAGGCAAATAAGCTCTGAAAAAGACTGCGAGTCATTACAGAGAGATCTTAACCCCTTCCATACGGTGCCGCACACGTAGGCGTCATGGGGAGCGAGTGTATTCGCGAGGCTGCCATATCGGTGTCTTGATTATATTTATTGTAGTCGCCCCTCCATAATGACATTCTTTCTAATTCTTTTGTAATCGCATTTTCTATGGTTATCAAAATAATTCACGGGTGAAGAGAGAACGATCGATATAAGCGGTGACTATATTTTATGGTGCGAGTATTATTACGACACGTCGTACGGCTGGCATTGGCTGCTGCCACCGAGATCTAAGTCCATGACGCCTACGTGTGCGGCACCGTATGGAAGGGGTTAACAAAGTCTCAGGGTGGAGCAAGAGATGGGAAGTGGAATTCAACATCAAGAAAAAAGACACAAAGTTACTAAGGAAAATAAGCTCCGAAAAAGACTGCGAGTCATTACAGAGAGATCTGAACAAAGTCTCAAGGTGGAGCAAGAGATGGGAAGTGGAATTCAACATCAAGAAATGCAGTATGATTGAATTTGGGAAAAGCAATAATAGAAGATCAGGACAATATAAAATTGATGAAAAAGAAGTAAAGAAAGTAAATTCTGAAAAGGACCTAGGAGTAATCATCACTCAAGACATGTCTCCAGGCAAACAAATAAATAAAATAGTTGGAGAAACATACAATTTGTTGAGATCAATAAAGGTGGCTTTTAAATACCTGAATAAGGAAATGATAAAAAAAAATATTACAAACACTGATAAAGCCAAAACTGGAATATAAAGCGATGATATGGTCACCCAGTACAAAAAAGAATATAAGAAAATTAGAAAGAATACAAAGAGCAACAACAAAGATGGCCCCAACATTTTCAAACTTGACATATGAACAAAGATTGGCCGAACTGGAATTGCCGACCCTGGAACACAGAGAACAAGGGGACCTACTAGCCATCTACAGGATTATGAAAGGCAAGGAACTCTTTGATAGAGAGGACTTATTAAAGTGGGACAGAGGAAAAACAAGAGGACATGCAATGAAACTCAAAAAGACAGCTACAGAAGAGACCAGAAAAAGAATAGCTTCCCACACAGATTGATAGATATCTGGAACAAACTAGACGAAAAAATAGTGTGTGCAAACAACAAACTTGATCTTGCGAGATACAAAAACGGGTCACCACGGGCATAGCTCCCCTTCCCATAAAATACAACTAGGTAAATACACATGTGCACTGGCTGCTGGAGGGAGTGGACATTTGACCCAGCTCTAAGAAGTCAAACAAGTGCCCTTATTTGAGAGCAGTATGGGGTCCTGATCTATGATGGGCGACATATTTAAGGAGTGTATAAGTGGTGTATTTAAACTGAGAGGTGGAAAGTAATACAAGACACTTACAAATAAGAAGGTAAGTCAGTGCAGTTCAAAATGATGATGATGAAAATTTGGTTTAACATTACAAACTCCTCCCTATCAGGAGGCTAGGATGGTGCCCCTTACAGTGGACTTTGTAGCGTGGAATTTAACAAACAATACCCTTGGTTCAACTCGCCCCAAGTAAGGTTTGAGTCATCATCATCTCGACCTCCACTATAAATAATGACGCCCTCACCTGCTCAGCCATCTCTGCTTTCTACACCTCTTTTGCTAATCTTTCTTTACTCAAAATGAGAATTGCTAAATTATACTGAAGCACTAAATATACAGAAGCACTTCCCACAGACAACAATGTTGCACTAACTGCCTTTCTTCTTTAAGGCAAATGTGGGTGACTAAATGAAAGTTGTCAATTAGTCATTTTCTCCCACATGATTATTTTGATAAGGGTCTTTTGAAATGTGATATAATTTGGAAATTCTCATTTCAAACCATGCTGACTGTAAGTAAAACTCAAACTGCTGAAAACTGTGGCAACTACAGATGGATGAGGTGAACTGGTTGTTCACAGCTGATCCAAACAAGAGAGTGATTATTGAAGAACAATAACCGAGATGAATAATTTGAACCAATAATGGGAATGGGAACTCGGCAAGATTCTAAAAAGAATGGAGAATAAGGTGAAGATAAGAAATAACAGGAAAGCTCTCATGAAACAAGTATTTGAACAGATGGCAAGAACTGATGATTTGAAAAATAAATGAAGTGAGATGATATTCATAAATACATACATACACCAAAGACTATTCCCCCTTAAAGGGAGGTAGCCAAAGTCAAAAGGCATAATTCCCCTCCCACCCACTCCACTCCCATTCACCATCCCTCTTTTCTTGGCTCCTCCTGGATGAAGGGTCACCACTGAACCTCACCCATTGCCCTGGGTCAGAAGCAATGCAGCAAGACACAGCACACCCACAGTAAGGCTGCTTCATTCAACTGGCGACCCCCTCTCTGTCCCCTCATGCAGACAGAGAGAAGACAGGGAGAAATCCCTTTGGGCTGCATCAAAATATCATTCACACATAACCACTTCCTACCCACTCCATCCCTTCCATGAATCACAGCATATAGAATAGAACTTCATAGATGAAATGGTGAATATAACATGTTATAGAAGAAGATATCAAGTTAAAGGACAGTGTGACAGAGAGCAATGAAAAGGCTAGAGAACATGAAGAAAATATTAGAGCTATCAAATGAGAAGAGAAAGGGTGGTCAAAATTACAAAAAGAACAAGTACAGTTATGAAAAATAATGGAACAGCAAAAAAAGAAGAAAGAGAGGGTTTGGAGGTGATAAGGGTACTTAAAATGACAAAAATATTGATAAAAGAAGTGGTAAACCAGCAATGGTAGGAAGAACATTTACTAATGAGAAAAGAACAAGAAAAAAAAAAGAATGACAGAAAGCCTAGGAAATAGTATAAATAATAATGGTCAAAGAGGAAGGCTTGCATAAAGAAATCAAAGGTTTTGGTTAGGTAGATATGTACAAGGAGATGCAAGACCAATGGAACTCAAATCACAAAACAGAGTGAATGTATTAATGAATAAGACATGGAAACTAACAAGTGTAGACAAATTCAAAAACATTTTGGTAAGAAGGGATGCAACACAGGAGGTATGTGAGAAAACAAGAGGATTTGTGAAAAGGGAAAGATAGAGACACACAAGGTGAGAGACAATACATTGAAGAAGAAGAAGAAGGCATAATTCCACTTATAAATATATACATATACCAAAGGCTTTTCCCCATTATAAGGGAGGTAGCCACTCCCACCCATACCATCCTTAACACATTCCCCTCCCCTCCCTCCTATTTTGGCACCTTCTGGATGATAGGTCATCCCTGCATCTCGCCCACTTCCCTGGGTCAGAAGCAGCATCACAAGACACAGCACATCCACAGCAAGGCCGCTTCATTAAACCGGTGACCCCCGCTTCTCCGTCCCCTCATGCATAAAAGGAGAAGATGGGCTGTGTCAATTTATTTCTCATACATACTCTCTCACCCTCCATCCTCCACCCACTCCCCCTCATGCATCACAGCATCATCCATACACAACCATTCTCCATTCACCCCTATCTTCTGTCCTCTCCTGTCCTTCCTCAACACATTCCCTTCTTTCCCAATGCCCCTTTTACCCCATCCATCCATCTCATCCTAGGTCAACCCCTCATGTTCACTCGTTCCACACTTCTTTTAATGGTCTTTCTTCACTCATTCTTTCCATGTGTCCAAACCATCCCAATACTCTTTCATCAACCCTATCTCCCAACTCCCTTTCCACCCCTGAGAGGGAGAGAGAGAATATATATATATATACATACATATCAGGGTGACAAACATCACTCCAAAAACAAGAGTATAGAATAAAACAGAGTACAAAGAATTAATATGATATACAGCTGAATAAATGGAAATTTTCATTGAAAAAAAGAAAGAAAAAAGAAAAAAAAAAGTGAGACTATAACTCTTACAGGTGACTTTAATTGTGGAATAGGAAGAAAGGGAGACAGAGGGAAGTAAGGATTCCTGGGGAACATATCACTTAACTCATCGATGAATAATATAATGACTAATGGGTCAGGGAACCAACAATATATAGTGGCAAAGGAACACCTGCAAAACTGAATTCTATTTTAATCAAGGAACCTGAGATGATTGAAACATTGAATTACCAGTGCCAAATGGGTAAGAGTGATCATGTGGTTCTTGAATTTATGCTAGAAGTGAGGAAGAGAGAGAGAAGAGAGGGCATACAGACAAGGAAGATATAATTTTGCAAAGGCAAATTTTGCATTGCTCCTTTCCCTCTCATCTTAGCTCCTCATGGATAAAGGGTTATCCCTGTCTCCTGCCCACTGTCTGGGTCAGTAATGCAGCAAGACACAGTAAATCCACAGCAAGGTTAGTTGCTTCATTTACATAGCGACCCTCCCTCCTTGTCCCTTTATGCAGGAAATAAAGAAGACAGGGAGAAATCCCTTTGGGCTGCATTAAAATGTCATCCATATACAACCATTCTCACCTCATCTCTTTCACCTGCCTTCTTTCTTCTCTGCTCAACAGACATTCCCCTCTTGCTCAAAACCCTTTTTACAATATCAATCTATCTCATTCTCAGTCATTCCTTAAAATTCACTTCATCCACCTCTGCTTTCTACACATCCTTTGCTAATCTTTCTTCACTCATTATTTCCATTGCCTAAACCAACCCAATAATCTATGGTAGGAGGAGGAAAGAATTCAGCCACTGTGTTTCCCATGAGAGTCGTGAAAGGCACAAAGTGGAACGGAGTGATGGGATTAGGTATCCTGCTCTCTGTAAAACTATCCTATGAAAAATCAAGTCCTTTCAGACAGCAACACAAAATATCTTCACTGAGTGACTTATGGACACTGTGGACATATCTGGTCTCTTGGAGACTAGATGTCTCTTCCAAGGGATAGTTATTTTCTATTATTATTATTTTTTCTTTTTTTCTTTTTCTGTAGCCAATTATCTTGTTCAACTTTTGGAGTGTCTTCTGCCCATGAGAGGTTTTTACATTATATGCTTAAATGTTAAATGGCTAACATCACATTTCCTTACCTCGTTCCTTTTGTGAACGTGCATTCACCAGACCTGCCTCCAGCTTGCTGTGGCCATTTGGAAATTGTTGTGAAAAGAGAAGGCAAGTGTAGAACACCACCATACCACATTCTACACTAAGCCCCATCTATAACATAAAAAGAGTACCAATGAACATATTATAAATACTAAAACAACAACACAGCAAAATAAAATTAACATATATAATGTAAGTCACTTTATTAATTTTTTTCTTTCTTCCAATCTAAGATCAATTTCACTATCAAGGGAGTGCAAATCCAGCCATCATTGGTGGTCCATCTAGCCCCTACAAACTTTAAAAGAAGTTAGTAGAAGAGCTGGTAATGCAAATTTTGATGATGGAAACTGTAAAAGAGGAACAGCTGTACTTCAAGGTAGATCAGCACTTTCTTTCATAAAAATAATATTGTGTAACTTTGGGATGTGTGAGCCTCACAAATGTCTGGAGTAATGAGTGCATAAAATTTGTTAGTCAACAGTTCTCTAAAGTAATCCTTTAATAGACTTGTTAACTCCAATTTCTCCCATATAATTATATGTGAAAAAACTGGAATTGTAATCAATCAAAATTCATGAGTCATGATTTGTTTATTTTTTTCATGCTATTGCATTCTGATATAAACTTCATACCAGCACTGGGATACAGATTGCCCACGTTCATCAACTAAGCACAATTATTAGTATAAATATCTCACTATATTACCATATAGACAAATTACCATATAGCTGGGAGATAGGGTTGATGAAAGAATATTAGGATGGTTTGGACACATGGAAAAAATGAGTGAAGAAAGACTAGTAAAAGAGGTGTGGAAGGCAGATGTGGAGGGAGTGAACATGAGGGGACGTCCTAGGATGAGGTGGATGGATGGGGTGAAGGGGGCTTTGGGGAAGAGGGGAATGTCTGTTGAGGAAGGACGGGAGAGGACAGAAGACAGGGGTGAATGGAGAATGGTTGTATATGGATGATGTTGTGATTGCATGAGGTGGAATGGGCGGGTGGATGGGGGGTGAGGTAGTATGTGTGAGCAAAATTTGACGCAGCCCGAAGGGATTTCTCCCCGTCCTCTCATTTTATGCAATGGGGGGATGGAGAGGGGGGGTCGCCGATTTAATGAAGCGGCCTTGCTGTGGATGTGCTGTGTTTTGTGACACTGCTTCTAACCCAGGGCAGTGGACAAGGTGCAGGGATGGCCCGTCATTCAGGAGGTGCTAAGATAAGAGGGAGGGTGGAGGGGTGTGGAGTGTATTCAGGGATGGAATGGGTGGGAATGATTTTATGCCTTTTTCTTTTTGGCTACCCCCCTTGTAAGGGGGAAAAAGCCTTGGTATATGTATGTATGTATATACCATTTTAGTACAATTTATATTGAAGCTTGTAGCAGTGATTGCATGGGTTTACAGCACGCTATTAGAAAATGGTACTCCATAGAGAACAAAATCTTGAGTAACACATACTCAGACACAGATACTAAGGCAAGGGATAAACATGGGGCCTTGCACAGACATGTAGCTCTAACCTGCCATTTGCCTAGTTCTCAACACTGGTCCTAGTCAGTGCATATCATCTATGAGGGATTACTTTTTCAGGATTTTATTGCCCACAATTAGGGGTGTGCATTACACATGGGTACCTATTATACATAAATTAATATTATAACTATTCACACTACAACCATGTTTAGAATACAAACCTTTTTGACAGCTATGTCCTTCCATGTGTCGTAGGTCATACTCGGATATCCACAACCCCCACGATTCTTGGCATGCCACAGCAAACGTGACAACATCTGTGAATGAATTAGAATGCTCATTAAGTCTGTTGCCCCTGATCTCTTTTTGCAATAGACACATGGCTCCAAGGTGATGATGATGATGGTTTAACGTCACACACTCACCCCTATCGGGAGGCTAGGATGGTACCCCTCATAGAAGGCTTTGTAGCATGGAATTTAATGAACCATGCCCTTGGTTCAACTTCACCAGTAGCAGGATTCGAACCGCCCTCACCTTGACCTCTGCCGCAAGTAACGACACCCTAACCCACTCAGCCAGTGAGCTTCCCAGCTCCAAGGTAACTAGGTAAATTAGGGCCACACCTTGTGGACATAGGGGTGTGATGATGCCTTTCATCTAAGTGGCCCCTAGGTCCTCATTGAGGATTGTTTTCTTTAATGGTTTTCTGTCCTCTCACTAAAGGCATTGTTGCCTCTAACAGGCACACTGCAAGAACACCCTAGATGGCTCACTACAGTGCAAATATGCAAACAGAAAAAAAAAAGATAAATAAAATAAAGTAAAAAGTGAATAAATCAAATATTGTGCATAGGACCAAAATAGGCTTCCAGAGTATGTGCACATATTCTACTGAGTGTTTTATGATCAATGTGCCTGTAGTGAAAAAGTGAATATACAAAGAGGATGAAGAGATTAAGTGAAAAATGAGAAGTGAAAGGGAAATGGGAAAAGTTGACAGAATTCTGAATATTCAAGCCTGAGAAATGTGCAGGTGTGGACTATTACTTTGACTGAAAGATTAATTTCATTGTCCTTGTAAATAATAATAAATATTTTCTTGAGTTTCAATAGCTGGAGACCAACACCCCCACAACTATTGACAACAGGCCCTCTCATAGATCTGTCCAAGAAGAAATGTTACTGGTTTCTGTATTGTATTAATGTAAGAATGCTTCTACATCACCAGCTGTTGGTAGTACAAGGGGGAGTAGTCAGCTGTCAGCTCTCCTTATATGAAAAGTTTAAGGAAATCCAATCAAAGCTGACATAGACGTCTTGGGTTGAGTCCAGAGATTGAATATCAATCCCTCTTGATTGCATCTCCAGATGGACATGAGGGTGCTGACTGGTTTTGATAATTGACAGTAAGGAGGTGATTCTCCTTAAGGTTTACCTTACAGAACCCCTACTTGCAGATACCTGTCATTAATTGCTACATTGTGTACAAATGAGATAAAAGTAGTAGTTTTCTGCTTAGATGCATTAATCTGTAGAGTAATCTAGGTAAACAAACAAACCAGATGGGCAAGATATACAAACTTGAAGCCAAGTTTGACCCCTTGAGACAAAGATATGACCCCAAGAGCACAGCACATACCTTTTATATTGAAACATAATGCATACAATTTGGTACAAACATGAAGTGAAAAGGCTACATTGTTTATTAACTCTTTTAAAACAGTAGCACATTTTATCATCTTCTGACTAATAACACATTATCATTCACATGAAGAGTAAACTTCTAGAAACATGACTGAATGTAAATATCTATTATCAATCAACAACATGGAAGTTTCATTCACACTACATTACATATAAGAAATATATATAAAATAAAATAAAATACTCACATCAAGTGAGATTTTGTCTGGTGGAAGCACTGGTAAAAGGCCGATCTCCATGACCTCTGGCCGTATCCACAGCCGCACTTCCCCAATCATCCTAGGTGCCTGCAGAAAAATAACAGCCAATTAGATGAATATCAACTACTGTAAACATTTCAAGAATGTAGAAAATAAATAATAAAATACTGCCAAAAAAACATTCTGCAGACCAAAAATAGCATCGAACAAAATGCATGCACCACCATTCTTTCATATCAACAACTATAAGAATATATTCTCTTGTTGATATTGTAAAGAAATAAAAAATCTAAATGGGCCCCATTGTAAAACCATATTACAACAGCAATCAATTGGGATGGAATAGAAATACCACGGATCCTCCTCTCTGTATCATTCTCCTGTGAAGAACCAAGTGATAAGTGTCTTTGATAGGAAGACTCCCACCAGAGCACAAGTAACTGGGTCACTGAATGTGCATGGATATGGTACAGATGAGAGCAAAAAGGAAGAAATTGGTAGTACATTTGTGTTAAGAAAGGTGCCAAGAGGAAAACAGATGTGATGTGGGGTACTAGTGTGACAAAGAACTTTGAAAAGAATAAAAAAGGTGTTTTGGAAGAAAGTGAAAACTGAGTGGGAGGTGAGTCAGGTGGAGAGGAGACGCTAATGGGTGGTGACAGACAGGTGTAAATGGAAGTAAAGGGAGTGAGCTGAAGATGGGTAGAGTATTTCAGATAGGTGTTGGATGTAGAGAAGGTGGAGCAGGCTTTAACTGTGACAGATGCCAAGAGAATAATTGTGATGGTAAAAGAGAATGATAAAGCTATAGTAAAAGAGGAGATACAAAGTGCATTGAAAGAGGCATAAGCTGGTTAGGCCCTTGGGTTTGATGGTTATCATGGCAGATCTCTGATGAAGGAAAAAGTAATTACAGTGAGGTGGGGAGTTTAATGTGTGTCTATGGGAATGGCATGTAACAGTGGAGGATTAAATGCATCCACTATACAAGGGTAAAAAGGGTAAATGTGAATATTGTCACTTTTATCTGTGCTTAAGGAGGCATATATGACAGTACAAAATAAGATAAGGAAGGGGACCAAGGGATTAACTGAGAAGGAGCAGTGTGGGTTTACGAGAAGGTGCATAGATCAATTACTTGCATTTACTGCCTACTTCCATATTGAACAATCATGGCAACATTGCACAACCCTGGTACAGCCCCACCCTCACCTCAAACCATTCATTCTCTCTATGCACTTCCCTTACACAAGCTCTCCTACTCATGTAAAAACTCTTGACCATCCCTAACAGATTTCCTCTTACCCTATATCTGCAGAATGCTTCACAATACCTTTCTGTCAACACTATTATATGCCTTCTGTAAATCCATGAAAGCTCAGAACACCTCTTTACCTTTCGCCAAAAATTTCTTGTATATGTCTTATTACCCCACTGGGGTGCATAGTACCTAGCTCCAGTGGAGTATACATCATTACCTAAATAATCTTCCATATGTTAACGAGGTTTTCAAATGCACCAGTGCGAAGAAACTATTCTGGTGCATTACTAGAAATATAAATTTCATTCAATTGAAAGTGCAAATCTGATTGGCTCAAACAAAATGACAATAAACATCAAGTTCATCCAAAATTAAATGTCTCCACATGAAAAAATCACATGACTTGCAATCAGGAGGAATTGTGGGTAGATCATGATCTTATATACATGTGCACAGTTCACTTTATATGCAGAATCCACCACAAAGACACATATTATTCATCTGCTTTGACATGACTTATAATAATTTGGTTCTATTCCACTAACATGCACATGCATTTTTCACTTTCTTTCCTTTTTTGCATTTGATAATTTTTCTATGAAATGGTTTGGTTAGGTTAGGAGCTACTGGACAACACAAGTTTCTTGTTAAATACCTACATGTTTCTGTAATTTAACAAATAAATTTTTGGTAACCAATAAAAATTCAGTTTTCTAAAAAAATAATAAATTGCAACAATTACATAAGATGAACATTCTTGTATTGATGCATATAATGGATAAAATAATTATCAGTTCCAAGATATGGTATTTTAGTTGTGCACACCTATGCAATATAGCATTAGAAAATTAAATATAAATTTTACAAATTATAATACATGAACATGGTATGCAATTTTTTTGGTACAAATAAATAACAAAAAACCTTGCTACAAGCAAATCTACTAATGAATGAAGCTGCTAGCATATGGTCCAGACACCATGCTGTCATCTGTCTAGTCCAGTCACTGTCAATTAGAATGTGGATTGGGTGTTCTCCAACTCCAGGTGAAATTAATAAGCGCTGTTACAAAGACAATGAGTGCATAGAGGGTTTAGGGAGAAGTGTAAATGTAATAGTACTGGGAGACCTTAATGCTAGGGTAGGAAAGGAGCCAATTGATGGAGTGGTTGGGAAATGTGGAGTTCCAGGAAAGAATCGTAGTGGAGAGTTGATGGTGGAAATGTGTCTAGAAAGAGTTGATGATAGCAAATACAGTGTTTCGGAAGAAAGTCAAGCATAAGTACACATGGGAGAGGGTGGTGGAGGGAAAGGTGGTAGATAGAGCTTTAATGGACTATGTAGTGGTAAATAGGATTATGATAGGAAGAGTTAGGGATGTACATGTGCTAAGGAGAGAGGGTGGGGGAATATCAGATCATTTTCTGGTGGAAGGTAAGTTGAGAGTGGAGGACAGATGGAGGAAGAGGAAAGGGACAAAAGGTAGGGAGGTGCTTAGAGTGAAATCTCTAAACGAAGAGGAAAAGGAGAAGGAGTACAAGAGGAAGCTGAAGGAGGAGTGGGAGGGAATGAAGGATAGAGTGGAGGTAGGTGTGGAGGAGGAATGGGGATGGTTCAAGGAGGGAGTCACAAAGTGTGCAAGGATGGTGTGTGGAACAAGAAGGTCAGGAGGAAATAGAAGGAAGGGTGGTGAATGGTGGGATGAGGAAATGAAGAGGGTTGTAGAAGAGAAGAAGCGAGCTTTCACAGATTGGTTACAAAGTAGGACGAGGGAGTCATATGAGACGTACAGGGAAAAGAAAAGAGAAGTAAAGAGAAAGGTAAAGGAGGCAAAGAGGAGAGCAGATGTAAAATGGGGTAAGAGTATGACAGAAAATTTTGAAAGTAATAAAAAGATGTTTTGGAAAGAAATTAAGAGAGGAAGAGGAGGCGAATCAAGTAGAGAAGAAAAGGTAAAAGGTGCAGATGGAGAGATGATAATGGAGGAGAGGGCAGTAAGGGGAAGATGGGCAGAATATTTTAGGGAGTTGCTTAATGTGAAGGAGGATAGGGAGGGAAAGATAGCTGCAGTGGGAAATGCTAAGAAAATGAGAGTGATGAGTGAGGAAAATGGAGGAGAAATAAGGAAGGATGAAGTGAAGGCAGCAGTTAAGATGATGAAAGCAGGTAAGGCACCTGGTCTGGATGGATGCCATGCAGAATGTCTTAAAAAAGGAGGTATAGTGATGGTGGACTGGTTGGTGAGGTTATTTAATGTTTGCTGGAGAGAAGGTAGAGTGCCAGAGGACTGGAGGAGTGCGTGTATAGTTCCACTTTACAAGGGAAAGGGGGACAAATGTGAATGTAGTAGTTTCAGAGGGATTAGTTTGTTAAGTGTAGTTGGGAAGGCTTATGGGAGGATCTTGATTGAGAGGATTAGGAGAGGAACAGAGGGAGTAATTGGTGAGGAACAGTGTGGGTTTAGGACAGGTAGAAGTTGTGTAGATCAGATTTTTGTGGTAAGACAGATATGTGAGAAAGCTATAGGTAAGGGGAAGGATGTTTTCTGGGCCTTTATGGATCTGGAAAAGGCTTACGACAGGGTAGACAGAAAGGCACTGTGGGAGGTTATGCGGATATACGGGATAGGAGGAAAGCTTCTGGGAGCTGTCAAGAGTTTTTATGAGAGTAGTAGAGCTTGTGTCAGGATTAGAAATGGAGAGAGTGAGTGGTTTGAGGTAAAGGTGGGACTTCGTCAGGAATGTGTTATGTCACCCTGGCTGTTCAACTTATACATGGATGGGGTGGTGCGAGAGGTGAATGCAAGGTTAGTGGGTCAGGGATTGGAGATGGTTAAGGAAAATGGAGAAAAGTGGGAGGTGAGCCAGCTGTTGTTTGCGGACGACACTGCGCTTGTGGCAGGATCGGAGGAGGGATTGAGGAAGCTGGTGACAGAGTTTGGGAGAGTGTGTGATAGAAGAAAGCTGAAGATAAATGTGGGTAAAAGTAAGGTGATGAGATGTATAATGGGTGAAAGTGGCAGTAATCTGGAAGTGAGCATTAAGGGAGAGCAACTGGAGGAAGTGGATAGTTTTAGATATTTGGGCGCAAATGTGGCAGGAAAGGGTGGAGTGAAGGTGGAGGTAGAATGTAGATTGAGAGAAGCGAGTAAATGCCTTGGTGGTTTAAAAAGTGTAATGAGGAATAGGAATCTGGGAATGGATGCTAAAAGGAGACTGTATGAAGGAGTGATTGTGCCAACAGCACTGTATGGAGCAGAAACATGGAACATGAGAGAGGAAGAGAGAAGGAACTTGAATGTGTTTGAGATGAAGTGTCTGAGAAGGAACTTGAATGTGTTTGAGATGAAGTGTCTGAGAAGTATGATGGGGGTTACTAGGCTAGATAGAGTGAGAAATGAGGAAGTGAGGAGGAGAACAGGGGTGGAAAGGGAGCTGGGAGATAGGGTGGATGAAAGAGTATTAGGATGGTTTGGACACATGGAAAGAATGAGTGAAGAAAGACTAGTAAAGGAGGTATGGAAGGCAGATGTGGAGGGAGTGAACATGAGGGGACGTCCTAGGATGAGATGGATGGATGGGGTGAAGGGGGCTTTGGGAAAGAGGGGAATGTCGGTTGAGGAAGGACGGGAGAGGACAGAAGACAGGGGTGAATGGAGAATGGTTGTATATGGAAAATGTTGTGATGCATGAGGTGGATTGGACAGGGGAATGGGGGTGAGGTAGTGTGTGTGAGCAAAAATTTTTGACGCAGCCCGAAGGGATTTCTCCCCGTCCTCTCCTTTATATGGGGGGACGGAGAGGGGGGGGTCGCCGATTTAATGAAGCGGCCTTGCTGTGGATGTGCTGTGTCCTGCGACACTGCTTCTGACCCAGGGCAGTGGACAGGGTGCAGGGATGACCCGTCATCTAGGAGGTGCTAAGATGGGAGGGAGGGTGGAAGGGTGTGGAGTGTTTTCGGGGATGAAATGGGTGGGAATGTTTTTGTGCCTTGTCCTTTTTGGCTACCCCCCTGGTAAGGGGGAAAAAGCCTTGGTATATGTATGTACAAAGACAATCGGGCTTCCTTGGACTTTATGAGAGAACATGGGGTTCTGCCATTGTCTGTTAATTACCCGAGGTACAATAATATTCTGGCCATCAACATCCGTGATGATGACGATGACCCAGCTGATCTTTAAAATTATAGATACCAAATTACCAAATATGGGTTAGTTGACGTAGGTCGGTTAGGTTAGGTTAGAATAGACAAATTTATCCTTTCGTTTCTTCGACCTCGGCATATATGAAAACAAACATGGCATACCATTCAACCACCGTGACTTCATTTGTTAGTAAATCTGCTTCAGCAAATTTTTTGTTATTGATTCCCGCCAAGAAAATCACATATTACGAAGTATTATAATTTACAAAATTAATAATTAATTTTCTATTGCTATATCATGTAGGTGTGCACAACTAAAAATTTGCCCAAGATATCCAAACCTTGACCCTTAGCCTTGTTTCATCCAAACAAGTTGATAAAGCAAGTAAAATTTGTAAGATTTTTGAGATAATGATACGGGAGGAGATAATGACACACATGAAAACCAACAGCTTATTTAGTGAAAAACAATATGATTTCATCTTGGGACAGTCTATGGTGTTACAGCTCATAAAGGCTCTTGACAAATGGACTGAAATTATTGATGATGGATGCGCAGTGGATGTAATATACTGTGATTTCATGAAGGCTTTCAATAGAGTTGCATATAGAAGACTATTGAGTAAAATTAGTAATTATGAAATTGGATAGGAGTACTTAGAATGGATTGCAGCATTCCTAATGCAAAGAAGACAAAGAGTGGTGGTAAAGGGGGAAATGTTAAGATGGAACCCAGTGACAAGTGGAGTGCTGCAGGGGTCTGTTCTTGGACCATCGTTGTTTGTCATATTTACTAATGACCTCCCTGATAGTATAGTAAATGGTAGTGAAATATATCTGTATGCATAAGAGATCAAGAAGATTGTCAGAAATTACAGCAGGATGTGCAGGAGGTATACTCATGGTGTGAAAAATGGCTGTTGAGTTTTCATTCGGATAAGTGTAGTTATGAGAAGAAGAACAACTATTGAAGATTAAGGCTACCAAATGGAGAAGCAGCTAAAAAAGATTACTTTTGAAAAGGATGTGAGAGTAATAATCAATGATAAATTAAGTTGTGTGGATCACCTGGCAGAGAAAGTAAACAAAGCCAACAAAATAGTGGGAATAATTAGAAGGACCTTTGTTACACTGGATGCAGTAATATTTAAAGCGCTGTTTGTAGCACTGGTAAGGCCACATTTTGAATATGCTAACCAGGTATGAAGTCCATACCTGGTTAAAGACATTGAGATGGTGGAGAAGGTGCAGTGTAGGCTACAAGGATGGTGCCAGAACTCAAAGGTCCTAATTATGAGAAGAGACTAAGGAAACTGAACCTACCAACATTGGTATATAGAAGAGCACGGGGAGACTTAATAGAGACATACAATATACTCACTGGAAAATATGATGGCGAATGTTGTCAAGGCATATTGAAACTTTGAGAAGAAAGCATCAGTACTCAGAAGGGGGAATTCACTGAAACTTTTTAAGACAAGGTCACAGTTGCATATAAGGAAGTATGCTTTCCAGTGTAGGGTGGTAATTAACTGGAATCAGTTGTCCGAGTGGGTGATCACAGCAACATCAGTCAACCAGTTTGAGGTCAGACTTGGTAAATTCTGGTTTAATCAAGAATTGAAATATAATTATAAAGCAAGGATAGTCCACCACATGCTGCCACAAGTTGAAAATGTTGATTTGGATTCACGGGCATGAGGCTCTTCCAGGAAGTCATTCATGTAATCCATAAAAACAAAGGTATATATTTATGGTCCAACTGTAAACATTTCAACTATAATTACAAAAAAAAAATTCTGATGTATTATGTGTTGATGAATTACATTTAACATGTGGATTCTGTCAACACTCACTTAAAATCAGGAAATCATGATAACACTTTCATCTTACTTTGCCATGCATGTTTTTTTGGTATGCTATGCTATATTGCACACCTAATCATCTAATGACCTATGCAATATAGCAATAGAAAATTACTAACTCTGTAAATTATAATACATCAATGTAATGAGATTTTCTTGGCAAAAATCAATGATAAAAAATTTAAAACAGATTTACTAACGAAGTTGTGGCGGTTGAATGATACACCATATCTGTTTTGATAGATGCTGTGGTTGAAGAAATGAAAGGATGATAAATTCATCTATTCTAACCTAACCT
>NC_134784.1:7571855-7581855 GCF_046742065.1 Oratosquilla oratoria
GGTAGTGTGTGTGAGCAAAACTTTTGACGCAGCCCGAAGGGATTTCTCCCCGTCCTCTCCTTTATATGGGGGGACGGAGAGGGGGGGGTTCGCCGATTTAATGAAGCGGCCTTGCTGTGGATGTGCTGTGTCCTGCGACACTGCTTCTGACCCAGGGCAGTGGACAGGGTGCAGGGATGACCTGTCATCTAGGAGGTGCTAAGATGGGAGGGAGGGTGGAGGGGTGTGGAGTGTTTTCGGGGATGAAATGGGTGGGAATGTTTTTGTGCCTTGTCCTTTTTGGCTACCCCCCTGGTAAGGGGGAAAAAGCCTTGGTATATGTATGTACAAAGACAATCGGGCTTCCTTGGACTTTATGAGAGAACATGGGGTTCTGCCATTGTCTGTTAATTACCCGAGGTACAATAATATTCTGGCCATCAACATCCGTGATGATGACGATGACCCAGATGATCTTTAGAATTTGATGTACTGAATTATCAAATATAGGTTAGTTAACGTAGGTTGGTTAGGTTAGATTTGGTAAGTTAGGTTAGAATAGACAAATTTACCATCCATTCATTTCTTCGACCTTGGCATCTATCAAAACAAACATGGCGTATCATTCAACCACCGTGACTTCATTTGTTAGTAAATAGGTTTTAGCAACTTTTTTGTTTTTGATTTCCTCCAAGAAAATTGCATACTACATTGATATATTATAATTTACAAAATTAATAATTAATTTTCTATTGCTATATCATGTAGGTGTGCACAACTAAAAATTTGCCCAAGATATCCAAACCTTGACCCTTAGCCTTGTTTCATCCAAACAAGTTGATAAAGCAAGTAAAATTTGTAAGATTTTTGAGATAATGATACGGGAGGAGATAATGACACACATGAAAACCAACAGCTTATTTAGTGAAAAACAATATGATTTCATCTTGGGACAGTCTATGGTGTTACAGCTCATAAAGGCTCTTGACAAATGGACTGAAATTATTGATGATGGATGCGCAGTGGATGTAATATACTGTGATTTCATGAAGGCTTTCAATAGAGTTGCATATAGAAGACTATTGAGTAAAATTAGTAATTATGAAATTGGAAAGGAGTACTTAGAATGGATTGCAGCATTCCTAATGCAGAGAAGACAAAGAGCGGTGGTAAAGGGGGAAATGTTAAGATGGAACCCAGTGACAAGTGGAGTGCTGCAGGGGTCTGTTCTTGGACCATCGTTGTTTGTCATATTTACTAATGACCTCCCTGATAGTATAGTAAATGGTAGTGAAATATATCTGTATGCATAAGAGATCAAGAAGATTGTCAGAAATTACAGCAGGATGTGCAGGAGGTATACTCATGGTGTGAAAAATGGCTGTTGAGTTTTCATTCGGATAAGTGTAGTTATGAGAACAAGAAGAACAACTATTGAAGATTAAGGCTACCAAATGGAGAAGCAGCTAAAAAAGATTACTTTTGAAAAGGATGTGAGAGTAATAATCAATGATAAATTAAGTTGTGTGGATCACCTGGCAGAGAAAGTAAACAAAGCCAACAAAATAGTGGGAATAATTAGAAGGACCTTTGTTATACTGGATGCAGTAATATTTAAAGCGCTGTTTGTAGCACTGGTAAGGCCACATTTTGAATATGCTAACCAGGTATGGAGTCCATACCTGGTTAAAGACATTGAGATGGTGGAGAAGGTGCAGTGTAGGCTACAAGAATGATGCCAGAACTCAAAGGTCCTAATTATGAGAAGAGACTAAGGAAACTGAACCTACCAACATTGGTATATAGAAGAGCACGGGGAGACTTAATAGAGACATACAATATACTCACTGGAAAATATGATGGCAAATGTTGTCAAGGCATATTGAAACTTTGAGAAGAAAGCATCAGTACTCAGTAGGGGGAATTCACTGAAACTTTTTAAGACAAGGTCACAGTTGCATATAAGGAAGTATGCTTTCCAGTGTAGGGTGGTAATTAACTGGAATCAGTTGTCCGAGTGGGTGATCACAGCAACATCAGTCAACCAGTTTGAGGTCAGACTTGGTAAATTCTGGTTTAATCAAGAATTGAAATATGATTATAAAGCAAGGATAGTCCACCACATGCTGCCACAAGTTGAAAATGTTGATTTGGATTCACGGGCATGAGGCTCTTCCAGGAAGTCATTCTTGTAATCCATAAAAACAAAGGTATACCTGTATATTTATGGTCCAACTGTAAACATTTCAACTATAATAAAAAAAAAAAAAAAAAAATTCTGATGTATTATGTGTTGATGAATTACATTTAACATGTGGATTCTGTCAATACTCACTTAAAATCAGGAAATCATGATAACACTTTGCCATGCATGTTTTTTTGGTATGCTATGCTATATTGCACACCTAATCATCTAATGACCTATGCAATATAGCAATAGAAAATTACTAACTTTGTAAATTATAATACATCAATGTAATGAGATTTTCTTGGCAAAAATCAATGATAAAAAATTTAAAACAGATTTACTAACGAAGTTGTGGCGGTTGAATGATACACCATATCTGTTTTGATAGATGCTGTGGTTGAAGAAATGAAAGGATGATAAATTCATCTATTCTAACCTAACCTATGTAACTTAACTTTATTTAGTAATTCGGTACCTCAAATTCTAAAGATCATCAGGGTCATCATTGTCATCACGGATGCTGACAGCCTGATTATTATTGTACCTCGGGCAATTAATAGATGACAGCAGAACCATGTGTTCTCTCATGGAGTCCAAGGAAGCCCTATTGTCTGACTTTGTAAAAGCACTTATAACCATCACCTGGAGTTGGAGAACACCCGGTCCACAATATGAAAGCCATCATCTATCTGACAGTGACTGGACTGGACAGACATGGCGCCTGGACTATATCCGAATGGCTTCATTCATTAATAGATTTGCTTGTAGCAAGGTTTTTTGTTATTTCCACCAAGAAAATCGCATATTATGTTCATGTATTATAATTTATAAAATTAATATTTTTCTAATCATTATCATCTAATGCTATATTCATATTGCATAAGTGTGTACAACTAAAACAATACCAAATAAAATGTGTGGGGAAGAACTTTGTGATATTCTGTCAAGTGTAACCTGACACTGTCCTTTGTTTGTATTTTACCTTAAACAAAGATGCCATTGTATTAGTAACACTATACAGTGATATTGTATAGTCAAGTAGTGTCTCAACTTCCTCACCCCTTTCATTCCTTTAGATGTATATACTATTTTCACTTGTCTATCATATCCATGAAACAAAAGAGACAGGAAAGTAATTTTGTGTTATGGAACTAATACACTAGACCAAAATAACAATCTCCGAGGTAATAAACAATGTCGCTGTCGCTATTGTGTTTCACAACATGCAATCATCAATATACAAAAAAATTGTAATATAAATAACTTTCCCAAGAGTATCAAAATATACCTTGGTTAATTTGCAATGTAAATTACATGAGCCTGGTCTGGTAATGCAATTACGCCATGTGATTGAGTTAACGGTGCAGAGTCTTTCTTGAAGGGACGCGGAACGATTGTTGTTTATAGAGACACGAACTAATAGTTTTTTTGGTCTGAGTTAATTATACATGAGCGTATTGATATAATAGGTTTATTTTGATATATCTAAAATATCAATTTTAAATAGCTAACTTTGATATTACATACCTCTGTTTAAATTCAAACACGGGGTGATAAGATTAATTCTCAATCTTGCAATCACGTTCGCAATTTGTATTACTTCAAAACCGGTTCGGTTATTCAATTTCAATTATTGATGTTTATTTCTCAGTCCGAGAGTTGACACCTTGATATGGTGGATAGGCTTGAGGATCTTGACTACAAGAGTTATGTCGATAGAGATAAAAATCGAGCGGGTTTTGTAAGAGAGATGAGACAAAGAGCAATTCGTACATAGCCGCAGGACACACTTTAATTAGCGCATCCCTGATATTAAAAAGGGAAATTTCTCATAGATATATGGGGTATCGTCATAATGACGTCGTGGACCATTAGGTATCCCATAGATAAATAGGATTCTACTGAATAAGGTGCCACCAAAGATATATCTAACCAGAAATCAGTGGGCAGTGAGTTGAGATTACTGCCAATATTCCTTCGTAGAAACAATGAATTGCAGAACCAAAAGAAAACCGGGCGTTTCTGTTGGATCACCATCTGCTAAACGTCCAACCGCATTGCCTTGTGGGTTTACGTGCAGTGCGCCACCGAATGCGAGTAAGCACTGTCCAAGCAGACCTAAGTCTTGTACATTCGATAGCATGAAGAAAATGAAGACTTATACTTACAACGTGAGAACCCTCTCAAAAGACCACAGATTGGAGTTTAATGGAAGAACTGGAGTAGGCCTACATCAAATGGAATGTCGAAGGACCGAGCGAAGACCGAAGAGCGGAAGAAAAGCTAATGCAGTTACAAGATTATAAAGATAGTCATCACCTGCTCTACTATAGAGGTAAGGGGGGAAGATCTAGTGGAACAGGATTTTTGATCAACCGAGAGGTTGCTGGTAACGTACTGAAGTTCAGTAGTTCAGATGGGGTAGCTTGGATTATGCTAAAGCTGTGTAAAAGGCATGTAATGCTATTTTTCATATGTCTATATATATTTGTTTGTCAAGGACAACTGTTGCACAGGACGTGCACACCCAGATTCCTGGCGCCGCTAGCGGAGGCCAGTCCAGTGTGCTACCAGCAGTGGAGGTGTAAGGTTGTGTTGCTGCGTCTTTCGCGCGTGGCTGCATTTAGAAGTGGATAGTGTTTATTTACATAGGTTCTTGCTGATTTTGTTTGTTTGTTTGGTTCTTCATAGGTTCTTTTTTGCTGATTTTGTGTATTCAAAATGCCAAATAAGTGTGGTGTTGTGAACTGCAACGGTAATTATAACAAGGATAACAGGTGCCGAGTGTTTCGACTGCCAAAAGACCGTTATGAAAGACAGAAGTGGCTTGATGTGCTACCACCTCATAATAACTTTGTTGTTGATTCTGACAGATATTTCATTTGTGAGTTTTCCATGAATGATTATAGTTTTGCTCTTGAATCATACCCCAAGTGTATTTATGAATATCTCAGAGACTTTTTGGTGCTGCCAAGCAAACGCAAGCCGCAATACATCACTTCATCTTTTGACAAGGATCAGGTGATGAGGGAAACATTTGCCAAAGTGAAGACACTGCAGCAGAAGAATGTATTTCTCTTGATAGATGAAGTATAGATTCGGCCAACTGTTGCATTTTTCTGGTGGGGTTCTGAGTGGCATGGCAGTGAACAAGCCAGACTGCAAGGCCACTTCTATGCTATGTATTATGATGAAGTCGCTGCACAGAGGGCCTAGTATTATGATTTCTGTGACACCAGTCCACAAGCTCACAGCAGCATACCAGCTTGAGCGTGTGAAGGAGGCGGCAGCTGCTGTTGAGAGGGTAGGCGGGCGTGTCATCGGGTCTATCATAGACAACCACAAGATAAACCAGCAGTACTGTAAGCTGTTTGATTTTCCGGGTGATTGCCGTGCCACAGCCAAGCATCCTCTTGACAAAGATCGTGTCTGGTTTCTCCTTTTTGACACAGTGCATCTTCTGAAGTGCATCCGCAACAACTGGATCAGTGAGAAGTGCCAGAAGATCAGTCTTGACAATAAAACAACAGCATCATTTGCTGACGTCAAGGAACTGTACGAGTCAGAGAAAGGCAGTATTCTGAAGACTACTCCCCTCACTAAATTTGCTGTCAACCCCTCACGACTTCAACTACAAAATATGCAGCATGTCTTGAAGGTCTTCAATGAAAAGGTTGTGGCTTCATTGAAGCTCAGAGGATGTCATGACACTGCTAAGTTCATCCAAATCATCCTCAACTGGTGGAATTTAGTGAATGTATCTGGGAAGGGGCAAGATCAGCGCATGAACGATCCATATCGAGCTGTTCAGGATCCCCAGTCAACCAGCCTGCAGACTTTCCTGTTGATTTTCCAAGAGGCTTCTTCAGGACATGGAGCAAATCGAATCAAATGTTTCACCCATGACACCAAGAATGAACTAATGCAGACTATGCAGGGACTGACTGCCATTTGCCGCTACTTGTTCAGAAACGCTGACTTCCACTATGTCCTGCTGCGTGAGATCCAGAATGACCGGCTTGAAGGGGAGTTCTTAGTCTACCGTCAATCAACTGGTGCAAACTCTTTCATGACCACTGGGGATGTGTTCTCCGCATGGAAGCAATGGCTCACGAGATATGCTGCCGTAAACCTCCAGTCCATCGATGTTCACCCTGTGTCAAAGGAACATATCTGCTTGGGGACTGCAATTGACCTAGAGGATGCAGCCTCTATTTAGAGGTGCATCACAGATGTGACACTGACCGCGAATGAAGAGTGCAGTGCGGCCTATGTGGTGGGGTGGCTTGAAATGAAGTGCGCGGACGATGTGGTCTTCAGCGCCGAGGAACCTCTTGTGACCAGTGAGGTTAAGGACTTTATCGAGATAGTGTCCAGAGGTTCCCTGACAACTGCACATGTGTGCACTTTTGATCTTGTCAGATGTGGACTGTGTTTCACCAAGGGAACCCGTCACCGTTCCTGCTGCCAGAAAAGACTGATGGAGATCTTGTCGACACTGGCCAGCTTCAGTGGGATTGACACTGACTGTCCCAAGATGTTCCGTCGTCTGGCAAATGTTCTTCTGAATGGACTCCACAACCTAGAGAAAGACCAGCAGAAGAATGCAGTCCTTCTCCAGACCTCTGTAAAGAAGGCCCGGCTCGCTGATTAATCGCTGCAGTCTGGTAAGCTTTTGCTTCTATGTCTGTTTATTTGTGTGAATGTTTGTTTGTTTGCAATCACAAAGGTTTAACTATAATCCATTTTGTAAAATGTAAAACAACAGCAACTTGGGTTCCTTTAAAGTGTCCACTAACCTCATACAATAATACATGTTAAGTCCTGCTGAAATTGGTATTTCAAAGCATAAGTGCTTTAAAAATAATTTCTTATTTCACTATAAAAACTTATATCAACTTATACTGCATTGAATAAGTCAATAGTTGATATATTTGTCCTATATACAATATTAGGTTTCTAGTTTTGATCTATTTGTCCAATATAAAATGTTAGGTTACAAAGAAAGCAATGGCCTCCGCTAGCGGAGCCAGGAATCTGGATGTGCACGTCCTGTTTAATAGTAGTCCTTGTTGTATGTTTATATAGGATATCCGGAAATCAATCCAATCTGAATTCCAGCTGCCTATGTGACTTGAAGCAGTTGGCAAAAAGGGTTAGACCCTTTTCTCCAGCCCTATCACATCCTATGTGCTTTCACGCGAAAACCATGTCCAGCGTCCCGAGAAGACAGGTCCACATCTTAAGCTTTTACAAAAATTCCGCATTCAGGAGAAAGATAGGAAACTGAGTAGTTTTCCATAATACTGGAAGGATATGTGTCATAATGAGCACCCCGACTAAATCAAATTAGTTTATATATGTAAATGCAAAAAAGGGCAGGAATATTTAAGTCACGGTCTGAGTAAGATATCGAATACTGGTCAGAATACAGAGCGCTGGGCATGTCGTGGGAAGAAGGAATGCACATTTACGTCGGGCAGGTCAGTGGTCATTTTATCTCTTCTCTCTCTCTCTCTCTCTCTCTCTCTCTCTCTCTCTCTCTCTCTCTCTCTCTCTCTCTCTCTCTCTCTCTCTCTTCTCCTTTTTCTTTCTCCGAGTATATACAGAGCATTTATGTGGAATACTACAGATTCGGTAGTTTTAGGAATTGTAATCGTAGTTAGTATTAGTGTACATGGTGATCGTATGTGATTATAAATTATTACATCTTGCACATTTACGTCGAATAGGTGGAAAACCGAATCCATGTGTCCAGTCCCCAGACAATTATACATGGCAAATTAGTGTTAGAATTAGGACAAGCACAGTGTGGCCTACGTTGCTCACTGTACGCTCGAGATAAAATTTGGTGTTAAGGAAGGGGATTATTTTTTTTATTTTGTGTATGTGTGTGTGCGTGCGTGAGTACGTGTGTGTGTGTGTGTGTGTGTGTGTGTGTGTGTGTGTGTGTGTGTGTTTTACCTAGTTGTATTTACCTAGTTGTATTTTACGGGAAGGGGAGCCATGCTCGTGGTGTCCCGTCTTCATATCTCATTTTATCTAAACTATTTTTAAATTCATGTATTGTTTTTGCACACATCACTTTCTCATCTAACTTGTTCCAACTGTCTATTACTCTGTGAGGAAAGCTGTTCTTTTTCAGATCTCTTCTATAGCTGTCATTCTTGATTTTCTTTCCGTGTCCTCTTGTATTTCTATCATCCCATTTTATCAGATTCTCTCTATCAATCATTTCTATGCCTTTCATGATTCTGTAAATAGCTATCAAATCTCCTCTCTCTCTTCTTTGCTCTAGTGTTTGTAGTTCAAGTTTTGCTAGTCTCTCTTCATATGATAGTTTTGAGTGTTGGTGCCAATTTTGTAATTGCTCTTTGTATTCTTTTGTACTTGGTGACCATATCGTTGCTGCATATTCCAATCTTGGTCTTATCAGAGTGATTAGAATTTTCTTCACCATTTCTTCATCCAGGTATGTAAATGCCACTTGAATTGTTCTTATTAAGTTATAAATTTCTCAAAAAATCTTATTTATATGTTTCTCAGGTGACACATTATTCATAACAATGACTCCCAGGTCCTTCTCATTTTCTACTTTTTTTATTCCTTCTTCTCCCAATTTATATGCTCCTGTTATTCTGTTTTTGCTTTTTCCAAATTCCATTATACTACACTTTTTAGTGTTGAACTCCATCTCCCACTTCCTACTCTATTCCCATACTTTATCTAGAGCACTCTGTAGTGACTCACAATCTTCTTCCGTGTTCACTTTTTTAACAGTTTTGCATCATCTGCAAAGAAGCTCATATAACTTTCAATTCCGTCATCCATATCATTAATATATATAGCAAACATTATTGGGGCCAGAACTGTTCCTTGTGGAACACCGCTTATTACTTCATCCCATTTTGAGTGTTTGTCTCTTATCACTACTCTCATTTTTCTTTCTTGCAAAAAGTTTTCCATCCATTTAAGCAGTTTGCCCTGTATTCCTCCTTCAGTTTCTAATTTCTTAAGCAACTTCTTATGTGGTACTTTGTCAAAAGCTTTTTTTTAGGTCTAGAAATGCACAATCAGCCCATCCATCTCTTTCTTGTATTATATCTATTAGCCTTGAATAGAAACATATTAAATTGGTGACGCATGATCGTCCTTGTCTGAATCCAAATTGCCTTGGATTTAGTACGTTGTTTTTTTTCTAAATATTTTACCCATCTGCTTTTGACAATTCTTTCACATATTTTTGCTATTGTACTTGTTAGAGAGACTGGTCTGTAGTTGGTAGGGTCTTCTTTATTTCCCCCTTTATATATAGGTACTATATTTGCTTTTTTCCAATCTTCTTGGGCTTTTCCTTCTTTCAAGGAACTGTTTATGTGTGTGTGTGTGTGTGTGTGTGTATTCACTTGGTCTTTGGATCACGTGTTGGACTCGTGATCGACAGCTATTTCCCTCCTGGAAGAGAGCTCAGAGCTCGTAGGTCCGATTTATGGGTAATGCTATGACCTTGCACACACACACACACCCAACTCCCCGCCCACGAGAGTCAGAGTAACGACCCGAAGCGCAGCGGTACCGAAATAATTTCGGCCCTGGGCAGGATTCGAACCATGAGCTGCGGGCCACTATTGTGGCAGCTCAGTGCTCTACCAACTACGTGTGTGTGTGTGTGTGTGTGTGTGTGTGTGTGTGTGTGTGTGTGTGTGTGTGTGTGTGTGTGTGTGTGTGTGAGGCGTGTTTTTAAAGTAAGTATCGTTTTGAAATTTCGCCATTGTGGCAGTGCGGTCGGCACTTCGCGCATGAGCGTTGTGTACCGCTATCTCTTGACTAGCC
>NC_134784.1:7586855-7589355 GCF_046742065.1 Oratosquilla oratoria
AATACTTTAGGTACAGCTTCATGCCTCTTCTTCCCATGAATTCAGTATCGTATAGAGCAAACTGGGCAAGAAAGTATAACAAGATAGTTCCTGATTAACTCTAATCAATTCATAAAAAGAGGAAATGTCCCTAATATGCTAATAATGGTAGGAGGTCAGAGTTAATATCACATTTCCATAATTTTCACTTTACGAGTATTAGGAGGTCGTTGGCATCCCACTAGCTTTAAAACCCTGGAGTGTGGAGGATTCATTCAACAGTTTCTTATACAAATCCGTTACAAGAGGATAACTCTCCCCGACACATTTGTGTTATTTGAGGCAAAGAAGACTTAACGTTAGCCGCGACAAATGCGGCAGGTATCTATACCATATTCAATGTAGGGAAGGTTATCAGCAAAGAACAGCACACTAGAGATTGCGACAGCAAAGGCACTCTGCATCACCCGTTTAATCAATGTGTGTCAAAACAACACTCACTTTCAGTAACTGTTTCTGAAGTGACCAAAATTTCTGCAACTTTTCAGTCATTATTATGATTGGGGATAAGTATTGTGCTATCTGTTTACATTTATCATTGGAGGTTATGAAGTAGGCCTAGGTAGGTATAGGTGTATATTTGTTCGATTTTCAGGAGCGAGTAGTCTATTGGGCTGAACTAGATCATAAGACCAAAATCTAATCGGGCGAAGAGTCCACTTTCCAGTAACAGAACCTACTCGATCCTTATACAGTTACACCCAATAAAGACAAAAGGAACAATGTAGATTTGATCCTACTTTTAAAAAGCTCTTGTACTATCCAACTTCAGAGTGAATTTATCATAACTAGGTTAGGTTAGAAACTAACTCAAATGTCTTAAAATGTACGTCGCTCTAAATAATAAAACCTCCGAAGTGGAGTGATGTTGCAACTGAAGGAATTCCTCATTTGAATCACGTTTGTTTGTAATTTTGTCATTACCTGGGTCAATAATCCTATATCTAGATTTGCTGATGGTTCAGGAGGTATCGAAGAGCGAATTGATAATGGAATCAGTACACCAGTAAAGAAGATTTACATAAGAACATAAGAATGGAGGCGACTGCAAAAGACCATAAAGTCTACACTAAGCAGGTCCATGTCCTTTTCCACCTGTCAACCCTATCCATAAAGCTATTTACCCTTTTGAAACTACCAATTGATTCAGCGCTCATTACATGATTGCTAAGTCTGTTCCATTCTTTAACCACTGAAAACCTAAATTTGTCAAATACAAATCCATTGGTACGAGTCCTACCCTGCTGTCTTAATATGTTGACCTTGCCTGCATCACCCATGTTAATGCCGCTGACTCATTTGAACACCTCTGTTAGATCGTCCCGCACTTTTCGTCTTTCCAGAGAGTGTAATTTAAGATGCCTACACCTGTCTTCCTGTGGTAAATTTCTAAACCCTTATATCATTTTGATTGTTCTTCTCTGTTCTGATTCTCGTGAGTCAATATCCGTTCTAGAGGACGGAGACCAAGACTATACCGCATAGTCAAGGATGGGTCTAACTATTGGCAGTTAGAGTTTAATGCTTACTTCTGCACCAACCGTCCTAGCAATAAATCCTAATGTCCTAATTAGGCAAAATAGCACGTTTGTCTGAAAACTGGTTGATAACTTTAACCTCAGTAAACATAAACTTATTTACTAGTATGTTGACAGAATTAATCAGCATATAACAGGTTATATGAAAATACATAAACTAAAATGGAGAGTGAAACATCTGTCTTTTCACTTATCAGTATAAACCAAATGTTTGTTACGTATCAGTAGACAATTTTTTTATATAATTTTCATTGTGATATGTAATATACACGATGGACAAAGATACAGTTTCGTTCTTTACATCGAATACAATGCTAGAATATTTTCTATTTAATCTCTGCGTCCGGTTTTCTTGTAAAACTCATTTTAATGAAAAATGTTTTCACTTTGTGTAATGGTATGAGCATAGTCTTGGTTAGCCTAAAAATAAAAAATAAAATCCTGGTTTGATTTATTGAAATTTGCATGAATCTACAATACTATTTTCCTTTTCATTATTGCAGCTTGTATTGTCGTTTCCTGTTTATCAAACGTTGCAACCTTTTCCTTCACATCACCTCAGGATAGATATTACAAACTTTTATCTTACTGTATTTATTTCAAACTTGCATAAGGTTATTCATGTGAATTATGAAGACCAAATCCCCTGTTGCTCTTTTAGTCTGTTCGATGAAGAAGCAGACTCCGTTTTCTTTGTTAGTCCTTCTTCGCACGGTTACTCTTCCTCTTCCATTTCGTTCTTTGTTCCCATTGGGCAGCAGAACATAGTAAAGTCAGCAATGGCTACGTCGTCCATCAATGAGGGTGATTCGTATCTCGTCTGTCGAAAGGAATAATCATGATTTGATGAAGTATTCCGAGTCGATCCACTGATAAGGAAAGAATATTACTATACTACAAGTAGCTCTGGGAAGAGGCCTATT
>NC_134784.1:7611855-7639355 GCF_046742065.1 Oratosquilla oratoria
AGGAAAAAATATGTAATTAAAATGGTGAATCATGGAGAAACACTAATGAGAAAAAATAATGTGTTGCACACGTTACATATCAACACGTCTGCGTGCATACCAGCTAGCACCAGTGCACACGGCCGCACGCACACATGAAGAGTTTCGTGGTAGTGAGCCCGCTCAAGACCTCATCTCTCAGGTTGCACACTCCGAGGTCACCAGCCAGCCCACGTTGCCCGTTAGACTACAACGGTTGATGCATGATACTGCAAGACATCACTCTTGCTCATTTTAATTTCTACTATGATTCTATGTCCACTTGGACATAGATTGTAGATATGTAACTTAAGGATTTAAGATTGTGTAATTAAGTAACAAATATTTAAGCTTTAGCTCAACTCTAGTCAGGCCAAATGGTTCCTTGTAATCTAAACTATTGTACTTAATTCCTTGTTGGTAACTCATCCGAGTTCCCCCTCTATAAGACCCGGTCATCTGGCCGCACGACCTCGACTACGGACAAATCAAGGTCGCTCTCCTGGTGAACTTGACTAGTACGCCATGCAAGAACCCACCGGCTCAAGGAGCATCTTCTCTTCCAGCGAAGAGGGAGATGACATTCTTAAGGCTTTCCACCGCCATAAGCGCTCTCTGGGCGCTGCCCCTGTCTCATGCGCCCAAACACTGTGGGATCCCCCGCAGGAGATGAACGACGACCCCTCCTCTCCGACGGGACCCTGCCAGTAACAAGAAGGCCCCATAGCCAACCAGCCCCTCACCTCCCCATCAGCCGCGAATGCTACCAGCGCCGCCGTAGAGGAGAGAGCACCGCCACCACGACAATCATACGCTGCAGCATCAGCCTCCCCTCCCTAGCCATCAGGAGGGAAATGGATGGTAGTCTCCAACAAGAGGAAACACCAAAAGAAGCCACGCCCAGAGATAGGCCCCTCTCGCTACCCGGTCACCGTCAAACCAGCCGATGATCCCACCCGCTTCGCAAAACTGGGCTCCTGGAGACAGGTCCAAATGATCAAGAACGCAGTGGGACCAGTTGAAGCTATCCGGGAAACGCCCCCAGGCAACTGGATGGTTAGCTGCACCACGGAAGTCCGGCAAGGCAAACTGCTTTGCATCTCAAAGTTAGCGGCCGACCGCGACAAATCTCTACGGATCCTGACAAGGATCCCGAAGACAGTTGTGGTAGGAGTTATCAAGGGAGTTTCCTTTGAAAAACACGCCGAACAGTTCCTCAAGACAGACCTGGAGGCCCAAGACCTCCGGGTTGACTCAATCAAAAGATTAACAACCCGGGACGGCACCCCGACCGGGTCTGTTCGGGTGGCCTTCCTTATGGCCTCCCTCCCTCCAGCCGTTAAGTTAGGATATACACTCCACCAAGTGGTCCCATACATTGCCCCAGTCAAAAGGCGCACCAAGTGCCAACTACTGGGACATTCAAAAGGAGAATGCCGGCGCAAGACCTCCAGATGTGCCCGATGCGGGAAAAATCACCCCGCCCAGGACTGCCAGGAGCAGAGGCTTTTCTGCATCAACTGTTGCGGAAATCACTCTGCCACATACCCCGACAGTCCGGAATTCGCCATAAGAAGAGTGGCGCATGAGGCCAAGAACAAAAACTTCATCCCGTTCTCAGAAACCCTGTCCATTGCCAGGGAGCAATGGAGCAACTACCTCAAAGGGAAAAATTCAGGGACAGAGACTTCGACACCCTCCCAAGGATTCGGAAGACCCCAGCAAAAAAGACTTCACGCCCAGACGAAGTGCCCCCTAGCGAGACCACACCAAACTCCCCGCCTACTCACGATCCTACCAAAGTATCAAACCACGATGCCAAAGAAATACCTTCTACCAGCACTTCACTCTCCTCACAACCAATCGTAACCAACGAAGAAGAGCGCAAGAAAAAGCGAAGAAAGAAGAAGGCCGTAGGACCACCCCCACCACTGAAACCATGGAAACCGCCCCAGGCATGGAACAGCCACAGGAGTAAGAAGCAACAGCACTTAGCATTCCCCCCCCTCCACCATCACCAACAACCCGGCAGACCCTTCAAATCTCCATCGGGTGCATATCCACGACAGTTAGGCTCTACAAGAGGACTTGGCTCGCTCGAACCCCCAAGCAGCACGCCTATTAGAAGAAATCTTCGTGATCCTGCATTCCATTGCTGAATTCACCCATCATGGCAGTGCTTAGGCTAATGCAATGCAACTGCAGGGCAATAGGCACCGACTGGGACGTCCTCCCGCAGCATCTCAGCGAGCACCGCTACGAAGTAGTTGCACTTCAATCCCTCCTCAAGAGGCCAGGAAAACTTCCACCCCTACCTGGGTACCAGTAGCCCCCCACTTCTACACGACGGATGAAGCAGGTATGGCGCGTGTGGCAACATACGTCTCCCTAGGTCTAGCTGCTCAAGAGGGACACCTGTCAAGCTTTGACCTCGACGAAGGATATAGGACGGTCACCTCCATATCTGTGGAAGGAAACAGGGCCTTGCACGTCCTCAACATGAATAACCCCGTGAAGATCCGGCATTTCCCATGGCTTTGAGAGATCCCCGATAACTGCATAGTGGCAGGGGACTTCAACCACCAATTACGCCCACACCTCCTCAACCATTACCTCCCAGATCGCTGATGCCGACGCGGTCCTACTTAACGACGGTAGCCACAATAGAATACCGGACACTGCAGGACACAGCAAGTCGGCCATTGACCTCTCCTTCGTCTCTTCCAACATCACTGGTACGGCAGACTGATCCACACCTCGATGACCCCATGTCCTCAGACCACCTCCCCATAGCCATCACCCTCCACCTCTCCCCCACCCTTCACCTTCCCCAGACGCAGGTAAACTCAACTTTGAAAAAGCGGACTGGAACGCGTACCAGGCCCTCCTAACCAGCACGCCCTACTACCACGACGCGGATAACTCCATCGAGGGGATAAATGAAGCTTTCACCACCACGATACTCGCAGCAGCACGTCACTCCATCCCCCTGGTCAAACCAGGAAATGGAAGAAGGGGCCACCCATGGTGGACGGATGCATGCCTAAAAGACGTACAAGAAAAGAGAAGGACCTACCACCGGTACCTGAAAGAAGGGACAAAAGATGCCTTTGTCTCCATGAAGAAAGCCAACGTAAAATGCAAGAGGACCATTGACGGAGCAAAGCTGGACTTCTGGAGGAAGAGTGAGGAGGACAGGACGGATCTTACGGCTGTTTGGAATAGACTTAAAACACTTAAATGCGTTACAATCCCCCTAACAGGAACCTCACTGATCCTAACGGAGGGATATTTCGCACACCAGAGGAAAAGGGGGAGGGTTTCTTAAAACACTTTGCCAGAGCCAGCTCAACAAGAAGTCTCCCCGAAAACCAGAGAAGGGACTGCATGGAAAAGGAAGCCCACATGGACCTCTCCACCCCTCAGGGCATGGACACCGACCTCACCCTGCACGAGCTACGGTGGGCACTGAGGGCAACCAGCGGAAACAAGAAGTCCCTCGGCGCCGACCAGGTTACATACCCACTCCTAAGGAACCTCCCTCCATCCCTGCATGTCACCACGGCATGGGGGCACGCCGTCGTAATCCCCATTCCCAAAGGAGTCAAAACCAGCACCAAGATCGAAAACCACAGGCCAGTAGCTCTTACCAGACTAAGAAAGCACGTGGATTCCAAGGGAGCCCTCCCCAAACTCCAGGCGGGGTTTAGGAAAAGAAGAAGCGTTGTGGATCACGTCGTGCGAATCTCTAAGCATATCAGAAGAGCTCAGAGACAAAAGAGGATCCTACACACCTGTTTCTTATATATAGCCAAGACTTTCGACACGGTCTGGCACGCGAAGCTCCTCTTCAAGATGAAGGTCATAGGCGTGTCTCCAGGTATGTACAACTTCATTCGGTCCTTCCTCAAAACCGGTCTTTCGAGGTGAGGAGAAAGGGTATCCTGAGTAGAAGGACGCAGGTCGACATGGGTGTCCCCTAAGGCTCAGTCGTGCCCCCCCCCCCTATTCACACTCCTCGTAGCGGACGTAGGCAAAGGAGTACGGGGTGATACGGTCGTCACCGCATACGCAGATGACATAGCCCTCCGGAGGAAGTCCAGGCACCGACGGCCCAAAAAGAACTCGGCTCAGCACAAGGCGGAACTACGAAGGTTCCAAGAGCAAGTAGACACCATGGTGGCCCAAATCAACACCCTAGGGTTCACACTCTCGTCAAAGAAGTCTATCTATATGCCAGTGCAACTGGTAGGTTACAACAGCGGCATATATCCGGGCTGGAACCGGATAAATATATGTGGTACGCCAGTTGAACCAGCGAAATCTGTCCGCTACTTAGGAGTAACGTTCCAGAGAAATGGCCAATGGACCCTCCACATCCAGCAAGCCGCCCTCAATGCTCAGAGAGCTTTAAGTCTAGTTCTAGCGATCCGAAAGGAACCCTAGGGGTAACACCGGGAAACCCTTATTCCCATCGTCCAGAGACTCGTTCGCACAAGGCTCCTCTTCGTGGCCCCAGTACTGCACGACCTACCCAGACAGAAGCTGCTCTGCATGGTAAGGGTAGAATGCCAAGCCCTACGAGTGGTACTCGGCCTTCTGAAGTCAGTACCACACGAACAAGTATACAACGAAGCTGGCATACTACCTCTCTGGGCCCGGATCAGGAGGGATACCTGCCGTACCTCCTCGGTTCAGCAAGGGTACCCAATTCCACGGAGGAGGAACTCTGTGAAGGATGGATCTCGGCACCGCACGGCGAGCCCACCCAAGGCCTGCCTGGTTCTGTTAAAGATCTGTGTCTCCGAGCTGAACTTCAACCCAACGATTGCCGCTTCATTGTCCAGTGCCAAGTAGAACCATTTCCTCCTTGGGACCTCCTCCCGCCAGAGGTAAAGACGGATGTACAAGGAATAGGAAAAAAAAAAGCAAACCCCCACCTGCTGATCGCTCACACCAGGTAACTCCTAGTGAAAGAATTCGCAGATTTCCGGGCTTACACCGATGGATCGGTTATGGAAGACGGCCGTACGGGTGCAGGCGTCTACCAGGAACCCACAGGAGAGACCATCGCCAGGAAAATAACGCCCACCGCCATCCTTACAGCCGAGCTAATCGCCATACGAGAAGCCCTCCGTGAAATCATCGCCCTCCCCCACCCACTTCCAAGGGTCACAATCCTGACGGATTCTCGCTTGAGCCTAGAAGTGCTTCTGAGTGGCTAGTGCGCCTCCAGACTGAAATAGCCAAACTAGGCACTAGGCATCGGTTTCAATGGTACCCGCCCACGTAGGACTCGGGGGAAATGAGAAAGCCGACAAAGCGGCCAAACGGGGTGCATTAGGCCATGAGGATGGCGTCATGCTCGTCCCACCCTCGACTGGTGATGCCTATAAGAAGATCGACGCCGCTGCATGGGAACTATGGAGAGAGGAGTATGTGAACACTGCAGCTAGCCGAGGATGGCCCACCACATCCTGCACTGAACCCACCCACAAAATTCTACCCGCACTGCCTCCGCATACTTTTGCCATGGCATCCAGAATCCGGGTAAACCATTGGCGAACCCAACACACGGATACAACACGCACATGCGGCAAGGAGCTAGCTTCTTTCAACCACTGTCTATTCACCTACCCCACCCTGGGGCACCACTTCCAGCACCTCAGGGACCTCCTGGGGGATCCAACTACAGACCTGTACCGTCTCCGGGCAGGTAGTAATACGGACGCCGGACAGGGGCACATAGCCCTTGCAGCCAAATTCACCTGCTCCTCCCCAGTAGGGTCCCTGTTGTAACTCTGCTGAAAATCACTCCCGCCCCCAAGAAACCCCTCTCAATGGAATTCATGCCACACCCATCTACATCATGCCTTAATCATTAACCTAGCCAAGCTACAAGACATATTCTAATTAAAAAGCAGTCCCTTAATCGGCGGAGAAGCCACAGAAGACCGGTAAGCTCAGATTCAGCGAGCGCAAAGGGGTACGAGAAGGCCACCAAACTGCGCCCTCACTCCGCCACTAGGATCACCGACAGACAACTCGCCGTGATCATCCACAGGCTCAGGTTGGAGCACAGGTGCTGCTGGGAAATCAACGAGCGACAGGACAGGGAATGTGACCACTGCGGAATAACCAGCTCAGAGCCTCTCCTTCACTACCTGCTAGAGTGCGCTCACACCATCGCCCTGAGAGGGGGCAGACATTTCAACTCTATGGCTCCCGAAGCCTGGAAGACCGGAGCCGACATGGTGGTTTTTAACATTATTGAAAACATATAACGGTCTGCCCATATTCTGGTCGGATACTCTCCGCCCAGATAACCACAACATTCCGGAGTAGATCACAACACAGCTCAACACGTGCGGGCTTCCGAATGGAGTAAGAATCGTGTGTAGATAAACCTTATCTACTGAATCGATAACACAACACGGCCTGTGGAGACTTGGAAAATTGACACAGCCTTACACAGACGGGTTCTTGCTTGTACCAATCGATGAAGCAAAGAACTATCTCCGTTTTTCCAACCGGTTCACTGTCATACTGAAACTTCGCTGCCGCGTCTCAAGGACCGACTACGCTACCCAAAAACCCTCCTCTATACAAAAAATGCTGTGAACCACCGAAGACAAACCAACAAATGTATAAAAACCCATTATGTTTCTAGAATGGAAATAGGATCATGTCACATTAGAAACTAATAGTAATAAAAAGATATGTAATAGATAGTAAAGGGGAATGATTTGACAAAGAAGAGATTGAAGAAAAGTTTAGGTCAGGCAAATATAAAAAAGAAGATGGCAAAGTAAATAAAAATCAAGTCTAATTCACAATTCACAGCGAATGAGATAATCAATAAGGCATATAAGTTGGCGGATAAAAACAAATTAAGTATTTTTGAATGAAAGTACATACAGAAAAGAAAGAACAAAAACGAAGGAGCTAGTTAAAAAAACACAGTGGGGACGGCGTTTTGCTGAGAATGATAAAACAGATTATAGAAATATGGCAACTCAAGAGAGAAACAGAGAAAACGAAAGAAAAAGAAATTCATATAAACGAATTGAAAGTGGCGTATACCAATATGCTGCAGATAAGTTGATAGCAGTTAGGTTAGAGATAAATGATTATATGCTAGAGAAAGAACCAATTATAATGCATTTTGTTGAAACAAAGCTAGATACATATGTGAATATGGACATACAGATGAGAGATGGAAAAATGCAGATTTGTGAAAAAATGGGAGAGGGTGTGGTGATAACAATGAAGAAAAGCCTGAAGGTGGGACAACGTTGAACTGGGAAAAAGAAAGCCGTAAATAATACATATAAAAAACGCAATTGAGGGGGAAAATAATACACATTCTAGTGGCGAATGACCCTCCCCCGAAGACAAGATCGAAATCCAAGAGATGTTAATGAATATGACCACACACACACACACACATAAAAAGTGACAGAATGGCAATTATGGGAAGGTTAATTGGTAGAAGAGGGAAGCAAGAGGGAGTTAAGAATCATGGAGAAATACGCCTCTTAGAAATAGCAATTGACGATGTAATGACTAAGTAGGTCAAAGAAACAGCAAAAATTAGAGGAAATGACAAGCCAGCTAGACTGGATTTACCGTTGTTCTTTAGAAACTTAATTCCTGAAATACCTGCTTCCCATGAAAAAAAGTGATCACATAACTCTCAAATAATTTTTGACTGTAAGGAGTGCAGGAACAATACAGGAGTCGCACAAACAAGGAAAATAGAACTTTGGGAAGGTAGAATTCATAGAACCGAAAAAAATATTTGGTTAATTTAAATGGAGAAAATTCAGAGATACAAAATTAAAAATTAACACCTTTGTGAATGTTTACAGCACTGGAAGTAGAAAAAATCTGCCAAGTATAAGAGGGAGAGAAAATTGGAGAAATAATGGATATAATGGAAAAAAAAAGGAAAGACTATAAAATGAGAAACTGGGAATGAGGAAAAAGGGAGGACTGAAAGAAACTTACAAGATCACCAGAAGTGAATACATAAGAGCAGGAAGAAATAGATTTTGATAAATGTGGGAGATGAATGCAAGGATGAATGGATGGAAATTGTTCTATAGATCTATCATTGGTAACTTATACAAAGGGAAGGAAACCTTAAGTTGAAAGCAGATGAGTTAGTTTATAAAACTGCAAAAAAAAAAAAAAAAAAAAAAAAAACCAAGCTGAAATAATGAATGAAAATTTCCAGTCTATATTTGCAAAGAAAAGCGACTTTGATGAGGGAGAAGGAATAACTAGAACCACATTATTGAATGACATAAGAGTGAAACTGCGGAAGCTGCAAAAATTAACGAAGATACTAAATGTCAGTAAAATATCGGAGGCTGATGGGATCTCATACTGAATAATCAAGGAGTGTAGAGAATAGCTGGTAAATAATATTTACGAGCTGACAAAGTTTCTTTTAGAAGAAAGGAAAGTGTCTGGGAGCAGCTGCGTATGATGCCGAAGGCACTGTTCGATAGAATAGTTGGGCAGAGCCTTTTGTGTATCTGGCGGGAATGTGGTGTCCCTTACTACACTCCTCCTTCACAAAGCACCCATTTCCCATAAACAGCAGATTTTCAAAACTATCTGGATTCTCCCCAACATTTCTTCCGTCGAACACATACCATCCTATTTCATTTAGATTAGATACGAATAGGGCACAAAACAACAAATCCTCCCTTACACATGTGTGGTAATTATTATTGGGAATCTTAGTGTTTACCTCGGTTCGGGAAACTTTCCCTCGAGGTGTTATTTTCTTTCGATTCATGAGCTTACCCTGAAACTTCAAACCACGCTTATCGTAACTTTAAATAAGATACGATTAAACTCCCCTCCCTTTTATTTGTTAAATCTATGAAGTAATTTTGGCTTGATAAATCGGGAAACTTTGAGAAATTACTTAAAGTAAAAGTTAACTCGTGGCTTCGAGATTTTTTCGAACACGTAAGAGTCCCGCCGAATACGACCACTATCGTCGGATCTGAATAGCAGATCACCCATAGCTCTGGTTCCTGACAGACTGCTCTTAAAACCTCTCGGCAAGAGACTTTTTTACGTCTTCACATCGGAAGCCTTCAAGTTCAACCTTATTTCAGACCACTAGTCTGAGAGGGCTACCAAGTAAGTTCTCAGACTTCCTAATGAATTATTAAACCGTAATTACTATAGATGACCGACCACATAATAGTGACGAACGGACGGCCATCCACTTAAGGCACTCTATTCCACAGGAAAGTCACAATAGTATTCATTTATGCTCGATAACCCCAATTACCCTCCATATAACCTCCTTTAATTCTGTTCCTGCACATAACTCAAACTCTTACTCCACTAACCAGAATTCTATAGACCATAAGGACCCATCATCCCTAAGGATTCTCAGGATCAACTTTCAGTCCATTACTAACAAAAAGCCGCCTTTCATCACATTATAGAGGTATACGACTCAGACATTATTACAGGGAGAGAGGCTTGGTTCAAACCTGATCTAAAAGGAAGTGAAGTCCTCCCGACGGACATTTCCTACATCAAGATAATATACAGTAAAGAGAGACAAAATGGTAACCACGGTGGAGTCGTACTAGTAACGAAATTTGATATGCAGTTACCCCAGGCAACGAACTGAACCTGGACGCAGAAAATTAATATTATGGTTAGAAATACAAATATAAGGTTGCAGGGCTTTGTATATTGGATCATCTTACCGCCTCTAACTCGGACATTGAATATCTCCAGTCCCGTGGCGATTCATTAGACAAAATTAACCCTTTCATGTATATTTGCTTGGCTGATGACTTTTATTTTCCAGACAATGGCTGGGCGGTCTGCCATGAAGGCAGCAAAATATCAGCGCAAACGGACAAGAGACTATTGCATGAGAAACTTATAGACATAATCAACACTCATTCATCTGCACAAAAATACTCGATTCAAAGGATTACAAAGGCGGAGCATGCCGACAGGAGACCTTTTGGTCCATATCTAGGTCGGATGCAGAAAAAAAATCATAATGATAATAAATAAATAAGTAAAAACTATGATAATGTAAATAACATATGAAATACATAGAGAAATGCATTGGTATAGTTAAATGATAAATAAACAGGTAAATAGTAAATAATGATAAATTGACATATAACTAATAATAAATGAGAATCAAACAGACAAATGATAAAAAAAATGATGATATAAGATAAATGATAATCATTACAGCATCTTGCTTAGGTTTTTATCTAAATGATTCTTAAAGCTTCAAACTGAACTACATTGCACTGCCTCTGCAGGAAGTTTATTCCATTCATTAACTACACGGTTGGCGAAGTTGTTTCTACCCACTCCCAAATTGAATCTATTTCCGGACAATCTGAGACCATTGTTTCTTGTCTGATTCTCATTCAGTGTGAAAATTTTGTCACTTTTGATGTCAATTCCCTTTAGAATTCTAAAGACCTGCATCAAGTCACCTCTGAGTCTACGTTTTTTAGGGAAAACAGATTCATGTGTTTTAGTCGATTTGCGTATGAATTATTTTTGATACTTGGAATCAGTTTTGTGGCTCGCCGTTGTACTTTTTCCAGTCTGTCAATGTCTTTAATGAGATTCGGTGACCATATGGAAACAGTATATTCCAAATGTGGACGAACTAACGATTTATATAGCTTGTTAATGAGTGATGGACTTTTGAAGTCAAAAGATCGCACTATCAGTCCTAGAATCTTATTTGCTTTTTCAGAGGCTGAAATACACTGCTTGGATGATTTGAGATCGTTACTGATAACTACGCCGAGATCTTTTTCACTATTCACTTTTGTTAACGAATTTCTAAATAACTTGTAATCGTACTTACTGTTATTTTTACCTATGTGCATTACCTTGCATTTACTTGTGTTAAATTTCATTAGCCACTTTTCAGACCATTGCTGTAATTTATCTAAGTCTTCTTGAAGGCAGCAAAATATCAGCGCAAACGGACAAGAGACCATTGCATGAGAAATTTATAGACATAATCAACACTCATTCATCCGCACAAACAATACTCGATTCGACACAAACACAAACAAGTGTCAATAGAAGCAACTTTAAACATAAGTCACGGGGTCACGTCCATCTAATTAGAATTATTTCTCACAAACAACACTACAGTTATCACACGAACACGAGTAGTACCAGGTTTGGGTAATCAGCAAATACGCTGAAAAAATCCAGGTGATATTCACCAAGGAAAGTGACTTTAAAAAAAGGAAAAACCAAAACAAAACAAAACAAAACAAAACAGAGATGCAGTGTTAAAAGATATTAAAGTGGAAGTATAGTAATCTCATAAACTACTGGAGACTATATATGTAAGAAAGGCACTAGTGCCTGATAGAATCTCAAATTGGGTACTCAAAGAGTGCAGAAGACAAGCAGTGGACTAGATTCATGAGTTCATTGCGTATTCGTTAGAAGTGGAGAAAGTGCTTTCAGGATGAAGAATGGCCATCATGGTTCTAGTTTTAAACAAGTAAACAAAGAGAATCCCGTGACTTAAAGACAAGGTCTTTGAACAGTATAATAGCTAAGAAATGAGAGTATTGTGAAAAGTAAACGGACAAAATGTCTAATGAGGAAGAGATCTTGGCAGATAACAAGTTTGGATTTAGAAAAGGAAGGTCATGCATCCCATGTTTGTTAAACTTTAGTTAAAGAGC
Source organism: Oratosquilla oratoria (assembly GCF_046742065.1). Classification (NCBI taxonomy): domain Eukaryota; kingdom Metazoa; phylum Arthropoda; class Malacostraca; order Stomatopoda; family Squillidae; genus Oratosquilla; species Oratosquilla oratoria. The sequence goes on from NC_134784.1 coordinate 7,623,606, forward strand.
AATTGATGTATTACTAGACATAGAGGAAGTTTTTAACAAGACACTGCAAATAAATACCAACATGGAATTTGAATACATACAAGGACTCGAATGGAGCCGACTGAAATGGATTAAGGAACTCCTTGAGGAATGAGGATGGTTGTGTAAGATGGAATATCAGATTGGAGAGGAGTAACTAGTGGAGTTCCTTTGTACTCGGTGTTACCACATGTACGAGTATTGTTCTCGGTATACAAACGAAACACTTTTATGTTATTGTGCACTAAAAATCACCTGCATGGCCTGACCGGGGAACCATAGTTCCCTTACTTGTGTTTAAATGTCCTGTACATATTCTCTTTCTCATTTCTTTGTATCTATCTGCTGAAGAGAACCACAGATAGTGGTCGTAATATACAAGACCTACAATACTTTAGTTTTTCTTTATTTCTGATAATGGTGTTTAGTTTAATTCTTGATATACGTTAAAGACGTGAAGGGTGGAACAAATAGTCCCCAGTGCGAAACTAGTCAGGAATAAATTCGGATCTAGAAGTGTCTTCTTCATCTACCTTCCTCAACTTGCCATAATGCTTTAACAAACATCATGTGCACTCAAACTGTCAAGTCTTTATTCAAGTGTGGTCGATGCACTATATAAAAATGTGAATAATTTGTGTATAGTTGGACCTGGACAATGTTTTTGATAAGGTGCTGCATAAAAGGCAAACATGGAAGTTGGAAAACGTAGGAGAATTTAAAGGGAAGTACATTAGAATAAATCAGCATGTCTTAACCTGGGGTGCTGAAATCAATTCCATGCTCTTTTCTTTTTCTCGAGTTTTCTTGTTTGTTTGATCTACAATAATGACATTTGGTTTTAGTTTTAGGGAACCAACAAAATAAAAGATCAAATGGTACTTCACTTCAGTTTACTTTATTCTAATAGTAATCAAATGTTAACCAGAGTTAGGTGGTCCTAGATTGCCTAGACATGACCACAAGGGTGTTAGGGAAAAAAAAAAAAAAAAAAAAAAAAAAAAAAAAAAAAAAAAAAAAAAAAAAAAAAAAAAAAAAAAAAAAAAAATAAAAATCGCTGGAACGGATAAAGGACTATGGTGAAAAATGAGATGTCGGATTGAAGAAAGGTGGCTAGTGGGGGTACCACTGGAGTCGATATTGACACCAATAATTTTTGTAATGTATATTAAATTTCCCCGTGTAGGGGGAAAATGTCTTTGGTATATGTATGTATGTATATTAAATATATGATTAATGCTATAGGCAACCATGCAAACTTGCTTGCTGATGGTACCAAGATCATGAAGAGTGAAATGTGAGTAGGATAGTAAATTGCTTCAGGAAGACCTTGATATGGTTTATGAATGGAGCCAGAAATGGACAATGGAATTCAGTACTGTACCCATGAATACTAAATCTTGGAAATGGACGAAACTAAAAAAAGAGATTATCAAGAAGCTATGAAATGGAAGATGAGAAATAATTATTAAGGTTAAGGGGAAAGAGAGTTAAGGAATTTCATTCAGATCTGTTGTCACAAAGTTATAGATAAAGCAAAAAAAGAGAAGTACAAAATGCCAATGAATATGAGTAGCATTTCATATAAGAATGAGGATATGATAATAAATGAAATTCTGATCCACTCTAGATTGGAATATACACCAGGTTACCTCACAAAAGAAAGACATAATATAGAATACAGAAAACGGACAACAGAAGGACTCCAGTTTTGGCAGATAAGACAAACGAGAGACTGGAAACAATGGGACAATCTACATTGGAGTAGCGAAGAGAAAAAATGATATAATATTGATATTTAGAATAGCGAAAGAAATAAAAAAAATGGACAGAGAGGATCTGTTAGGATGAGGTGAAAAACAACGAGAGATCTATCTCTTTATATACCAAGGACTTCTCTTCTTATAAGGGAGGTAGCTAAGTCAAAGGCACGCACTCACCCCCACCCATTCCAATTCCATCCACCACCCTTGTTTCCCTCTTATCTTAGCTCCTTGTGGATGAAGGATCATCTCTGTCTCCTGCCCACAGCCTGGGTCAGAGGCAATGCAGCAAGATGCAGCAAATCCACAGCAGGGCTGCTTCACGTATACGGCGACCCCCACTCTCCATCCCCTCATGCGGAAAATAGAAAAGACGGGGGGAAATCCCTTTAGGCAGTGTCATCCATACTTAACCATTCTTCACTCACCCCTCTTCCGAAAAAAAAAAAAAAAAAAAAAAAAAAAAAATATATATATATATATATATATATATATATATATATACTGTGTATATATATATACTTTATATATATATATATATATATATATATACACACACACATATATATATATATTTATATATATATACACACACACACATATATATATATATATATATATATATATATATATATATATATATATATATATTATATATTTATATAATATATATATATATATCTATATATATATATATATATACGTATATATGTATATATATACGTACATATGTATATATATATATAATATATATATATATATGTATATATATACATATATATACGTATATATGTATATATATATATATATATATATATATATATATATATATATATATATATATATGCAAATTAACCACAGGAGAAGGGTAACTTGTAGACAGTAAGTACTTTCATATATTACATCTTCAGACTAATTAAGATACAGAGTTGTGTTTAAATATAAGTATCAAGTACCAACCGTAGGGGGGGGGGGAGTGGGAGATAATACAATGGGGAGAGGGGGGATGACCTTAACTCCATAGCTATGGGCATTTTAAATGTGATAAATTGATAACTCAAATGGTGACTAAAATGTTTCCGCTAAATTGAACCTTAAGTGTTGGTCAGGTCGATAGAGGTAAGGTCATTCCCCTCTCCGCATTGTATTGTCTCCCCCCTCCCCCCTACGGTTGCTGCCTGATACTTACATTTAAACACAACTCTGTATCTCTTTCATTTAGTCTGAAAATGTAATATACGAAAGTACTTACTGTCTATAAGTTTCCCTTCTACTGTGGTTATTTTCCATTTTTGTATCACGGTGATGTGATTGCTTGCATATATATATATATATATATATATATATATATATATATATATATATATATATATATATATATATATATATATACATATATATATATATATATATATATATATATATATATATATATATATATAGCTTATATTATATATATATATGTATATATATATATATATATATATATGTATATATATTATATATATATATATATATTATATATATATATATATAATATATAATATATATACATAGATGATAAAATATCAATATGTAATAGATAAACAAACAAGCAAATAGGTAAACGAGTAAATAAGTAGATAAATAGATAGATGAATAAATAAAGAAATAAATCAATCAATGAATTAATTGATGAATAAGTAAACTAATCAATCAATCGATAGATAAAGATAAGAGATAGTCAAATAGATAAAGAAGATATACAAATTAGTAGATGAAAATACAAATAATTTGATAGATAAACAAATGGATAAATGAACAAATGAAGAAGACATACTAACTGAAGAATGTTGGGAGGTACAGCGTAGCTCATAAATACACAAAGTTGAGGAACACGGCAGAAAAAGATAATCCAAGCCAAGATAAATCAATCTGAGTCAAATTTTGATAAACAAAGAAATAGAAACAGGACATCTAAGGAACAATAAATCGTCCACATAGATGGCCATCACTTATGGCTCATGAACTGAAGAAATGCAATATTGACATAGCTGCACTCGGGAGACGCAATTCTCTGGCGAAGACTTACTGAGAGAAAATGGCGAAAATTGCAGTTTCTTCCGGAAGGGCCTTTGCGAGGATGCTCGACGGGTACATGGCGTCGACTTTGCAGTGTGTGTATGTGTGTGTGTGTGTGTGTGCGTGTGTGTGTGTGTGTGTTGTGTGTGTGTGTGTGTGTGTGTGTGTGTGTGTGTGTGTGTGTGTGCGTGCGTGTGTGTGTGTGCGTGAGTGTTTGTGTGTGTGTGCATGCGCACCTTTGTGCGTGTGCGTGGGCGTTTGTGTAAATGTTTGTATTTATATGTATTCAATTCCCTATGTTTTTAATTGAATGAGTGTCGGGGGATTAATAAAAAACTCTATAGCTATCAAATCACAAACAGTTGTTTTGAAATAGGTCGTATCTTCCTAAAAAAAAAAAAAAAAAAAAAAAGAGATGTCAGCCAGATACAACGAACCTCGCCTAGCAATCGTTTTTCAAATGTAGATTAATAGTGAATTGCTCTACAAACAAAGTGAAGGACATACGACACTTCTATACAATTTCATCAAGGTTGATAATAGTAAAAATATACCTATATTTAGCAGCTTTTGAGTTAAATCCCTCTAGATATGTGCGACATATAGCTTGGCCTTTGTATGCTTATGCAAATAATCATCTATTTGCAACTATTTTTAGTTAAAGCTCTATACTCGTAAAAGCCTGTGACCTTGAATGTGACTACTCAAAGTTACTCAAGGTGAAAATATTTTTTCAATATTGTGATGTGTAGCATTATAACTGAGAGATAGGAAAAAGGTATTTTTATCTTTAGTTTGAAATAGATCTTATGATGTTTTGGATTGTGAGTAAAACGATCTCGTGCAATTATACTTTTATACTTACATTTCGTCCCTATCAGAGGAAAAAAAAATATATATATATATAATAAAAGATAGCTAGTTATTGACTTTGACATAATCAATCCTAAAATTTAGTAGGGTCGTATAAAAACTTATCCACATCTTCGGAAAACTCATGTTGGTTACTTAAACTGTTTTGTCATATATTTACTAACAATTTACAAAGGGATAATGAAAGTCGCCCAAAAATTATACCCCACATCGGACTTCGTACGGACAAGATAAAACATATATTGTATTTATCTTATCGTCTTCTAATAATTCTAATCAACTGGTTTCATTATATGTAAGTACAATAGTGTCTCCTTAACACTTGGCAGAAACGATGGACGATTCTTGTGTTCTCTAGTCATGGTGGGAATGTACTCGTACGCACAGCCGCGCGTTCTCAGGGACTGGTGTGACGATGGTGCGCGTGTACTCATAATACTCCTGGAGCCAGGGGTCATTTGCATGCATAAGAGTGCCACTCAGTTTCTCTCTTGATCTATAGTTACATTAGAGATAAAAAAGGTTGTTAGGAATCACATTGGCCCACTATTATCTGCTGACGGTCAACTTGAATATTCAAATGAAGGAATGTGTAATATCTTAAACTATTATTTTAGCTCGGTATTCGTAAACGAAACACCTCAAAGTGAATTCCAAACTGAAACATGTGAAAAGTCTGGGGTAAACTTACTCACTACGGTAAATATAACAAAAGAAAAAATTAAAAGGTGTATAGAGAAACTCAAAGTTAATAAAATACCAGGGACTGACGGTTGGCATCCAAGAATCTTAAAGGAAATGAAAAACGAGATTGTTGTTCCATTAGAAATTATTTTCAAGAAATCCATCATATCCGAAGATGTCCCAAGAGAATGGAAGCTAGCTAACGTTACTCCCATATTCAAAAAAGGTGACAAAAAGAAGCCAAATAACTATAGGCCTATAAGTTTGACTTCAATCGTAGGAAAAATAATGGAAACTATCATCAGAGATGCTATCGAGCATCATTTAGAAAGTAACCGTTTGATAAATGATAGCCAGCATGGTTTCAGACGGAAACGTTCTTGCGTGACTAACTTACTCGAATTCTACAACACAGTTATCTCGAATTATGACAAAAGAAACAATATAGATTTAATATATCTAGACTTTGCAAAAGCTTTTGATACCGTCCCACACGAAAGACTACTTACTAAATTAGCTTTACACGGAATAAGTGCTAGCCTATTAGGTTGGACTAGTAATTGGTTGAATGGTCGAAAACAGAGAGTTGTTTTAAATGGAAAAACTTCTAGATGGAAAAATGTTACAAGTGGAGTTCCTCAGGGTTCCGTTCTTGGGCCACTTCTATTCATAGTATATATAAATGATATAGACCATGGACTAAAATCTACTGTTTCCAAATTTGCTGATGATATAAAACTGTGCGGAGTGGCAAATGATCACTCAAACCAATTAGATATTCAAGAAGATTTAGATCAATTACAGCAATGGTCTGAAAAGTGGCTAATGAAATTTAACACAAGTAAATGTAAGGTAATGCACATAGGTAAAAATAACAGCAAGTACGATTACAAGTTATTTGAAAATTCGTTAACAAAAGTGGATAGTGAAAAAGATCTCGGCGTAATTATCAGTAACGACCTCAAATCATCCAAGCAGTGTATTTCAGCCTCTGAGAAAGCAAATAAGATTCTAGGACTGATTGTGCCATCTTTTGATTTCAAAAGTCCATCACTCATTAACAAGCTATATAAATCGTTAGTTCGTCCACATTTGGAATATGCTGTTTCCGTATGGTCACCGAATCTCATTAAAGACATTGACAGACTGGAAAAAGTACAACGTCGAGCCACAAAACTGATTCCAAATATAAAAAATAAATCATACGAAAATCGACTAAAACATATGAATCTGTTTTCCCTAAAAAAGCGTAGACTCAGAGGTGACTTGATACAGGTCTTTAAGATTTTAAAGGGAATTGACAACATCAAAAGTGACAACATTTTCACATTGAATGAGAATCAGACAAGAAACAATGGTCTCAAACTGTCCGGAAATAGATTCAATTTGGAAGTAGGCAGAAACAACTTTGCCAACCGTGTAGTTAATGAATGGAATAAAATTCCTGCAGAGGCAGTGCAATGTAGTTCAGTTCGAAGCTTTAAGAATCATTTAGATAAACACCTAAGCAAGATGCTGTAATGATTATAATTTATTTTATATTATTTGTTTTTGTTTTGTTATCATTTGTCTGTCTGATTTTCATTTATTATTAGTTATATGTCAATTTATTATTATTTACTATTTACCTGTTTGTTTATTATTTAACTATACCTATGCATTTATTTATGTATTCTATTTGTTATTTACATTATTATAGTTTTCTATTTATTACTTTATCATTATTATGATTTTTTCGCATCTGACCTAGATATGGACCAAAAGGTCTCCTGTCGGCATGCTCCGCCTTTGTAATCCTTTGGTTAGAGGGTCACCTCAGACATCTGAAAAATCAAGGTGAACGCTCAGCTGACTGGCAGCAGGGTAGATATTTAAGGATTTATGATGGGCGTCGGCTTTCAGAATAATGACCAAAATCTGGGGTAGGGGAAAGTCAATTTGACCTGGAACAGTCAGTTTTCAATGAAATTTAATGAATAACCACTCATTTGAATTTAATAAGTATCAGTTTTATAATAATGGGTAGGTCATTACAATTGATCAAGACCAGAGGTCACCAGAGGTCAAACTATGACGTAAAACGTCACCTGCTTAAAATCTAGGCCTCCAAACACAAAATGATACCATGGTATAGGAAAAAATGATAGTTTATTCTTCATACTTCTCTTATTTCTACCTGAGGTCATGGGTAAGTTTTTTAATTAACAGTGGAGAAAATATGGTAAAAATTAAACGCTTGGTGGCTAACTCAAAATTGATAAAAAATGTGAAAAATCAATATTTTTGCCAAAACAAATAAGTGACAAAGTTGACAAATCAAACAATAATTAAAGTGTTAGAATAAACTTTCATGTTTTCCATGCTTTGTATCCTATCTTAGAGAACTTTGAAATGCCAATTTTGACTTAAACACTAATATATGTATGTTTTTTTTTACTGTTTCGTTTCATCCACAGGTCTTGTTCAGATACCTGGATACAGATCCTCTAACATATCTACAATGGGTTCTTACTGCCATTGTTTATGACACAGTTACAGTATTCACAACATTGCAACCCCAATTTTCTTTGTGGCGCATGATTGGCATTAACATGGGTGCGGAAAATCCTCTGGCAGAAGAACCACCATCTTGTCTGGCACCAATATGTTACATTCTCTGAGGTAACCAAATTTGGTTGGGTCTATAGACACCTGGGAATGGTCAAGACAATGCATTTGAAGATAAGAACCATACAATGCCCTCATGATATGACCATGCAATGCTCGGCTGGTAGGAGGAAGGTCCAAAATGGTTTTCTTACTGTGATGGTACAAGTGATATCGGAGTTCATTCATTGACTTATAAGTCTCCGACTTAATGTATACCTTCACAAGATACTGTTCAGTGAGCGCCAGATCTACTTCCAAATCCTTGCCAAAATCACTCAAGTATTGCACAGGATTTGCCTTCACCCCAGCAGATTTTGTGCCGAATTTACTGGTTGAATCACACCCAGTTAAAAAGTGCATGGCTATGATAACATCACAAAAATTCTCCCCCAGCCTCTCCGCCATTGTGTGGAGAGGAAGATACCTTGTTGTATTCCCTACACCAACGCGTATCCAGAACTCAATCAGCCCATGTTCTTTGAACAATTTCCAGTAATACCCCCCCAGAACAACATCAGTGTCATTCGAGAGGAGCACAACCCTCTTTGATCCAGATTTGACAGCATCAAGCGTGTGCAGAATCAAACGAACATCAGCTTCTTGAATATAGACATCAAGGTTTGGCAAAACGCGGAAACTACCATTCAATACAGCTTTGCAAGGTTTCATATTCTCTCCACCCATTGCACTAACAACCAATTCAGTATTTTCATTCTGTTCCTCTAAGATGTGACACCTAAGCGCCTTCTGCAACTTGGTTTTATTTGACGATGATGCCCAAAATGCATCTTTTGACACCGGCAACCTTATTTCTTTACCAAGTTCATTTATATCAATTGGGTTTGTGGTGCACCGTCTGATACGTTCACTGTCTTTAACTGACCCGTCAATGTATGTGTCAAAGACAAAGTCAATTCGCTTTGAATTGATACTCATGCTGTAGATCATTTTCAAAAAGTTGGTACAGCGATCACTGCACGTCAGACCCAAGCTGCATTCGGCGCACCCAACCCATCACATCTAGAATGGTAGCAGTCTGTTCTGGTGACCATGTTTTTGGTGAACCATAGTCATCATCTGAGAGAACTTTTTTCCGGTTCAGCACAGAGGTCATTCTTTTGTGACTTGATCATAAGCCCTTTGCCATCAAAAAGATAGCAGGCATCAACCAGGTCATACTTCAACAAAATTTTCTATGTCATATCCTCGCATGCGTGCTATGTCAAATAGCTTCTGTTCTTCAGCTAACTGCTTTAGACCTTTATCCTTTTGTTCACTTGCTACAGCTGACTTTCAGGTTCAGGACCCTTGAAAGTTTTCAGATTGTTCTTATGAATTGTGTCAAAGACAGATCTCTTTTTCGTTACAAATGTCTCTGTCCGATATGTTTCATGGAGCTCAGTGGACTTTGATGTGAAATTAAGTAAACTTTTGCGTACATCATCAGAGACAATTTCCTGGGTGATGATGATATGGAGTTTTCCACCATCACTACCAACATCGTTTGGGACCAGATATGCCTTCACATCCCGATTCGTAAATGAACCACAGTTGATCTGTTGGTCAGCAGAAGCCTTGTTGCAACACTCAGTCATGTAAGACAGGCTAAAGCATCTACCCTGTTTCAACTCTGGTAGAATATGTTGAAGGACACATTGAAAGACATTCCACTTCTCTGAGCTAGGCACTGAGTCCATGTTACTGGTCTGTCTTTCAGCCTTTTGCAAATAATTACGTAGACACTGATTATGGCAGTATAGATCTGCGGCAAAAACATCAGCAGCATTGTTCAAGTCACATGTCCAAGTGAAAACGTCGTCCAGGAGTACCGAAGTAGCCCTCAGGAATGATTCAGCTCTGGCCACCTCTGATATTCTGAATTTATTGTATTCTCCATTGTGTTTTGCTGCAGAACATATCATACACTTTTTAGAATACTTATCAACGTTGTCTGGTTTGCAAGGCTGGTCACGAGAGAGGGACATAGATCTACGCATTTTTTTTAGGTTAATTTGGGCTTACTTGGTCTTTTTGGTCAGTTTCATGTTCCTATGATTGTCTATTCAGGCCATCTATTGTCTTTTTATGAGTGTACTGTTTATAACACTTGAAATTGTCAGTTACATGATACACGAAGTTGCAGTTCTCAACTTGTCTGAACCTTTCAAACACTATGTCCTTTCGTAGTGATGCTGCATCAACGACCTTCTGCCTTCCTTTCTCTGACGAAGTTGGCTCCTGTTCAGGATCATTCTCTTGGCATATGATGCAAATTTCAGGATTGAAGGAGATTGTAGATTGTGGACCTGGCCTCACAACTGTTGATTGTTCTCTCTGTGAAGATGCCATTGGTAATCTGAAGAAAAAAAACATTTGATTAGAAATTCAATCCAGACTTCCACAGATGCTGCGGTTGATGTAATCTCCACTAGGATATTGCATAAAGAACAGTTTGTATCTGTCTTGTTCATCAAAGGGTCAAATTGATGTGATCTCCACTGTATATGATGTAGAATAGTGTACATTACTACCTAGGCCTTACTGTGCATCTAGCTCTGCTGACCCTGCCGTACCATGGGGATCAATCTAAAATAAGAGTATAGGCATGGTCTCCTAGCTAATATAGGGCTTTAAATAATTAAGATGCACTGTATGCAGTCTTCACATTTCAGAAAGCGAACTGGTGATATTCACCAAAAAAGTGAAAAAACGGGAAACCACTCCCCCAGCATAGGCATGTACTATCGAGAGATTCACTGAATCTAGGTCAAATGATGTAACAAGAGATTTGATTTGTATTTGTGTTTATTTGATTAGTGATCTGGAAAAAAGTTGAATAAAGCAAGTTTGTAATTGATCTGTCATTTGCGGCATTTTCTGGCCAAAATATTGATTTGTCCAAATTTTGGTCAATTTTGAGTTGGCCAACAAAGGTTTAATTATTACCATATTTTCTCCACTGTTAATTTAAAAACTTACCCATGACCTGAGGTAGAAATAAGAGAAATATGAAAAATAAACTATCATTTTTTCCTATACTATGGTATCATTTTGAGTTTGGAGGCCCAGATTTTAAGCAGGTGACGTTTTACGTCATAGTTTGACCTCTGGTGACCTATGGTCTTAATCAATCGCAATGATCTACCCATCATTATAAAGCTGATACTTAGTGAATTCAAATGAGTGGTCATTGATTAAATTTAATTGAAAACTGACCGTTCCAGATCAAATTGACTTTCCCCTACCCCAGATTTTGGTCATTATTCCGAAAGCCGACTCCCATCATAAATCCTCAAATATCTACCCTGCTGCCAGTTAACTGAGCGTCCATCTTAATTTTTCAGATGTCTGAGGTGACCCTCTAACCAGATCAAGAGAGAAACTGAGTGGCACTCTTATGCATGCAAATGACACCTGGCTCCTGGAGTATAGGCAGAACCTTCGGACGGTTGTCTGTATTGTATTAGTCCAAGTCTGTCCCTATGTTATCGTCTAGCAGAAGTAGGAGGAGGAGAAGAAGGAGGTGGAGGAGGAGGTGGAGGAGGAGGAGAAGGAAGAGGAGGAGAGCATGTATCTGTTGCCAGAGAATGAGAATGCAAGTCTTAAAACGCAGCGGAAGATCAACAAAAGAGGAAGACAGAGTGTCCTCAAGGCCAAACCGACGGGAACAGACTTTAGTCATTTCTGATGATTTGCCAAGAACATCTCTTGTAGGCGCTACGGGGGCGTGGTGATCAAGGATAAGGTGAGGAAGTATCTGTAGAAGGGGGAGAGGTACAATCGGGAGATCTAGGTGATAGTCGGGTTAACAAGATGAGGAAACTACCCAAGGAGGTGCCTAGCTGCGGCCGTAGCCTTCACCTTTTCCATATGTTCATTTACAGGTAACAGTCAATGGTGGGAATCGGAGAGGAGTATGAGATTTGAACCCACAAATAAACAAATGCAAGACCAACACGTTTCCGAATACGCCACCAGTACATTGATACTCAGGTTGACGAGCCGTAAAGTTTTTGACGTATATTTGTCCTCAATCCATAAGGAAAATCTCTTAAGGAAATAATTTCATGATTTTCATTTTCTTATTGTTTTTATCATCATGTTATTGTTACTATCGTCATCATTATCATTATCTTTACCATTACTGTTGTTAATGTTGTTCTTTCATTTGTTCTTTTTATTTTCTAAATCTTCCGCTTCAAGATATGAGAACTAGTATAGATTAAATGTAATTCGTACATGTTCAGTATCTAGTCTCCGAAAATAGAAATAGAGTCTAAGTGTAACCCAAGCTTTCTACTGGCATATTAATCATTTACTCTCCGGGTATTCAAATATAGTTTAATCATATATCTGTGGTATCCATGTGTATATTCAGTATTCATTTCTTGAGAAATTGAAGCGTAACATATACGATCCACGGGAATATCCAATATTTCATTTCAGAATTTTGGTATAGTTTGGCTGTGGCCTCCTCTGTCTTCCGATGGGCAAATGTTTGAAGATAAGTATGGGTGGATGGAACTATGAGGCGAGCCATTTTTTTTTTTTTTTTTTTTACGATTCTGGAAAGTATCGCTTTGGAAACACTAGCTGATTTCCTAGCCCAACTCTCTTGTTTCTATGAAACGGTCTTCTATTACAACAGTGTGACGCACTGTTGGCATAAAAAGAAAAAAGTTTCGTGTCACCCAAAGAGTCTCTCAGAAAAAAAAACCCACAAGAGAATAAAAAATGTGTAAGAAAAAGAGAAACGCACTATCACGTATTCAGTAAAGTGTCTGTATCGTGCCTACTTTGCCATTGAACTAGGAGATCAGGACAAGCCATGGGCTCCTCACATTGCCTGTATGAACTTTATTTCTGGGTTCAACCATTGGAGTAAAGGGAAACGTAAGTCAATGCCATTTGGTATACCAATGGTTTGGTGGGAACCGATAAATCACCATGATGACTGCTATTTCTGTATAGTGAAACCACTAGGGAGGAATGCTAAGAGCATGAAACACATTAACTATCCAAACATTCCATTAGCTATGCGATCTGTACCACACAGCGATGACATCCCAGTACCAAATTGTCCTGAGAATGTGCACCGTAGCGGTTCAAGTAACTCTTCAAGTAGTGACCGTGAAGATGCAGATGTGTATGAAGAGTTTAACCCTGCCGGGATCCCTGGGAAAAGTCCTTAGTTGTTTGAACAAAGTGAGCTAGATGACCTTGTTCGAGATCTTGGGCTATCAAAAGAATATGCGCAATTGCTAGGCCCAATGTTAGCAGAGAAAAATCTTTTGGGAAGCAGCACACGCTTTGCATGGTATAGGGATCGAAAGCAGGAACTTGTGCGGTACTTTACTAAGACATATGACATGGTATATTGCCATGATGTTTCAGGTCTTGTGGGACACATGGGATCTGTTGGCCCTTTTCCAAATCAGATCCCTTTCTTAGATATTTTAATTAGAAGGACGGATGGAGATTTATCTTTCACAGTTTATAGGAAAACCACCCATTCAGGCAGTTATCTCCACTTTTTCAGTAACCATCACGACAAAGTCAAAAGGAGTGCTACCTCCGGCCTTTTATGAGACCTTTTAGGATTTGTAGTCCTAAATTCTTGGAACTGGAGATTGACCTCATCAAAAGCCAACTTTTGAAGTTGGCTTACCCGTCCTGGTTCCTGGATCAAGCCCTCAGCAAGGCTAGAGCCAGCTGTCATATAACTTCAGTTCCCTCCTGACCCCACTCCCCCACCATTCCTGAACCCGCTTCCCTTCTGACTTCACACCTGAACCACATACCCCCTCCATTTTGACTCCACCCTGCGCGACGGACTATCATGTTTATAACTACGCTTGTTTTCCTTCTACTCACATCTCAATTGTATTTATGTTTCTATCACTTCATGTAATCTGTATATTTCTGAAGAGGGCTATAGGTATTAAGCCGAAATATAGAAGTTATACTTTCTTCTAAGTTTCCTTTTATTCCGACTGTGGGTTCTTCGCGATTTTTTTTTTTTACAAATGTGCCACTACATTTTCCAAGTTATATATATATATCTGCACATATGCATATATGTACGTATGTATGTATGTATGTATGTATGTATGTATGCATATATGTATGCATGTATGTATGTATGTATGTATGTATGTATGTATGTATGTATATATGTATGTATGTATGTATGCGTTATCAACCCTTTTTGATATCCAGCGTGCACACTGGCGCACACACGCATATGGAGCCAGAAGTCCTCAAACGTCTCTTCAACGTTTTCTGTATCTCCTTAGAGGACCCAACTTACTTTTCCAACCAACACCCGAACCAAACAATAGACTTCGCTGCATCTCGGGTCAGACACCCGAACCTCTGCTTCATCAAAAGAAGCCGCCAGCATTTGGGGAAACACCTGCACTGAACTTATATTTTTTCTATATGGCAACAGCCTACATATGAAGTCGTGTATATGTTTAATCCGGCTACCCCGCAAGATTACTCCGGAGGTTACCTTGTATTTGTAGACCAGAGAGAAGTCTAGAACATTAAAGCAAAGAACACCGCTCCGAGTTTGCCTCTCTACCAGTACTTACTTCATGTAAAGAGAAACAAGAAATCTACAATGTATGTATGTATGTATGTATGGATGTAAGTATGTATGTATGTATGTATGTTTTGTATGCATATATGTATATGTACATATGTATGTAATTATACATGTATGCATATATGCATGTATGCACATATGTATGTATATATGTATATTCAAGTGTCATATGGACTTCTATCAAATCCCCTTCATATGAATTTAGATCTGTAAGAATTTTATCATGATTAGCGCCGGATGATCTTATTCAGCTTATAGTAGCGTTTCTTAACCTTCTACAATACTCGCCCCGTGCATCCAGCATTCAGTAGTCTATCAGCTCATAAAAGTAGATACAATTGTGCATTGTATGCGTTGATTTGTTTTTTCATTAACCCATAGTAATCTTATTCAGCTGAGGGAAACTTCCCAATATTTCTTAGTAATTGATACTAAACTCTAATTTTCAGATAGATTATTCAAAGTCTAATTATTCACCACGAAATAGATATGAATGTAGAAATTATAATTCGAAAATATATCTTTTTTGTGTTCAAGCTTGATGACGAAAGTAGAGTGTGTCCGCTCATATATGAAAATTCTTGGAAATTTAATTTGCAACGAAGTCATGTTGCTCAATTTCTTGAATTGTCGCTCTTCTCGATGGATCCGGGTGGAGAAGACTTTCGATCAAGTCCATTGCGGATTTGAAGAAGTGTCAGTCCAAGGTTTCCTGTCGAGGAGTTTGAGGTCCTTTTGAAGCCAAAGTTGGTAGTTAGGGTCGTAGGTCTTTGCTACTTTCCAGGGAGCGCGTCCGCTCAGCATTTTGACCAGAATGATGCCACACGACCACACGTCGCTGGATTCTCCTTTGTATCTTGCCGAGAACACTTCAGGAGCCATGTAGCCTCGGGTGCCGCAGACTTCGCTCAAGTAAGTCTCCCGGTCTTCGAGCTTGGCTGAGAGTCCAAAATCGGCAATTTTGAGAACGTTATCGCTGTCCAGGAGTAAGTTAGAGAGTTTCAGATCTCTATGCACCACTCTATGTGTGTGCATGTACTTGACTCCGGACAGAAGTTGCTTGAAGTAAAAGACGGACATTTCTTTGTCCAA
>NC_134784.1:7644355-7654355 GCF_046742065.1 Oratosquilla oratoria
CAGAGTGGCCGAAAGGTAAATGAATAAACAAACCAGAATGAATAAATAAACAAGCTAAAATAAATAAAGGAACAAAAGAATAAATGAATAAATGTATAAAAAATAAACAAACACATAGGTAGAAAGGTATATGAATAAATAAATAAAATAAACAAAAATTATACAAGGAAGTGAATAATTAAATGAATAGATTAAGTATGTAAATAAGTGAGTAAATACCCACAAAGGCCCATTCCAGAAAGACTAGGGCGAAGAATACGTCAGTTAGACAGACATTTATTGATTTGTAGACTTTCTGAACCCTTTGTACAGTCGTAACACACAGGAGTCTCCTACTTCCTTCATCGCCCAGAAGCTTTTGTTTTCTTTATGTAAATTCTCGAACCTCGTCCTTCGCTTACATCACTTCCGCGGTGACAACAATCGTTGAAAACTCTCGTTCACCTCCGCCGTCAGATCCTGTCATCTGAATATCTAACCAGATCAACTCCCTCTTTCAGGGATATGCACCTCACTTGAAGGAAACCGTTTGGTGTCAGCCAGAATAAAGTATTTAAAGGACCTCGCCGTACTTATGATGTCCTTGTAATTGGTAATACCTGAGTGTATCACACTAAAGGGTTCTTATTAGTCTTCATTTCATTCTGGCTGAAGTCCAGCCACACCTCATTCATTATGATAAAATTGTGTAAGACAGAACATAAATATATAGAGTGTGGCCTAGTGTTTCTGAAGTTGACACCTTAACCAGGTCTTTATGCATAATCTTCTTAAGTTATTCATTACACTGGTCTGCGGAAATTTTGTTATCAAGATTTTTTTGACTGATTCCAAGTAAATTCAACGTGCCAAATTCAATTCTGAAATCCGTTTTCTTTGATTAGCTCTAGTTTTTACACTATTTTTCCATTTTTTTTTGTGTGTGTTTTTTCTATCACTAGTTACTTTTACACAAATAATGAAGTAGTTATCTGAAAAAGTTACAGAAAATTATTATCTAATTACGCAATAAAGTAAATAAAAGTAATTAGTTACTATATAAAAACTTAGATATACATCCAAGGACCTCAGGTAACGATTTGTATGGCTGTGTTGTCATATTTTTCGTTATTTCACCAGATGATCAGTGCTCGTTCAGAGTAGGAATGGAGGTGTGTAGCTTTGTAACTATGCACACACACACGCTTACATAAGTGTGTGTACATGTGAGTGTGTGTTTCATAAATTCATTAATCATATTGCGAAGATTTGACAATGAACAGAAGGAGATGCAAAAATATCCAAACAGGTTTTGCTACATTTGTGGCAAAATAAGAATGCCTGATCAACATTCGAAAATTACTCAGTTTATAAAATCATGTTACAATGAATATTTTGGAATTCGAATAGGAGATCAAGATAAAATTTGTTCCTCAAGCATGCTGTAGAATATGTGTTGAAAGTTTAAGACCCTACCTTTGGTGCTCCCATAGTGTGGAGATTAGGGCCGAATCATGTGACAGATTGCTATTTCTGCATGACCGGCCTACAAGGTAAGTTCATATTTGAAAATAATAACGATAATTTAGAGACGATACTCTCATTAATGTATTTCAAATATATATATACATATATATATATATATATATATATATATATATATATATATATATATATATATATATATATTACAGGTGAAAAATGTAATCACACATTTGTCAATAACGTAGAAACCACTGTTGGAGTAGAAAAGACTGGAAACGGGGAATCTATATATTTCGATTGCAAACTGCAATCCTCTTCAGTAGATACAAATAAGAGAGAGGGCGTACTGTTTAAGTAGCACCCTTAACAAAAGAAAGGGGAACATGGGAAGATATCTCTACCCTATTCTCACTCCGTATGTGAGGTCAGGAGGCAAATGAGCTTTCACTAGGTTGGAGATGAAGAGTCCGGACATTATGTCCGGGGACCATTGGCCCTTTGAAATATTCATGTTGGGCTGAAATTCAGGAGAAAAATGGTAGAATCTACGATCATTGAATTTCAGCCCAACATGAATATTTCAAAGGGCCAATGGTCCCCGGACATAATGTCCGGACTCTTCATCTCCAACCTAGTGAAAGCTCATTTGCCTCCTGACCTCACATACGGAGTGAGAATAGGGTAGAGATATCTTCCATGTTCCCCTTTCTTTTGTTAAGGGTGCTACTTAAACAGTACGCCCTCTCTCTTATTTGTATCTACTGAAGAGGATTGCAGTTTGCAATCGAAATATATAGATTCCCCGTTTCCAGTCTTTTCTACTCCAACAGTGGTTTTCTACGTTATATATATATATATATATATATCGTATACTTAGGGCGCAGGTCCTCCTTGATACACACTGAGTTAAATTATTGTGACAATGCTGTGGTGTTTAACTCAGTGTATATATATATATATATATATATATATATATATATATATATATATATATATATTTTATATATATATATATATATATATATATATATATATATATTTTGACAAATCTTACATTTATAAAAAACCGAGACTTCTTTGACATTTTACTAATATGAAATTTACAGGTGTAAATAAGGACAAGCACCGTACTGTACACCTTGATATCCCATCTGGCAAAACGAGTGCTTCATGGTCCAGAAATTCCAGTACCAAGTGTACCCAAGGACATAGATATCACTGAAGACAGTGATACCCAGCTTGAAGATATGGACACATCTGCATCATATCAACCTCTAATCCCCGATGAGAAGCAACCAAAGCATTTAAGTCAAGCACAACTGAATGACTTAACAAAGGATTTAGGGTTATCAAAAGAGTTTACTTCCATCAGGAAATACTTGTTTCTGGTATAGCAAAAGAGATGAAGATTTTCACAATTTTTTCTCACTTCATGACAACTCTTTGTTAGTATATTGCAGTGATACTGGAGGTCTAGTTGAATCCTTGGGTTTGATTTATGGTCCAGTTGAATGGAGACTTCATTGACTCGTCGATTCAAATTTTAAAAGATGTTCTTTTAAA
Organism: Oratosquilla oratoria; assembly: GCF_046742065.1. Lineage (NCBI taxonomy): Eukaryota > Metazoa > Arthropoda > Malacostraca > Stomatopoda > Squillidae > Oratosquilla > Oratosquilla oratoria. The sequence continues at coordinate 7,647,383 of NC_134784.1, forward strand.
CATTGGCAATAAGATTGCATCTGTTCCTGTTGCACATTCAATTCAATTAAGTCAGAGTTATGAGAATATGAAAATCTTACTAGTGTTCTGAAGCAGTCACCATAATTAGAATATTTATGGATATTTAAAGGTAAAAAGACAATGTCATTTTATATGTTTTCACAGTGTAATTTGATCTTTTATATTTCAGTTATCTCCTTTATCTCATATTTCATGATATTTACATTATTTCTTTTCAGGTTGCGTCCCTAATATTAGAGATCCAAGGAGGATACACTAAATTCCCAGGTTTTCTCTGTCTGTGGGATAAACGAGTAAATGACAAACACTACGATCATAGTAAATGACCATCTAGAGCAGGGGTTCTTAACCTTTTTTCTCCAATTCCCCACTTTTTAGTGAGCCAACTCTCCATTTCCCACCACAGGATCGGTCTTTGACCAATTCGATTTTAACCCATGCAGTGTTTAGTACGTAAATATACGCTTTGCTTTTATGCGCCATTTTACGGCCCTTAATTTTTGTTTGCATATATCAGATTTTTACTAACAGTTATCACACGGAAATAAAATACATTTGTAGAGTAAGTCAACATTTGGATGTAATGTATTAAATTTTGAAGCACTATCGATTATTTGTGGGTGGAAACAAATTCACGAAATGTGACAACAAGAAGACACCAGAAACAAACAAAAAGAAACAAAAACACATCGATTACAAAAAAAAAAAAAAAAAAATGACGGTTGTTCTTCTCTCTGCCCGGTCATTCCCCACTTGGCAACTCCGCCATTCCCCACCAGTGGGGAACTCCCCACAGGTTAAGAAGCACTGATCTAGAGAAACACTCCAACCTGGCTCACACTCCACTGGTCAACCCTCATCAAATGTTCTGCCACCTCTTCATATAAAACTTGGATTGATGAAAAATTTCATCAAGTCCATCAATAAAGAAAGTCCAGCATTTGCTTTAATAAGGCAGACATTTCTAGAAGTCAGTGATGCAAAATTTTCGATGGCCCTCAGATTAGAAGCCTAATGAAGGATGAACAGTTTAATAGAGTAATGAGTGAAATAAAGAGGAATGTATGGCAAGCCTTCAGATCAGTTGTGAACAATTTCCTTGGAAATCATGGAAGAAGTTCAAAATACGCATTCCTTGTTCAAGAACTGACGCATTTTCTAAGATCGCATCTGGATGATTTTTCTGATAACTATGGAGACTACAGCTAAGAACAAGGTGAAAGGTTCCACCAAGATATTCGAACTATGGAAGAAAGGTATCTGGGACGATGGGACATAAGCTGTTGGTGTCTCAAACGTGACTTGCCTGGCGAAAAACACAAGAGAAAATAGTTGAAAAAATATTTTCTTCCGTATTGATGTATATTCCTGCATATTTTCAATGTTGATAAAACAATATTATAACGTTTAGTCATTATTAACCTTATAACTTTACTAAGTCATAAAAAAAATCACCATTTTCAATGAAAACGTTGTTTTAACAATCTTAAGTGTAATTCGATAATCTGAGCTGATTGACCAAAACCATTATTATTTTTCAACTCAGCATACCTAGATTACTTAAATTCAGTTAAAAAAATGACAAAAAAACAAACAAACACAAAAGCAGGCCTGATTATAAATAAAGACAAAGACTCGCTATCCAACCTGCACATGGAAGCCAGTTGAGTGAAATCGGATGTCTGGTAGCGTGTATGGCAAATTGTTGTTAGGATTGGCGTTATTGTCAATTTGTCCTCAAAAGGAACAATGAGACTTTTTGATGTGAAGATTTCTTTCGAGATTTAGTTCAGCCTTTTCGGTATCCTGAATGTTCATGCCACTTCCTTAGGATCCATTAAATTCTTTTTCGTTATGATTTTTTTCAATGAAAAGTTTGATCAGCGTTTAATGTACGACACTGTCAACAGCCTCATAGTAAATAAAACTAAAGGCTACACTGTTTTTAACAGTCTAGACGATTACCAATGAGACGACTTATTCCTAAAAAAGCGTTCAAGTTTTCTGCAAATTACAGCTAATTTACCTTTGTATATGACTTAAAAATAAAGATATAACTGACAACTAATTAATTTTTCAACTGACAAATGAATCACCGTAGTGCATGGCTTCAATAACTAGTATTCTATTACTTTAGAAGTCAGCCGTATGTTTATTATAGAAAATAAATAGATAAAAAAGTTAATTGATATTATGACTGTTAAATTTTGTTCAAATTAGCAGCGTTATAATTAGAAGTCAAGCGTACATTTATCATACGAAAATTATTGTATTATAGGAAATAACAGGTATTCGATTACTTCAGAAATCAATCGTATATCTACTATAGGAAACAGATAAATAAATAAGCAAGTAGGATTGACTTTATAATTTTCAAAAGATATTCCAAAACGATCATCACGTACCTATTTTCTGATATTAAAATATATATACATAAAAAAAGACGAAAAAAAGAGTTTCAGCAGTATTGTTATTAGCAAAATAGCACAAATGAGATACTCCAAGCCATCACAGTAATGGCCGCCAATCGTGTGTGCTGCACCCCAAGTGCCATGAACTATGCCTCTTTTTCATGGAAAATCATAATAAATAAACCGAACAGACAACACCAAAACACACACACATTGAATATGTACCATAATGTCTTTTTTTAATGACTTATAACTCGTTTATCCAAAGTTTCTATAGAAATAGTTTCATCTAAGATCGTCTCAAAGAAGTCGTCTCGTCAGTGATCGCCTAATTGGTGTTCGTCTTATCGGAGTGACACGAACTCACCAACCCATGTACCTTCATGCTGAAGAGGATCACATACATTTATCACAATATACGCATCTTCCTATAGCGATATTCTCTTTTACGAAAGTGGGATTAATAGTTTACACACACACACACACACACACACACACACACACACACACACACACACACACACACACACACACACACACACACACACACACACACACACACACACACACACACACACTCACACACACACACACACACACACACACACACACACACACACACACACACACACACACACACACACACACACACACACACACACACACACACACACACACACACACACACACACACACACACACACACACACACACACACATATATATATATATATATGTACATATGTATATATATATAAATATATATATATATATATATATGTATATATATTTTTTTATATATATATATATATATATATATATATATATATATATATATATATAGAGAGAGAGAGAGAGAGAGAGAAAGAGATGGATAGATAGATATTCATCTTTTCAACCACATTTATTTTTACTTTAATTCCATTACCATCACGGTCGACACTGACGAGGAACTCGATGGAAGTATATATGGAAACTGATACGTGGTCAAGCTAAGGAGTCGAACCCGGTTCAGGCATAACAAGTGGACACTGACTTAGCCCATTGCACTATCAAGACCTGCTGATCAAACAATCCAGAGAAGACGCAGAAGTTAGCCAGAGCATTGCAGTGGGCTTTCACAGAGAAGACGCCTAACGACATCACTATAGACTCCGAGTGATTCCACCTACGAGACGCTGTGTACAATGCAGCTATCACCGTTTACGGGAAGAAGGAGCGTAAGAACACCGACTAGTACGAGGCGCACTTGGAAGAAATGGAGCCCATGACTGTGACGAAGAGGAAAGCTCTCCTGGCTTACAAAGCATCGCCCACCCCAAACATACTTGAGGGCCTCAGAACTGCCTGGAAGAACGCCCAGAAGACTACCCGCAACTTCGTCAACACATACTGGTAGAATCTCTGCAGCAGTATACAGACAGCCGCCGACACTGGGGATACAAGAGGCATGTATGAGGGGATCGAGAAGGCGACCAGCCCAATAACTAGCAAGACCGCTCCCCTTAAGTCAAATACAGGAGAAGTCATCACAGATCAGGGAAAACAGCTGCAGCGGTGGGCTGAGCACTATCCTGAGCTGTACGCAACCCAAAATGTTGTCAGCAACACCTCACAGGACACCATCCCAGAACTGCCAGTCACGGAAGAGCCAGACACTCCACCTAATCTGGAAGAGCTCAACAACGGTATTGAGAGCCGGACATGCGGGAAAGCCCCCAGAAGCTCTGAAAAACGGAAAATTTGCACTGCTTCAGCCTTTGCACAAACCCCTCTGCCTTTGCTGGGACCAGGGCCACACTCCCCAGCACATGCGAGACGCCAACATCGTCACTTTGTATAAGAACAAAGGAGATCGCAGCAATTGTAACAAATACCGGGGTATCTCCTTCCTCAACATCATCGGCAAGGCCTTCGCCAGTGTAGCCTTGGAGTGTCTGTAAACCCTAGCCTCCTAGAGTCCCAGTGCGGCTTCAGTCGGCCGGTCAACTGCTGACATGATCTCACCGCGCCAGTTGCAGCAGAAGTGTCGTGAGTAGAAGATGTCCCTCTATTTCTCATTCATAGATCTGACAAAGGCATTTGACCTGATCAGGAAAAGGGGACTCTTCAGGCTGCTACAGAGATCACCTGCCTCCCCACGATTACTTGCCGTCCTCTCCTAGTTCCATGAGAATATGCCCAGCATAGTTCGTCTTCAACGGTGCAACATCGGAGGCCGTCCCCAGTTAGCAGCGGAGTAAAACAAGGATGTGTTCTTGCGCCAGCGCTCTTTGATGTATTCTTCTCCATGCTCCTCCAGTACGTCTTCAAGGACGGCAGTTAGGGAGTGTATATCCACTCCAGGGCTGACGGCAAGCTGTTCAACAAAGTCCGGCTCCACTCCAAGATCAACGTCGTAGAGGTTCTCATCCGCGAGTTGCTCTTCGCTTGTAGCAAGCTCACGCCTTAAAGAATTCGTTTCTACGCACACCATACTTTCCTGTATCAATTATTGTCACCCATTGGAACTAGTAATTATGTGAACATATCTTGATTAACAGTTTTATGTCTCTCATATCAATGTGTGAATATATATCTAGATAATTGTAGTAATATTCTGTATAGTAAGAATTGTAATTTATGAATTAATTTGTGCACAGTGCTCCTAAATGTGAGATATGCCCTTCTTGCGTTTCGCTGCCAAGACAGCAGCCTGATTCGGCTACAGTCGCATTGTATTTGCCATAAAAAAGTCCCGAGGGAATTAATGTTTCTCTAATCTTTTTCTCACGGACGAGTTCTTTCACTAATGTGGTGGTAACATACCTCTACAAATGGTGTTCCCGGAGAGCTGCCGCTAGTCGCCGACGATTCCTGGTGACCACTACATGTGGTGAACCCGGAGTTGGAGATCGGACATTCCAGCCATCTCCACTGCAGCAGAGGACGGCGTCCCTAGTTGTGAGTTCAGCCGTCGCAGCGGCCCAGGACGACGCCCCTAGCAGAGAGTAGTCAACCGACTCCACTGCGCTGGATGACGCCCCTAGCAGCGAGGCTAGCCGTCACCGCCGCCGCTGGCCCCAGTGTCCCCGCTGCTGCCACCGCCGCCACCCGGGAGATCCTGCCACCGCTGCCGCACCGACGCTGAGCCTACTGCCACCTCCCGGAGCTGCTGCCGCCACCCAGGTGCCACCGCCGCCGTCGGAGTTGGTGCCGCCCACGCCCCGGACCTGCTACCGTCGCCCTGCCAAAGGCAAACCTCTGCCCGGCCGCCGCCTCACTGTTCCCTGGGGAGGCGAACCTCTGCCCGGCCGCCGCCTCACTGTTCCCTGGAGAGGCGAATCTCTGCCCGACCATGGCCCGCCCAACTGTTCTCCTGGAATGGCAAACCTCTGCCCGCCCGCCGCCTCACTACTCCCTGGAGAGGAGAACCTCTACCAGTCACTGCCCTCAGAGCCGACGTCGCCATGAGCCGACAATACTCAGCGCAGCCGCCAGTCCCGGACCGCCCTACCCTGCCGAAAACGCTGCCTCTCGCCGCCACCGCAGCCTCGAGCTGTGGTGGCGGCGTTGTCACTTCTGCCTGTCCCGGACCTCCTGCTGGCTGTGTCGCCGCTGCATTTCCCGCACCGGCATGCCGCCCTCAGCTGACACCGCCCTGACCTGCTACTAACGCAGTCTCCAGCCGCTACGAGCTGTCGTAGTCGACCGCGCACACTGCCTGCTGGCCTCCACCGCCACCAGCCGTTTCCCCGACCTGCCGACAACGTTGCCTCCAGCCACCACCACCGCTCGGAGCTGCCGCTGTCACCGTCTTCAACCGCCGATGTCGCCCCGAGCCGATGCTGCCGACGCCGCAGCCGCCTGCCGCGCCGCCATCGCCTGCCACAGACCACTGCAGGGAGGTCCACCGCCTCTTCGTCCACGGACTACTGCCGGCAGCTCCCACTGCAATGCAACCTGTCCTACCAGACAGACGCCAGCCGCTAACCGCTTCTTCCGGATTGCCAACCGAACCGTCTGTCGTCCACGGACACCTACACGCTAACACTAGGCCTCACACCTATCACGTTGGTGACCTCTGATCCTGCTGGAATGTCGTTCCTCATCCCTCGTCACTAGGGCGGGGGGGGGGGATAATGTTGCAAGGTCACGCCTTAAAGAATTCGTTTTCTATAATATATGCACACCATAATTACCTGTATCAATTATTGTCACCCATTGGAACTAGTGATTATGTAAGCATATCTTGATTAACAGTTTTATGTCTCTCATATTAATGTGTAAACATGTATAAATAATTGTAGTAATATTCTGTATAGTAAGAATTGTAATTTATGAATCAATTTATGTACAGTGCTCCTAAGAGTGAGATATGTCCTTCTTGCGTTTCGCTGCCAAGACAGCAGCCTGATTCGGCTACAGTTGCATTGTATTTGCAAGAAACAAGTCCCAAGATAATTTGTGTTTCATTAATCCTCCTCTCACGGACAATTACCTTTCATCATAATGTGGTAGTAACATACCACTACACTCTTACGACATAGCTTTGACGTTCT
>NC_134784.1:7659355-7661855 GCF_046742065.1 Oratosquilla oratoria
TGATATCTTTCTACTATCGTCTGTTGACCCATGACACTTTCCTAGTTAGCTGTCCAAAAACTAGACAAAGTTTGACATTTTGAGGTTAATCAAGGTCAAACGTTTTTACACGTGTAAGCCCATATGCTACTTTTGTGTGAGCTGAATACATTAAAAAAAACTTGCCTGCAGTGATTTTCAGGCTAAAGTTCTTCAGCTATTTTTTATATTAAGTTTGACCTTTGAGATCAATTTAAGGTGAATCTGTATTTTTACTTTTGTATTAAATAGGATGACAACTGAGAAATATGATAAGAAAATTTTGATTTTAGTTTGAAAAATGTCTACCATTTTTTTCAATCCATTTGAACAATTTTATCCATCTACTCCCCATAGCTTGATAGGGATGTCTAGAAACCATTACTTACCTTTTCTGTGAAACCGATGTCAATTGATTTAGTCATTTTATCATAATGTTGCTAACAAACTTTCAGACTCGACCAAAACCAATATCTTGCCCCCGAATTCCGCCCAGCCGTGGTGAAAACGTCAGTTATTTAAGGTGCACCAAGAAGCTACTATAATGATAACAAATATCAGAGAAAACATAAAAATTACTTGTGATAATCTTTTCTATCTAAAATCACAGACTTCATACAACCTCTCAGAATTTCAAAAGCAAACTATAAAAGAGTTGAAAATATTCTTATATTACATATCAAACAATGGTTAATCACCATGACGTAGTCTAAACAAAAAATGAGGTGGAAACAGTTTTGTAAAGGAGCAGTTATTAAATGGAAGAAAAATTCTGTAGAGGCCATCTCATGTAATTAAGTTCAAAGTTTTAATTTGAATAATTACGCGTTGCCATATCATTTTTCATCCAGCTTCGTGAGGGAACAATAGGCCTCTTTTCAATATAATCTTTATTATGATCTATTGTAATCTACACGATAAAAATATGATTACGTTCTTTATATAGAATACAGTGCTAGAATATTTTCAACGCTGTTGTAGTAAAACACACTTTCATGAGAAATATTTCCATCTTTCATGTAATGGTCAGGCAAAAAAAAAAAAAGTTTCATGGATTGATTTTATTAAAACAATAACCAGTTTACAATAGTATTTCACTTATCATTGTTCTATTATTCAAGATGTTATCTATTAACGTTTTCCTTCCTATTGTCAGAGCATATACCTTAATTATATTTTATTTGAATTTCTATAATCAATTTTGTTATTCGATGGAAAAGTAGTCTCTGTCTCCTAGTTGTTGTTTTTTGTTTTCAAAATTTTTTCGTTTTGTTGTTAGCCACAAATTTTCCTGCCGTGTATTGTTTACAGCTCACAACAGAACATGGTGAAGTCAGCAATGGCTACGTCGTCAGCCAACACGGGTGATTCAAATCTTGTCTGTCAAAAAGAATGATATTTCTATAAAGGATTCCGGATTAACACATTGGCAGCGAAAGCATATTACCATGCTATAAGTATCACTGTGACCAGAGACATTCTAAGTTAATAAACTGTAGTGAACAGGATATGTCCCGTTGGAGAACACTTTTGGATACACTGGTATTGGTAAATAGAGATGATGAGAAGTCACTTCGGTCCGTGTCAATTTATGGTCCTTCCACAACCATTTTCTACCTACATCTATCCCTTTCCCTCTCCTTTCCCTGGTCAACAGACATTTACTTTTATTCGAGGCCCATCGCATTCTCAGTTTCCCCCTCAAGTTCAATTCATCTTCCTTTGGCTTTCATGCTCAAAACATTCCAGAATTCTTTTCATGCTCAAAACATTCCAGAATTCTTTTCTTAACCCTATCTTCCAGGTCCAATTTCCATTCCACTCTCCTCCTCACCCACTCATTCCTCACTCAGTTCATCCTCGTAACCCTCACCATAATTCTTCAGCACATCGTCTCAAACACATTTCATTTCCTCCTTTCTGCCCATTTTAAATTCCAAGTCTTTACCCCATACAGTGTCGTAGGTACAATCACCCTTTCATATACATAACCTTCTCTTTGCATCCATTCATAGACACCTATTTCTGATGACACTTTTCATTCCCCAAAGATATCTAAAAATCACTCACACCAACGCAGTTCTAGTTCGGTGACAGTACGGGTTGCAAAAATTGAAAATGGCTGCGTTCGATGTGTTTCTACCTTCCAGATCGGTGAACCCCGCTCCTCACCAACGTCTATACGTTTTTACTTCGATGTTACTTCGGTGTAAACGAGCCCTGTCGCAATAGAAGTGCATGGGTCGAACTGTTACTGAGATGACATCGAGATAACACTGTGTGGTGTTAGAGAAACAAAAGGTCAAACGCATCGACCGCCAAGGCTCCCCAAAAACTTCAAACCAACTTAGAATTTAGAACTTCCTACCGCGTAGCCAGTTCGATGTTCTAGAACAAACTGACATAGGTGTGGTATCGAAATTAAATCGAATCACCTGAAATAGGATAGAAATAGCAACGCATGCATCAAAATGATAACGAA
>NC_134784.1:7666855-7674355 GCF_046742065.1 Oratosquilla oratoria
GAATAGATAGGGTATTTAGTGAGAAGGGAAACGCGGGGAAAGGAGTGAGCGTAGTGCGGTGTATATTATCCCACGTAATGCATCATGTATCGGTGAAATAGGCATGGGGATTAAAGGAAGATTTCAAGAGTACAGAAGGCACGTAAACGCACACCGAATCCTTGATTCCTTGGTAGTACACACTAATGACCTTGTTTGGCCACCTATCCAGAGACGAAACCCAAATGTTAAACACAGGAAACTCCGAGGAGATCAGGAGGACAACTGAAACAACTTTTAATAACAACAAAGAAAAAAAGATAAATTATTAGAATGGATTTGTTTGCTTAGCGCGACCCAGGGGAACTCCAGAAGCTCAGTTTCTAAAAAGTTGAATCCGACGTCAATTATAAGTTGTCATTTCTTAGACTGCAATACATTCTTTGCTAACAAGACTGTCGGAACGTTGGGGAATATAGTTATTTCCGTCCAGTCTAGTTTTTCCAATCTCATAATTCTTCTTGAAAAGAAAAGTGGTGCTGATTTACCCCCCTCCTAAAAAAGAAAAAAGAAAAGAAAAAAAATATATATATATATAAATAAATAAATAAATAAATAGATATATAAATAAATAAAATGAAATAAATAAATAAGTAAAAATAAATAAATAAATAAAGATAAATAAATAAGTAAAATAGATATAATAAAAAAAGAATAAATAGATAAATAAATAAATAGATAAAATAATAATAATAATAAAATAAAAAATGAAATAAATAAATAAATAAATGAATAAACAAACGGATAAAAAAAAATCGAATTTGAATGGATTTCATGTCATCAAGTAAATTTTTGTTATACTTTTAACCATTTTACGCTCTTTTAACATCAAAAGTAAAATTGTTAAAAGCGTACTTATACAGTATAGTAGTCCGTCAATATTAATTTGAAAAGCCCTGTAGGATTTCAAACTTTATTAGAGATAGTGATGGCCAAGAAAACGTTTCGTGCAGACCTACGCAACAGATATCGGATGGAGGATTGATGGGATAGACTTTATGTAGTCAATATTTTAGTGATTATTTATACATATATATATATATATATATATATATATATATATATATATATATATATATGTACAACACTGAATGGGTCCCAGTGATTAGAGATACATTTTAAAAACCCCAATGCAATTTAATTCTAAGCCATCAAAGAACAGCATGCTGAAATTGAAATGTGGTACTGCCCAGGACTCGAACCCGGCATTCTCATGACAAGTGCGACAGTGACTGTCCAACTAGACCATCAAGAGAAGTCTAGTTGGAAAGTCACTGTCGCGCTTTTCATGAGGATGCCGGGTTCGAGTCCTGGGCAGTACCATATTTCAATTTCAGCATGCTGGCCTTTGATGGCTTAGAATTAAAGTGCATTGAGGTTGTTAAAATTATATATATATATATATATATATATATATATATATATATATATATATATATATATATATATATAAAATGCTCGCTGGCCGAACAGGTTAGAGCGTTGCTACTTGCGGCGGGGTTCGAGGTGACGGCAACTCAAAGTCTACCCCTAGCGAGTTGGACCAAGGGCATGGTTCATCAAATTCCACACTACGAAATCCTCTATAAGGGGCACCGTCCTAGCCTCCTGATAGTGGGGAGTTTGTGACGTTAAATAGACTTATTATCATATTCATATACCTACTGACCAGAGTTATGTAGTATAAGTATTTCTTTTATGATCGTTTTATATTTCTATTGCTCCTCTCTACCGCCCTTCTTTGGCGCAATGTTGACCTCAAGGATAAATTGGTTATCGTTGAAACACTAAAATCTAAAGTTTCTTGAGACTCGTTTAATATGGCTGAATATGCTCTCATAAAGAGTGAAAACCCAAAGGGAGATTTCATAAAGATACCCAGAATGTGGAGAAGCCTTCGTGATACTACATTCATGTTGATAAAAAAGGTAAAAATAGTCTTATGTTTTCTATTCGCAACAACATTGCACAACACACTACTCATTAGAAAAACATTTTTTTTTTGCTTCTTGACACATGGAGTCATTTGCATCATTTTTTTTTTTTTTTTTTTTTTTTTTTTTTTTTTTTAATACATCTCTAATTGGCGGGTGACGCCCATCCTACTTGGCACCAAATTTGGGTAAACGCGTAGGTAGGTTCGGTTAAACTGATCAGCCCCATACTTTGCATCTCGAAGCAAAACAGCCCCGTTCAAAAACAAAGAATTGGGGCTCTGAACAATCGTTAGTTGATGTTTTTCATTTAGCTATGAACGCTCATCTTTGATCGATAATCGCACCAAAGAAAAGTATTTTAACTCCCTTCCTATCTAATTATGGAGTAGACACCCTAATTTCCTCTCTGTGGTACACCGCTTCTACAGACTCTGTTTTCAAGATATTAATGTAATATCTCAACATAGTATGGAGTACTGTTTGAAGGAGCAATTTATGTAACATAGATTTCTTTCAAAGGCTTTGACAAAAATATTCTTCTAAATGATATAGTATATTCTATAATCTTATTGAAAAAAAACAGCCAGGCCTTCTTGCGCAAGAAAATTTCATCTTAGACGCATTCAAGCTTACTAGCTCAATGTTTATTTCAATTAACTTTGGTTCTGCAACTGAAAATAGTCTAACATGAATTATATATTACTTGTATTTTTTCAAGGTATCAAACCATGTGCAGATGGAAATGGTGCTCTGTGAAACACATATAATTGGTAGTAAACAATTACTGAAAAAGTTTAGGAAAACTCTTGAGTGAGATGATTTCTATAATAACCTGTCGCATCACAGGTGACCCAGTTTTTGAGTTAATAAGCATATTACACAAAATTTCATGTCACTCTATTGGAACTCGTATTTGATTTGGTTTGCAACAGCTATGAAATGCCACTCCTTTGATACTGTAATTTTGTGTCACACTTTTTAAGATCGAAACTTTAATTTGTGACAATTTCGTTACTCACCTACAATCCTAAATGCTGATATGAACTATTCACTTGTGCCCAAAGTGCTCTGCTTGTTCAGATATTTTTACATTAATAAGAAATGTGAAAACCATCCTTCTGATTCCTTAACATTAATAGAAAATAATAATAATGATGATAATAATAATAATGATAGTGATAATGATAATGATAATGATGATAATGATAATGATAATAATAATGATGATGATGATGATGATAATGATAATGACAATGACAATGATAATGACAATGACAATAACAATGATAATGATAATGATAATGATAATGATAACAACGACAACAACAACAACAACAACAACAACAACAACAACAACAACAACAACATTATCTCTACCTCGTCTCTTCAGCAGCGACGCCAATGTTGGTGTCTCATCCATTAAAGAAAATATGCATGTATGTATGTATGTATGTATGTATGTATGTATGCATGTATGTATGTGTGTATGTATGTATGTATGTATGTATGTATGTATGTATGTATGTATGTATGTATGTATGTATGCATGTTTGTATGTATGTATGTATGTATGTATGTATGTATGTATGTATGTATGTATGTATGTATGTATGTATGTATGCATACTTACCGTACCACCTGCCGTGTTGGCCCTCAGAGGAAGTGATGTAACCGAGGTCATGTTCGTGTTCATTACGGCAATACAGCTTGATGGCGTTCACGGCCGTCTCGTCCACAGCATTGTACTCTTCGAACTACGAGGAAAAGGATAGGAGAAGTTGTTATAACGTGAACAGGTACACCGACTGCTATATGACGCCATTATATCCAAGGCTCTCGTTCCAGAGAGTCTGGAAGAGCGATACACGTTCGTAGTCGCTCCAATGCCTTCCGTCTCCATTCTTCTCTGTGCACTCCTTAGCTTTATCTACATCACCTTAGTTAATTTCCAAGCTTCACGTCCATAGATCATAGCTGTGGTGAAGGAGCGGAAATGACATTGTGTAAGGAAGGTAGTCAGAAAAAGATGATGGGTAATGAAGCGTGTGACTGGACTGAAGGGCGCGAGAGCTTGGAAAAAGGAGGCCTAGCAGGCGGAGAAACGAGAAAGAGAAATTTGCATTATAAGTGTAGGCAACAGTGCATAACATAATGCAATATTAAACGTTACAGAATACTGTTTTCTAACAAAAAATACATCTTAAGTTTACTTAAGCCACTCCACCCCATGAACTAAGGTCGCAGTAGATGGAAGGAAAGTAAGCGCACTGGTTGACTGTTTAAACGAGAATTACACAAAGGAAATGAGGGACATTTCAGAAGTCTCCTAAAGTTCTGAAAAAAAAGATGACTATGAAGATAGGGATAGAAAAGAGATAAACATACAATATTGTAGCGAACAGGGAGTGGCTACAATACGTAAAAAGATAAGCAAAGAAATGAAAAATGAAATATAATAGAATAAAATAAAAGGCGGAAAGTGTTGGACTTCTTTAGACATTAATGGGTGGGACAAGTCATCCCGAGCATGAGATAAAAAACGCTCTCCATGACAAGGGGAATAAATCCCCGGTATAATGTCAACAGTAGAGTTGGAGTTAGGAAAGAATAAGAGACCAACAGAACATTTATATAATTTCATTGAAATTGATCTTGAAATAGTTGATGTATGAGATTTCGAGTAGGGTTTCCTAGTGAAGGATAAATTTGTTTATCATCAAAGATAATGGGAAAGCATAGAGCGACACGAAGCTTCCCTTGTCCAAATCAGGTATGAGAAAAAGGTCAGAAGTCAAGCATTTTGCTTTCATCTTTTGCGAAGTCTGGAGCCCAAGGGTCTAGGGAGCTGACGTATAGAAATCTAAAGAAGTGTCAGTAGTATATGAGTGTATAGACGATGTGCAGTCATGCAGGCTATTTATAGATAAGAAGAATGGAATAAGAGACATAACGGAAATAGATATGGGAGAAGAACAGTGATTGTCTTCAATAGCTATAGAAAGGTCGGAAATAAAATCTAATGAATAGAGACAGAGATGATAGCATAGCAATAAAATATTTGTAAAAAAATTTGTGCACACACACACACACACACACACACACACACACACACACACACACACACACACACACACACACACACACACACACACACACACACACACACACACACACACACACACACACACACACACACACACACACACACACACACATATATATATGTATATATATATGTATATACATATATATATATATTTATATATATACATATATATATGTATATATATGTATATATTTGTATATATATATATATACATATATATATGTATATATATGTATATATATATATGTATATATGTATATATATGTATATATATATATATATATATATATATATATATATATACATACATGCACACACACACACACACACACACACAAACACACACACACGCACGCATGGGGATTGGATGAAAATGAGACTACGTCTTCTGCAGCTACGTGATGTGTGGTCGGGGACTTGTACAGTCCTTTTGAACCATCGCACGTAGCTCAGTCGCTAGCGTCTTGACTTCGTGATTATGCACGCACAGGTCATGGTTTGAATCCCTTGGCAGAGTTTCTAAAAATGTTCAATCTGTCTTAAACAGCTTGTCGGAGGGGTCGCCTAATATGGGGATTGGATGAAAATGAGACAACGTCTTCTGCAGCTACATGATGTGTGACCGGGGACTTGTACAGTCCTTTTGAACCATCGCACGTAGCTCAGTCGCTAGCGTCTTGACTTCGTGATTATGCACGCACAGGTCAGGGTTCGAATCCCTTGGCAGAGGTTCTAAATATATATATATATATGTATATGTATATATATGTATATATATAATATATATATATATAAATATTGGTGAAGTGTGTAAGTGTGAGTATGAGTGTATGTGTGAATGAGAGTTTATTTATGATTGGTGTTTTTATGTGCATTGTACAAGCATTTTTATTGTGCGTTCACATATGTAAATACATTCAAATGTTGAAAGAAAAACTCAGTAGAGGCTAACCTTGACTTCGAAGGCGTGTGCGAAGGATCCGTTGGGGCAGAGGGAGACAGAACCCCACTCGCCAGCGTCATAGGGGTTGTCGAGGTTGAGATACTGCGAAATCATTCTCTCATCCCCGTCGTCGGAGGAGATGTCCTCCTCATCTTCGATGACCTCGGCTGCGTGAGATAGAAAGTTCGTGAGAGGAATTGTCAGGTTAGATGAAAAACAAACGTGTTATACAGGTTCGTCACTGCTCCTTCATCAAATCTCGGTTTAAAGTTGTAATGGTTATGGGTGTAGGGATTCAGCACGGGTGAACAGTGGAAAAAATAGTGATGATATCTGTTCCGGTTCGATAAATCATGAGTGTATATTAGATAAATACGCACTTACAAAGATATACGCACGTACACATACATGTATACACATATACACACAAACACTCGTGCACAAAGACAAATACACATACACATGTGAGCACATAGAAGCACACACACACACACACACACACACACACACACACACACACACACACACACACACACACACACACACACACACACACACACACACACACACACATACACACACACGCACATACACACGACGGCGCAGTGGTAGTGTTCGCGGCCGCCACTACGGCTGTCCGGGTTCGAATCCCGCCCAGGGCTGAAATAATTTTTAATATCGCTGCGCTCCAAGTCGTTACTCTAACTCTCATGGCGGGGAGTTGGGTGTGTGTGCACGTGTAAATTCACAGCATTACACACAGATCGGTCCTGTATGAGCTTTGAGCTCTCTTCAGGGGGGGGGGGATAGCTGTCGATCACGAGTCCAAGACATGATCCAAGACCATGGTGAATAACACCCACACACCCACCCACACACACACACACACACACACACACACACACACACACACACACACACACACACACACACACACACACACACACACACACACACACACACACACACACACACACACACACACACACACACACACACACACACACACACACACACACACACACACACACACACACACACACACACACACACACACATACATACGCACACACACACAAGCACATCCACACGCACACACACACAAGCACACACACACACACACACACACACACACACACACACACACACACACACACACACACACACACACACACACACACACACACACACACACACACACACACACACACACACACACACAACCTCAAAACGTGGACTGAGAGCAGGAATGTGACAGTTAACCACAGCAAGACCGTGGTCATGCATGTTTGTACATCCAAACAGGCGGTGGCACCACCTCAACTGTCATTAGGAACCCATTCCCTTCAGGTGGTCCAGTCCGCCAAGCTACTAGGCATCACAATAGACGACCACCTTAACTGGAACCAGCACATCAACAACATCATCAGGACAGCCTCTTACAAACTCTTCATGCTGCGCAGATTGAAGTCCCT
>NC_134784.1:7676855-7694355 GCF_046742065.1 Oratosquilla oratoria
TTTAAAGCTATGTCATTTATTCTTGAGAATTCATCATCCAAAAACTCCGGACTACAAATCCGATAAGCACGAAGGTACATTGAAGATAACACAGATGCTTTGGTCCTGTAATGATGAGAAGAGTAAAAATGAACATATGAAAGAACATTAGTAGGTTTCCTATAAACATCAAATTTGAAAGACCTTTCGTTTCTGTATATCAATACATCAAGGAAAGGTAATTGATTATTTTGTTCTATTTCCATGGTAAAATTGATTGAAGGGACTAAGGCATTAAGTTGTGACAAGAAAGTTGACGGGTCAGCATTAACAGGCCAAATGCACAAAATATCATCAATGTACCTAAACCAAGTAACATTTTGGGGGAGAATATTGGGTAACAACTTTGTTTAAAAAAATTCCATATAAAGATTGCTAAGAATTGGAGAAATCGGATTACCCATTGCCATACCGAAATTCTGTAAATAATAGTTACCGTTAAACACAAAATGAGATTCCAAAACACACAATTTAATTAAATCAATAATGGTGGCAGTAGGCAGTGGTAAATCAAATTTCTCCAATTCTTCTTCAAGATACACTAATAAATCAAAAACTGGAACACGGGTGAATAACGAAGTGATATCATAACTAATAAGAGAAAAAAATCATAGTTAACATTAAGGTTATTAAGTTTGTTAACTAACTCTACATTGTTGTGTATGTGGCTGTGGGAAATTGTCCCTACTAGAGGGCTCAAAACGGACACAAGCCACTTGGACAAATTGTACCCAGCAGATCCTCGGGAACATGTAATATATATATGTATATATATGTATATATATATATATATATATATACATATATACATATATATATATATATGCATATATGTATATATATACATATATATACATATATATATATACATTTATATATATATATATATATATACATATGTATGTATATATGCAAAGTATATGAAAGGAAGCACTAGTAAAAAAAATATTTTTCAATCTTTTGTTTTGGTTTACCTTTATAGAAAGTCCTCTTAGCTTGTTTTAAACATTTGTCCAGAAAGAATTTGGGATATTCTAACTGTGTTCCGATGCCATAAATTTTGCTCATTTCATCATTCACATATTCTGGGCTGCAAATGCGCAAGCCATGAAGGAACGTGGAAGAAAATGCTGGCTGTTTAACTATCATGGTGAGCAGAATAGTAATGGATATACGCATTAATATTGGTTGGTTTTCGGTGAATACTATATCTAAACTTCCGATTGCACCTATGGATGTTACAATCCAGGAAAGAAATGCATGAATCATTTTCAGTTTCTACAGTGAACTTAATAGAAGGAACCAATTGATTTAATTTTAGCATAAAAGCATCAATAATGTGTTAAGTGATAGGAAAAGTGCTTTCATGAATACTATACCTGATTATTGGAAACCGTTATTACTTGACAATATCCACGACTAATTAAGAATTTCCGAACTCCATTATGCTACACTTCTTAATGTGACAAAATTTTTCTGTTTCCACGGCCTCGCCGAGGGACCCAACCAGAGCTTTCACGCTTCGGAGAGGGAGCTAAATGTTCCACTTGTCCTAATTATACTCTGTATCTTAACTTGTTCATAAACACTTTTCTGTATTTCTTGATAATGTGAATATATCACGAAAGCGCTCAGACTCCGTGTGTTTTTCCTCTTCCTAGTGGATTCTGCATATATGTATATATATATATATTATATATACATATATATACATATATATATATATACATATAGTACACACACACACACACACACACACACACACACACACACACACACACACACACACACACACACACACACACACACACACACACACACACACAGACACACACACACACACACGCACACACACACACACACACACACACACACACACACACACACACACACACACACACACACACACACACATATATATACACACACATACACACACACACACACACACACACACACACACACACACACACACACACACACACACACACACACACACACACACACACACACACACACACACACACACACACACACACACACACACACACACACACACACACACATATATATATATATATATATATATATATATATATATATATATATATATATATATATATATCAGGCACGTGCCGAGAGTAATTACTCAGGGTAGGCAGTCAGTGACCTTCATGTAGTAAACTATTATCAAAAGGTTTGCCTTATATAAAAGAAGAGAAATATTTTTTTTTTTACTAATTTTATTAAACTATTTGTCCAAGAAATCCATTCCTCTCTCTTTCTTTGTAGCAAAAATATCTGTCACTTTTTCATAGAAACTGAAAGTAGGGTCTTGCTCTATTTTGTTAAGTCTTTCCTTTTCAATGGATATTAAAGCAAGTGAAGAAAGTCTTTAATTTTTCCTTCTGTTTCTAGTGTAGTTCTTAGTTCTTTTCAAAGCAGACAACGATCTCTCCACAGAAACGGGCATAACAGAAGTTGTCAAAATTAATTGCAGCAATTTCACAGCTTCAGGGAACGTTTGGGTCTGTTCATTTTCAAATATAAAATCAAGCAAAGTTTTAACCAATTTATCTCGAAACACTTGTGCATTGTAAATTCCAGCTAAATCCACTTTCAGTCTTATAATGTCGAAAAAGTTTCCATAGCTCTTTTCTAAACTTTCAAATGCATCCTTATCAATTTGGCAAGCAGGATTTTGAAATTCATTTCCATGAACTAATGAAATTAACTATAAGTTTTTGAAATCAGCAAATCTTGCTTTCATGTTCTTCGGTATGTCATCCAAAATTACACCAAATATTCTCATTCTTTCTTCTTTAACTGAACATTTCGTATGCAATTCTGATTCAGTAAAGTTATTTTCTCTGTAACATTCTTCAAACTTTTCGTACAAATCCTCAAAATTGTTGTGCAAATCCTCAAGTAAATTTATTGTTCCAGTAATCCTCTCAATGCAGTATGGAATATTTACTATTTTGGTTTGTAAAACACTGAAAAGTGTGCCAGTTTTAATGAGAATGTCATGATAAACCATCAGAAAAAGTATGTTGAGTCTTTTATTACCCACCCATAAAAGCCATTGCTTCTCACTAAAGTAGCTGGATCCCACAATATAGGATTATTGTTCATGTTGTTGAAGAGCTTGCAAAGGTCTCCATGGTATTCTAAAATAGTCGGGATTGGTTCTGAATTCGAACTCCATCTCGTTGGCGCTTTCGTTGTAATGCATTTTCTCACTATCTCATCAAGAAATTGCATTCATTTTGCAGAGTGATGGAAAAATAAGGCAAGTGCCTCACAGGTCTTAACAAAGCTTGTACATTCAGTTATGAATTTTGCCGACTGAGATAGAACAAGGTTTAACTTAAGAGCATAGCAGTAAGTAAATAAAGCTGCTGGTGCTTTTTCTCTTACTTTAACTGGAACGCCATTTAAATGGGATGCCATTGCCATTGCCCCATCATACGTCTGTGCTACAAGTTTCTCAACACAGTCGTATTTATCCAAAGGATTAGAAATACACTCTGGAACACCTCCAACAGTTCTGTCCTTAAGAATGTCAAATCCTATAAAGCCTTCTTTGATATCAGAGTCCGACTCGTACTTCAATACTGTAAAATACTGAGCTGTACATAAAATATAGGTTGTTTCATCCACTTTTATGGCAAGGAATGAGGCTTCTTCAATTTCTTCTTTGATATTATTTTCTATATCCGTGCCTACTTCTTCAATCAAGTCATTTTGTATCTTATTAGAAAGACCAGAAAAAACTGATGAATCCTGTAAATATTGTGCCAAATTTTTATCAAATTTTGCAGCATAATTCAGTAACTCAACATAGTTTCCACGACTTAACGATGTTTTCTGTTTATTACCTCCGCGAAAAGCAAATTCTTGTTTAATAAAAGAACAAGTAGCACAAATCAGATTTTTTAATATATCTCTGTTCTCTTTAACCTATTTATTGTGTATTTCAATGCTGACAGACTTCTGCTTATCTAAGAGCAAGTCGACTCGTGTAGAACCAAATGTTATCAATGATATTTGGATTTCATAATGTGCTGCTGATCGTTCGCGTTTACTTAAAGCATTGGGCAAATTATCTCAATCGCAGTATCCTTCTTTTACCCACACACTTTCACTAGATACAGAAAATAGGAACCATGGGAAACAAAAGAGCCTTTTTGATGTAGTACAGCCGCACAACCACTCCTTCTTGCTATACCAAGCAGTTTGAAATGTTCAAATAATCTTTGTCCCTTTCTGTTGTTTTGGATCCTTAAGTTCTGGTTTTGGTCTACATTTTTTTATAATGTGTCTCTTTTCCTCATAAGCTAGTTTTGAAATGTCTTAAGGTATTCACTATCCATTGCTGGAAAGGGGAAAATGTAAGTAGATGGAAATAACCTGAAACTGAAGAAGAAGAAGAAGAAAAAAGAAATAAGCTAAACGCAGGCGCGCAACCTCACTCAAACGATGCAAAGTTCTGGTTTTGGTCTACCATTTTTTATAGTTTCTCATTTCTTCATTAGCTAGTTTTGAAAATGTCTTAAGATATTCACTATCCATTGCTGGAAAGGGGAAAAATGTAAATAAATGGAAATGAGCTAAAACTGAAGAAAAACACACAAGAAAATAAGCGAAACACAGGCGCGTATCCTCACTCAACGGAAGATGCCAAGCGACTGAGTTGAAGGCAGATTTATTTCTGCCTTTATAGCACGTAAAGAAAACGGTGTTGAAGGGGTGTATGTAGCACGTGGACTACACCACTACTATGCACAGCTTACATACTGATATTGAAAGGCAGAGGCGAATTATGCCTACCTAATCTGCAAAAAATTAAAATATTTTGCATTTTATGCATAATAATCAGAGTAACCTTCATAATTTTGTTGGATTAGGTGCATATTTTTTCACAGAAGGAAAATGTAGCTACTGATCTATTCTATTCAGGGTAGGCACTGCCTACCTTGCCTACCTAGACGGCACGTGCCTGATATATACATACATATATATATATATATATATATATATATATATATATATATATATATATATATATATTCGTGAAGAGCTGGAGTCTAAGTTTTTTTTTTTTTTTTTTTTTTTTTTTTTTTTTTTAAAGTACACACTGGACTCGTCGTTTGAAGTTTATTCCTACGATTCGAACCCTGTCCGGGGTTCGTCTTCAGGGCAATACAGTGGTAGCAAAAGGAAATCTATATAAATGGGGGAGTCTCCCTCGTACACTGGGTTGGTAACCCCGGTAACAGTTACATTCCAGAAAAATGCAAAAGTTACACATCCCAAAGATTGAGCATAGTTTGACCCGAAAATAACTCCAAATGGACCCCATACCACATAATTCACACATCAACACTAATATAAAAATAGCATGGCAAATGAAATCTTACACTGAAATATGTAAACCTTCCTAACAATAATGCAAAAGTTCCAATACGATGTATCTACCGTCGTCCGTAATGCGAAAGAACAAAGTTAAAAAAACTAACATACAAATATACAATACAACAATAAAGCGAATCAAAAGAGAATAAATAAGAAAATTATAATAAAGATAGATGAGTGACCTACCAAAATAGACAAAAAGTTCACATGCCAGGATGCACCGCAATATAACTAATAACCTAAAGTTAGTAAGCAGCACACAGCTGGTAATAACCACACGTCTGGAACAAACCTCACAAAACTTAATCAGCTGAACCGTTGACTCATAATAAACATGTGTAAGATGGCACATGTATACCCCTTCCCCCGTCAATACTTCCTGATGGACACAATATATCCTGAAATAAACTCACGTTAGGAGACGGAATCCCATATGGTTGATTATCATTTTCAATTTATGGGATTCCGTCTTCTGACGTAAGTTTATTTCCAGATACGCTGTGTCCATCAGGAAGTAGCGACCGGGGGAGGGCGGGGGGATTATACATATGCTATCTTACACATATTTATTCTGAGTCAGCGGTTCAGCTGATTATGTTTTGTGGGATTTGTTCCATACGTGTGTGTGTGTGTGTGTGTGTGTGTGTGTGTGTGTGTGTGTGTGTGTGTGTGTGTGTGTGTGTGTGTGTGTGTGTGTGTGTGTGTGTGTGTATTGTGTGTGTGTGTGTGTGTGTGTGTGTATGTGATTCTCCGGCAGCAGATCCTGCCTAACATGGATTCCTAAATATTTTTCCTCCTCCACCTTTGTGACTACTTTATGCCTCATTCTGCCATAAATCATTTCTAGGATTTTGCATTTCTTTTTGAATTTCATTCTCGAGTCCTAGATTTATTCGTAAATTTATTTATATCCTCTTCCTGCTATTTTATAATAAGTTTTTCTTCTTATTCTATTCATGAGCTTTGTATAATTTGCATATGATTTTGCATAAATACCTATTCCATTCACCATATCATTGACGTATATGAAGAACAGTACTAGCGGTTGTACTAAGTCCTTTGATATTTCACCACTCGCATCTCCAATCGGACATTTTATCCTTCACTACATTTTTGCATGCGCATTTGTTTCAGGAAATCGTTTGTTCATTCCAGTATGTTCCCTTTAAGTTATCCAACTTTTTCCAATTTGCATATTGATATTGTCTGTGATATCTTGTCGAAAAGCATTTTCAGGTCTAGATATTGACAAACTACTCAACTCTCTCTTCATGATAGCATATCGACAATTCACAAACAAAAATATGACGACATGGTTGCAAAATACTTTTATTTGTTGTTGAATCTGAATTGATTTTGTTCAAGATTCCTATTTCCTCCAAATAATTCATCAATCTCCTTTCTACAATATTTCACACATTTTGGCTCTCAGGTAGGTCAAATACTGGATTATGATTCAGAGATTTTGATATTCTTTCTCCCGTGAAGACTTGTATTGCCAGTGCTCAGTTTATTGTCACCTTTCCGCCTTTGTTTTCTGAATTCTTGCATAACTTAACTTTAGAGCCCATCTGGACTTAAGGTATTTCGTGCTTTTAGATTCTCGAGATGTTTATACATTTCTCGAAATTCCACTTGTATAGTATTCAATACATTTCCATCAGTTTTTTCCTTCTCTCCCTCGAAATTCTTTTCCATGGTGAATATCGACTGGGAAATTTGGTTCATCATATACGCTTGCATTTTTCCTTCCTCAAATAATATCCCTTCAACATTTCGTTTGTGTGTATATTGTGCGTGTATGTGTGATTCACCATGGTCTTGGATCATGCGTTGGACTCGTGATTGACAGCTATTACCCTCCCGGAAGAGAGCTCAGAGCTCATATATAACCGGTCCATGGGTACTGCTGTGACCTTACACGCACACACACATACAACTCCCCGCCCACAAGAGTTGGAGTAACGACTCGCAGCGCAGCGATACTGAAATTATTTCAGCCCTGGGCGGAATTCGAACTCAGACCACTGTAGCAGCAGTTGCGAACATTACCGCTGCACCGTCGAGTCGTGTATGTAGTTGTGTGTGTGTATGTGTGATTCACCATAATCTTTGATCAACCTTAATGAGAGCTCAGAGCTCATATACGCACGATCTATGGTTAATGCTGTGACCTTACAAATACACACAATTAACTCCTTGCCCACGAGAGTCGGAGTGCCGGCTCAGATCGCAGCGGTGATGAAATTATTTCAGCCCTGGGCGGGAATCGAACTCAGGCCGCTGGAATAGTTGTTGCGAACTGTATCACTGCGCCGTCAAGAAGTGTGTGATTCACCACCATGTTCTTGGATTACGTGTTGGGCTCGTGATCGATAGCTATTTACCTCCCGGAAGAGAGCTCAGAGCTCATATATGACCAGTCTATAGGTACTGCTGTGACCTTACACGCACACACACACCCAACACCCCACCCACAAGAGCTGGAGTATCGACTCGCAGTGGAGCGGTGCTGAAATTATTTCAGCCCTAGGCAGGATTCGAACCTGGACCGCCGTAGTGGCGGCCGCGAACGCTATCTTTGCGTGTGTGTATGTGTGTGTGTGTGTGTGTGTGTGTATTTACCTAGATGTATTATACGGGAAGGGAGCCATACTTGTAGTGACCCGTCTTTGTATCTTTCAGCATCAAGTTTTTTCTTGTGTGTGTGTGTGTGCGCGCGTGTGTGTGGGCGCGCGCGCGCGTGTGTGTGTATGTGTGATACACTTTGGTCATTGGATCACGTATTGGAATCGTGATCGACAGCTATTTCCCTCCCAGAAGAGAGCTCAAACCTCGTATGACCGATCTATGGGTAATGCTTTGACCTTACACTCACACAAACACCCAATTCCCCGCCCACGAGAATTGGAGTAACAACTCGAAGCGCAGCGATACTGAAATTATTTTCAGCTTTGGGCAGGATTCGAACCCGGACCGCCGTAGTGACAGTCTGGGACTCTACCAACGGCGCCACCGAGTGTGTGTGTGAGAGAGAGAGTGTGTGTGTGTGTGTGTTTGTGTGTGAGAGTGTGTGTGTGTTTGTGTGTATGAGTGTGTGTGTGTGTGTATGTGTGTGTGTGTGTGTGTGTGTGTGTGTGTGTGTGTGTGTGTGTGTGTGTGTGTGAGTGTGTGTGTGTGTGCGTGTGGACCATAATGCCCCGATTCCACTACCAAATAAGGACATTTCCTTCTTTAGCAGCTCCTGACCCTTGAGCGAGACACGGTGACCACACACAGCACAAGCAGTAGAACGTAATGCACGTACTTCCCAGCGTTGCTCTCCAACGCCTCATTGAGTCATACCTTAGAATTTCATAAGTAGACGAGTGTAATGATAAACAAATGAATCAAACCTTACGAACATCTATCGGATGACGTTCTGGAGCCAAGATATAAGCGTGAAGCTGGTTCTCCTTGATATGTATTGCGTCGCTGAGTAGAATCCATTTATTAGATAGAGATCATTCGTGTTGCTGCAATAGCACATTTGAGGTGTGCCAAGGTCACATTCCGTGCATTTATAGACATTCACACAAATTCACCCACTCTCATATACTAGCAATACCTATTTACTCACAAACACGTACATACATATAACTCGCCATCTCAGCGTCTTATTGGCCCCCAGAAGAGGACAATGTTTATGCAAACACCTATGCAAGCTTTCTCTTATGTCTTAGTTCAAAACCAACGACAATGAACCTTGCTCTCACCCCTGACAGAGAGCATATATGCTCTCCCGCTCACACTCGGGCGTTCGTCGGTGCATGAGCACATGGCTGTGCATATTTGCGCTTGTGCGCTTTGGTGCCCAGCAGGCAACGCGCGCTTTGTATGCGCACGCATACGTCGGCCGAGGGAGGGCGCACCCCACGGCATCCCTTGGGCCCGACACTCTGCACACTCGAATGAGTTTACACCAGTGATTCTTAACCTTTTTCAGTGCCTATATTCCTTTATTATAAAAAAAAAAAAAAAAATCTTCTCGTACCCCCATCCAATATAAATTCAATGCAAACATAGTTATTGGTGATATAAATATGTGTGTGTGTGTGTGTGTGTGTGTGTGTGTGTGTGTGTGTGTGTTTATGTGTGTGTATACGAGTTTGCCTGTGCATATGTTTCTCAATATGTTCACCTTTATAAGTAAGTAACGTTCCTGCTACAACTTACCAGCGGCAAAGCCGATGAGAACAACAAAGAGCAAGAATGCCTTCCCCATCTTGTGTGGTGGTCTTCGGTCGGTAAGACAACGATAATGAGTATACCAGTAGGCGCCCAAAGACTTTATAGGCTTCTGTTACCGCCTGAGAATTATAATGTTGCTTCCACCATACCCACCCCGCTGCATGAGAATTTTCTTACAATCAGGGCAGGAGTAGTTGTTGCGGTTTTCATATGGGTTCGGCCAAGAATTGGCAATTTATGATTTTTGTGAACGAAATTTTATGGAGGAAGAGACACTAAGTAGTGGTAAGCTTGAAACACATTTGTTGATTTCACAAGCATTGATTACCCCAAGATAGGATTTTTTTTTCTTTTTATAGAATGAGACAACTTTGCAGTTTACCCAAAAAAATATTATTAGATTAAACAAAACTATTTAGAAAAGTATTTTTGTGCAAATACATCTAAATTTCTAATTAGGATATAGCTATTACCATTATGGATTTCTCAAGAACTCTCATGCAGACATACCTTTACAAACGTTTACACACAATCACACACACACACACACACACACACACACACACACACACACACACACACACACACACACACACACACACACACACACACACACACACACACACACACACACACACACACACACACACACACACACACACACACACACACACACACACACACACACACACACACACACACACACACACACACACACACACACACACACAAGAAAAGAACGGAGAACGAAAGGAAGGAGTTTTTTTTGGAGAGTGATGGACTTGAAACTGAGGAAATGGTACACAGGGGAAAAGGAAATGCAGGAGCAAGAAGAAAAGGCAGAAAATGAAAAAAGTTAAAGGTAACATATACCAACATAGACGGATTGATATCAGGGATAGATGAATTGAATGACTATGTGGAACAAAAAAAAAAGAAAAAAAAGGAAAGAAAAACAGATATAATGGGGGAATTGTGGAGACAAAATTGAAAGGATCATTACCACCAAATAGTATAGGCCAAGGATTATATAATTGTTGGACCAGAAACAGAGAAACAAAGCAGGATGGAGGAGTCATGCTGCTAACCAAGAAAGACCTAAATGTGACAAAAATCACAGAAGTAGAGAACAATGTGGAGTTGATTATGATAAGAATTAAGGACAGAGATATGAAAAATAGAAAGTATGCAGTTATTTATGTCCAGCCTAAAACTAACGCATGGAATGAAAGTGAACACTCCAAAATGCTGGAAGACACAAGAAAAACAGTAAGTGAAATACTAAAGAATGAAGGAGATCTGGTAATTATGGGTGATTATAACTCGAAAGAAATATGTTGGGAAGAAATGACTGTGAAAGGTGGAGAAGATCACTGGGGAAACATACTACTGGAAATGAGCATCGATTACACATTGACACAATGGGTCAAGGAAAACATCACATATAGAAATAACGATGAACCTCCAAGATTGGATTTGATATTCATATCAGAACCCGAAATTGTGGATAAAATCGAATACAAGACACCAACTGGAAAAAGTGATCACATACTACTAGAACTAGAATTAAATGAAGAAAGAAATATAGAAATAAACGAAAGACACAGAAAAGGAAGACTAATGTATAACAAAACAGATTTTGGGAAACTTAGAAAATTCTTTCAAGAACCAAATTGGGAAAAATTTAATAATGAAGAAACAAAGGAGGAAGAGAGATGGGCAATTTGGAAGGAAATCTATAATGAAAGAGGGGACAAGTATGTACCTAGGGAAAAACAAGAAAGGGTATACATAAAATCCTGGTACAATATAAAGTGCAGTGAAGCAAAAAACAGAAGAGATAAAACCTGGAAAAGATGGAAAAAAAATCTGATAAATTGAAAATATACACCAAACTAAGAAATGAATATGTAAAAATACGTAGGGAAGAAAAAAGAAATTATGAAAAGGATATAATAGACAAATGTAAAGATCAACCTAAATTATTTTATAGATATGTAAACGGCAAACTAAAAAATAAACAGGAAATACTTAAATTACGTCAAGGTAAGAGAGAATACACAGAATATATAGAAATGGCAGATATTATGAACAAACATTTCAAATCTGTATTCACAAAAAAAAAAAAAAAAAAAAAAAAAAAAAAAAAACTACAAAACTATGAACAAAGAAATGAAGTAAGATTTCCTCCAATGAAGGAATTAAATATTACTCAGAATGAAATAAGGAATCAAATATTAAAGCTTGACGTTAGCAAATCACATGGCCCGGACGGAGTTGTAATCAGGATACTAATGGAATGTATAGATGAACTAACAGGAAAAATATACAAAATAGTTGAATGCTCACTCAAAGAAGGAAAACTACCAGGAGACTGGAAAATGCCAGTATATAAGGGGGAAATAAGGAAGACCCAACAAGTTATAGACCGGTGTCCCTAACGAGTACAAAAGTTAAATTTTGTGAGAGGACCATCAAAGATAGACAAAATATCTGGAGGAGAGCAATATACTGAACCCGAGGCAATCTGGATTCAAACAGGAAAGATCATGTACCACTAATTTGATTTGTTTCTATTCAAGATTGATAGATATATTGCACGAAAGGGATGGCTGGGAGGACTGTGCCTTCCTGGACTTACAAATTGCATTTGATAAGGTACCACACAAAAAATTGCTATATAAAATGGAAACAATAGGAGGCATACATGGAAAACTATTAAATTGGATGGAGGACTTCCTATATGGAAGAAAAATGAGAGTAGTTCTCATAGACAAATATTCAAAATGGGAAGAAATGAGTAGTGGAGTCCTACAGGGGTCAGTGCTGGCTCCGATAATGTTTACTATATATGTAAATGACATGGAGAAAAGTATTGAATGTTATATTAATTTCTTGGTGGATGACACCAAGTTATTAAAGAAAACAAACTCCGAAATAGACTGTGACTCATTACAGAGTGATCTGAACAAAGTTTCAGAGTGGAGCAAGAAATGGGAGTAGAATTCAACATCAAGAAATGTTGTATAATCGAACTTGAGAAAAGCAAGAATAGAATATCAGGACAGTATAAAATTGACGGAAAAGAAGTAAAGAAAGTAAATTCTGAAAGGGACCTAGGAGTAATCATTACCAAAGACATGTCGCCAGATAAACATATAAATATAATAATCGGAGAAACATACAATTTATTGAGATCAATAGAGGTGGCCTTTAAATACCTGGATAAGGTAATGATTAAGAAAATATTACAAACATTGATAAGACCAAAACTGGAATATGCAGCGCTGATGTGGTCACTCAGCACAAAAAAGAATATAAAAAAATTAGAAAGAATACAAAGAGCAACGACAAAGATGGCCCCAACACTTTTAAACCTGAAACTCAAAAAAGGACAAAAAAAAAGGACAACTACGGAAGAGACCTGAAAAAGAACAGCTTCCCACACAGAGTGATAGATATATGGAACAAATTGGACGAAAAAATAGTGTGTGCAAACGCAATACAAGAATCTAAGAACAAGTTTGATCTTGTGAGATACAAAAACGGGTCACAACGAGTATAGCTTCCCGTAAAATACACTAGACAACTAGGTAAAGACACACACACACACACACACACACACACACACACACACACACACACACACACACACACACACACACACACACACACACACACACACACACACACACACACACACACACACACACACACACACACACACACACACACACACACACACACACACACTCAAAGACAGATAACCACAGGCACACTGAAGAGCGCATCATAGTAATTAAATTAATTTTCCTTCTCGTCGTCGTCGTCGTCAATCTTACCCTCCTTTTCCTCCTCCTGCTCCTCTTCCTCCATCTCTATTGGCTGAAGTGGCAATATTACTCCCCTTTTTGAGAATTTCATTAGCTGGATGTGACTTGTCCACTTTCAATTCCTGCCTGCTGTAGTGTAAAGGGGGTCGCGATCGAACTAAATTCTCTTCAGACCAGTGTCCTTTCTACAGTTGCATAAAGTTGCCTGATGGCGTCATCAATGGCATGCTGGTCTCGCATTTACGTAGTTGTGGGTTCGAATCCCGTAGTGACTGTTACAGTCCAAGCTCATACTAGCGCAAAGGTGACTGTTTTGGCCCCAGCTACTCAGCGCCTCCTGGTGTAGGCTCCTCCTCTTAGCCGGAACAAAAGTGATGAATCACGTCATTGAGGTAATAATGATGTTTTTTGAAACATTTCCTATATTTACATAGTTTGAAAATTCGTATTCGTTTTGAGTACTTTTATTGCGCATTTCATTGAAGATCTTGTAGGTGGATTATTTTTGAGTATTTTCATCACACAATTTGTTGAATATGTCTTTACAATACGGATCACTTTAGAGTACTTTTATCTACGTTTTTGAAAAAATATAAAAATACAAGCTAATGTGCATACAGAGGGCCGTTCGGGAAAGAAAGTTAAATGAAAATCAATCGTTTCGAAGTTAAACGTCAGTGTCAAGGAAGTGTCTTGAATTTTCCTAAAAAAAGAAAGAAAAAAAAGAAAAAGAAAAAAAAGTCTTTATTGTTCGAATAGAAAAAAGAAAGACAGGGGGTGCTAGCTGGCTCTTGCAAAAAGAAATCGTACAGAGAAAAAAATATGAAAAGTTTCAGAAAATCTAGTATTGTGTGACCTAAGAACGTTGAAATGCAACTTCTGAATATATTTGAATCAACTAATTTTTCGTGTAGGTCTACAGAAGCTCTATGATATATTAATTTTATACCTTTTATATCTACCTTTTATGTCAGTTTGAACAGAGCCACTTTTTCTTCCAAGTGAAAATATTTGTTTCTGATTCGTCAAGGCTAAACATAGAAACTTGCCTTTTTCGATTATCTGATCTGCCTTCTACTGATTGTAGATGATGAGTCATTTATTAGTCTTTCCTGTCTTTATAACCAATATTCATTTAAAGGTCTAGATCGGTGGTTCTCAACCTGGGAATCTGGGATCTATGACCCCTTGGGAGCCCACAGAGCTTTACAAGGGTGGACACAAACCAAAAACTAAATGTAGTCAGTGGATGCACATCGATTGAGTTTAATGATGAAGTGGTCTCCAGTAGGCTAGGGAACTGAAACACACAAGTATGGGATACATGAGGAAACGTGTTGAGACCCACTGGCCTAGATGATAGCTTTTGTTTGTAGATCTCAGGAAGAGTTTGCAAACATTAGGCAGCCAATTAATAGAATGATGTACTGTATTTACTAATGCCTTTATGTTCTGTTTCACTAAACAAAACAACTAGACATTTCCATTTATGTACTCTATATGTGAAGTAAACGATTGAACCAGTCTATAATGAATTTATTTCCTTGTGTCTTCTAAAAGATCTATCGATATGGTATCATCTTCAAACAATTTTCCTAATTTATTACTTTTCAGGCAAGAAATTGATACTAATTTTTGGTACACAACTGACGCTTCTTGATATATAGTTGATGAGAATTTATAGTTTAGAAGTAAACCTTCTTATAAAGCTTTTAAATCTGGTTAGCATCCTATGTGGATCTAATGTCTCCATTATTACAATTCAATCTCTCTCTGCCTTGTTTCTGTTTGAGACCCTCGCTTGTACAAATTATTTGATCCATATGATGTTCGTGCATAGTGTATATTATGACCACGATATAAGTTCATGCGTCTAATATGGCATTACGTTTCAATATGCTATCAACTATCAAACAAGAATCCTTCTCTACCAGATCTTTGATTCTTTTTTACTTCTACAGTTGAGAAAACAGTAACTATGTTGTTGTTTACTGAATTTTTCTTTTATCCTATTGAACTAGATTGATTCTGTAACACGGAAGCTGATATTCTCTCTATTTCTTTTTATATCAGAATCTCTAGCTTATAATCTGAGAATTTCGCACAATATACCCATGTGCATTCATCGTTTTCAAATTGCCGAATGCTCAGTTTCGATTGGCGCTAACTCGCGCAGGATAACTGCATCGCCCTGAATCTCTTCCACAGCGATATGTACTTATCCTTTTATTCTGGCCACTGCCAGAGTTTTTCGCTCATTTCATTGGTCCCACGTCGTGAGACACGGGCTTAATCCTATCACATTTAATACCGTCCGGATGGTCTGTCTGTCTCAATTCACCCTTTCGCTGCGTATTGCGACTGTAATCGTGCGGCCTGTGATTTTGCTCTGCGACGACAGAATGACGCAAGGGCCAGGGTGGGGAGTGGCTTAACTGTTCTCTCGTGTTACCAAGGAGCCCTGAAGACCGTCATCAGGTTGCAAGGTCACGTCCACCTCTCTCTCTCCCATTATAGTGTTTCTGCTTTAACTTTTATGCAGTCGATGCACGGCGGATTTTATTCAAACAGCAGTCATTTACGATTGAAGATTAATCTCCACTCAGAATATAATGCTGACCATTCTTAATTTTCAGAGAGAGAGAGAGAGAGAGAGAGAGAGAGAGAGAGAGAGAGAGAGAGAGAGAGAGAGAGAGAGAGAGAGAGAGAGAGAGAGAGAGAGAGAGAGAGAGAGAGAGAGAGAGAGAGAGAGAGAGATAGAGAGAGAGAGAGAGAGAGAGAGAGAGAGAGAGAGAGAGAGAGAGAGAGAGAGAGAGAGAGAGAGAGAGAGAGAGAGAGAGAGAGAGAGAGAGAGAGAGAGAGAGAGAGAGAGAGAGCTGGAATCTTCCCGATTCATTTCCCCCTATGTGTACCCGTCTTTATCCCGTGTATCTGAAGATGTAGGTAGATTACTGACATTTACCCTTTAACTGCACAAGAGTTTCTTTCTCCTGAATAAAATCGCCAGTCGGCACCCAAAATTACCGGTGAAAGGATCAAGCTGCATGTGTGTGTTGAATATAACATCCAAACACTACTACTAACACATGTGTAATCACCGTCACAACCGAACGATAAAAAAGGGGTAATTAATAGAAATAAGTAACAACCGTGCAAAAATTTCCTAGGTATTTTTTCGACCGTCTCAATGGGGCTACACACATGTATCTGAAGATGTAAGGAGATTACCGACGTCTACCCTCGAAGATGAACCGTATTTTAATGTAGCTATATTAACTATGTTGTTGAAATCAGCTATATTAACTATGTTGTTGAAATCAGGCAATATGTACCATGCATAGAACTGTAATCTTAAGAGGCAATTAACAGACATGTAAAGCCAACACTTCGTTTAATGTAACAAGCCATTGCCAAATAAACAGAAAATATAGTGATGATTGCATCGGTCTGATTCGGACTCAATCCTCCGAGGAAACTTCTATGACGAAGAAACGTCTTTATGAATTTTGATGATACCACCGCTGGGAGGATAGAGTGCCAAAGGACTGGAGGAGTGCCTGTATAGTTCTACTTTACAAGAGAAAAGGGGACAAATGTGAGTGTAGTGGTTTCAGAGGGATCAGTTTGTTGAGTGTACAGTAGTGGAGAAGGCTTATGGGAGGAATTGGAGCGGAAAAGAGAGAGTAATTGGTGAGGAGCAGTGTGGGTTTAGGCAAGGTAGGGGTTGCGTGGATCAGATTATTGTGGTAAGGCAGATATGAAAGAAAACTTTAGTAAAAGACAATGATATTTTTTGGGCCCCTATGGACTTGAAAAAAAAGAATTATGACAATATAGACAGGGAGGTAATGTTGGAGGTATTGTAGATATATGGGATCAGGAGGTGGGAACTGTAAGGGCAGTCAAGAGTTTTTACGAAAGTAGTAGAACCTATGCGAGCATTGTAAATGGAGAGAGAGTGATTTCAGGTAAAGGTGGGG
>NC_134784.1:7706855-7709355 GCF_046742065.1 Oratosquilla oratoria
ATGTTTGTCGGGCTACGGCCAACCCGACTCCTCTCTTGTCTGTTCGGCCCCTGTCGACTACCCCTTCTCTCGTGTCTGTTAGGTCCTGCGTGGTCGACCGGCTTCCTTTTCTGCCTGATCGATCTCGGCCCGTCGGCCTCTTATATTTGCCTACTTCTATGTCACCCGATCCCAGCTGCCAGCCGGCGAATCCTGTGTCCAGGTCTCTAAGACAGAATAGTTTTTAAAGTTATCATCGTGTCAAGGAGGATATCATACATGATTAGCTTAATCAACTTAATTCATCATGGGACCACCCCACAGCTCAATAAATTAAACAATAACTACAATCGTTAATTCAAGTAGACTAGAAAGGGGTCGCTTATTTTTTGTTGGATTGTGTCACTCCGTTAGCGTGCCCTCGGCTGAATAGAATTGGCTAATACTAACCGGAATAAGAGACGATAATGCCTACACTAGGCAGTTTCATGTCCCTTACCTATCCATAAAGTTATCTAATCTTTTATCACAACAACCAATTATTTCAGCGCTCACTACATGCTTACTAATTCTATTCCTTCGTTAACTACTTGTCCGATTTAAATTCATTACTGCAAGTCCTACTCAGCTGTGGTAATAGGATGACATTTTTTGCATCACCTTAAAGCCCTCGACCCATTTGAGTACCTCTATTAGACCAAGCCGCACTCTTTCTTAAGGTGCCCAATCCTGTCTTCATAAGATAATTTCTAAGCCCTTGTATAATTTTGGTCATTCTCCTCTACTGATTCTAGTGAATTAATATGCCTTCTATAAGATTGAGACCAAAACTGTACCGCATAGTCAAGGATAGATCTAACCATCGCTAGATAGAATTTAGTGATTACCTCTGCAGTTTTATATGTAACCGTCCTAACAATAAATCCTAATGCTGTGTTAGACCTATTCTTGGTAATAATGTGCTTGAGTTTCCTGGGACATAATGCTCTCTGGGTTTAAGATTAGGATTCAATAACATTCCTAAGTCCTTTTCACATCCTGTTTTCTTTAAATGGCTTTTTATAAGCTATACCCCGTTAGCTGGGTTGCGTAATGTTACGTTTAATACACTGCATTTTGAAATATTGAAGTCTATTTGCCATTTCTCCGACCATGCAAACAAATGATTAAGATCCCTCTTCAGTATCCCACCATCTTCCCCGACCTAATTTAGCGTTCTATTTTAGTGATATCCGCAAACTTACTAGCATCCCTAATAATCCCTCTGTCCAAGTCCAATATGATGAGCAATGATGAACCCAAAACTGAGCCCTGGGGAACTCCATCATGATTTTACACCGTTAATAGTGAGCTATTTTTCTGTCACTATTTCATGCTCTAATCCATTCAAACACTTTTAATCTTATGCCATGGGTCTTGATTTTATTTAGTAGTCTGAGATGAAACCTTGTCGAATGCATTGCTAAAATTGAGGTATATTACAACGTAACTTTCATTGTTATCTGACGCCGTGTAGACATTAGTAAAGTTTAGATGCAAAAGGGCGTGTTAGATTTATTCATTCCGTTGCTTGTTTGATTGATTGGTTGATATTTGTTTGCTGTTTGTTTTATTATTTGTTTATTTGTTTGCTTGCTTGTTTGTTTGTTTTTATGTATGCATGTACGTATGTATGCATGTACGTATGTATGCATGTACGTATGTATGTATGTATGTATGTATGTATGCATGTATGTATGTATGTATGCATGCATGTACGTTTATATGTATGCATGTACGTAT
Source organism: Oratosquilla oratoria (assembly GCF_046742065.1). Classification (NCBI taxonomy): domain Eukaryota; kingdom Metazoa; phylum Arthropoda; class Malacostraca; order Stomatopoda; family Squillidae; genus Oratosquilla; species Oratosquilla oratoria. The sequence goes on from NC_134784.1 coordinate 7,708,617, forward strand.
GTATGTATGCATGTATGTATGTCTGTATGCATGTATGTATGCATGTATATATGTATGTACATTATTTATGTATGCATGTATGTACGTATGTATGTATGCATGTATCTATATACAGTATGTATGTACGTATGTATGTATGTATGTATTCATGTATGTATATACAGTATGTGTGTACGTATATATGTATGTATGCATATATGTATGTATACATGTGTGTTTGTTTATTTTATGTTTGTTTGTTTGTTTCCTACTGTTTTCCTTTCTGTATTATTTATTTTATTCACTATGGTGATCATGGACTTTTATTGAGTTAAATCATCTGATTTCAACCTGAGTAAAATCTATAAAGAATATTAACATGTCGAATGCGTGCAGCAAATAAATTGTTCACACAGGCTTGGCACAGCTAATGGTAAAACACAAAATGAAATTATACTTGCAAATATGCAGGTATAATTTAATTCTATGTTTTGCCATTGTTTGGGTTAAACCATTGTTAACATATGCCTAATGGTTTTGCCTGCTGAGCAAATATCCACTGATGTTGACGCACGTGCAATTGCTGATTTAGTAGTTAGAGTCATTGCTTTCCATAGTCGAGATTTCGAGCTTATGCCGCGCTTACGGGGTGAAGAGCTTTTACTGATGCTATCACTATATACCAAGGTCCTTTTCAACCTTATAAAGAGGGTAGCCAGCTAAGGCTACCCATTCCATTCCCATCAACCACCCATTTGTT
>NC_134784.1:7716855-7730167 GCF_046742065.1 Oratosquilla oratoria
CTCGTATGAATGTATGGTAGTTTTGACATTGTTTTTAGTTTTTTTTCAGGACTTTTTCCTTCAGCATATATTATATATTTCGTCTTATACGATTACGCTATATACATCATCTCAATGGTATATATTTTTACATCTTAGTATTATATAATGAGTATAACATGCGCATCTAAAGACTTTTTTACTCCTAGAAATACAAGACAAGTCTACATATTTTTCTAATTAAAACGTAGTTTTATTCAGTTGAGAGGCAGCACCGTGGTGATCGGTAACATCTCTCTCTTTCTCTCTCTCTTTTCTAGCCGGCGTTGTTGAAATCGAGGACACTGCACAAGTGGTGGAAGAAGGACAGAGAGCGATCTCCCAGTATCTCAACCTCGACAACCCCTTTGACGCTGGCGAGTGGGGTCCCGTCTCCATCTGCCCCAATGGAACCTTCGCACACGCCTTCGAGGTTAAGGTTAGTTTACGCACTACCTTCTCTTGGTTTTTAAGATAGAGAACCTAATACTAATGGGGTGTCAGAATACAAAATTGCTCTCCCAAGATGTGAAGTCCATATTTGGCAAACATAATATGGAGGTGGCAGGAAAGGTTTTGGTCGAAACAGGTTTTTGAGCTCACGAAGTGGGGTCAGGAGTAGGGAGATGGGCGGTCTCCATGATGGTTTCCCAAGAGATCCCGGCCGGGACAAGGCAAGAGTGAAGGGCATATTTTCACCTGCCCCCTGTTTCGTTGGGGGCGGAGTGGGAGCTCCCCCCCCCTCAAAAAAAAAAAAAAATGACCTATACTTGGTATGCATACTTAAAAGGTGCTAGGGAATGTTTTAGAAGAAACATATTTTGGGGTCCACGAAGAATGGTCAGGGGCAGGTAGGGAGGGGGGGGGGGCAGTTCCCAAAATACTACTAGCTGCAGACCCTAGCACCCATAATTCAAGGAATGTCATGGGTATAATGGGTTCCCATGTGTATATAATCACCTTAGTGCTGAGGGGTTACACCCTAGTTGAATAAAAGAACTAAGCGCAAATGGTTGTTCATTCGTCTATTACTTTTGAAATGATATCGTCACTCATTTCTCGACTGGCACTTATTAGATTTAACATAGGGATTCACATGCATCCTACGATAACATATGGACAAAGAAAATTGTGGTCCGGGGTCTCTAAGGGATAATACATGAAGGATATTCATTTGTCACCTGGGTAATGGCAGATACTTGTGATAGTGAAAGTGAAACAAAGTGGGAGAGGAGGCAGATGTTCTTTCGGGTGGTCCTGCGCTTGTAGACGAGTGGGAGGAGAGACTAAAGCAGTTACTGCCTGAGCTTGGGAAGACGTATGTGAGAAGAGAGCTGAAAGTAGATGTAGGCAAAAGTAAAGTGATGAGATGTATAAGATTCCACAGGATGGCAGTGAGTTAGAGGCGTGTTTAAAAGGAAAAAGTCTGGAGAAAGTGAAAAATTCTACATATCTAACATCGCATGTAACAGGGAACGAAGGAGTGAGATTGAAGGTATATTATAGAGTAAAAGAAGCGAGTAAATGTCTGGGGGATTAAAAAGGGTTATGAGAAATGGGCATCTTGGGACAAACACAAAAGAAAATACAGCGGGAAGGGATGATTTGGAATATGCTGTTTCCGTATGGTCATCAAATCTCATCAACGACATTGACAGACTGGAAAAAGTACAACGGCGAGCCACAAAACTGATTCCAAATATCAAAAATAAATCATACGAAAATCGACTAAAACATATGAATCTGTTTTCCCTAAAAAAGCGTAGACTCAGAGGTGACTTGATACAGGTCTTTAGAATTCTAAAGGGAATTGACAACATCAAAAGTGACAAAATTTTCACACTGAATGAGAATCCGACAAGAAACAATGGTCTCAAACTGTCCGGAAATAGATTCAATTTGGAAGTGGGTAGAAACATCTTCGCCAACCGTGTAGTTAATAAATGGAATAAACTTCCTGCAGAGGCAGTGTAATGTAGTTCAGTTCGAAGCTTTAAGAATCATTTAGATAAATACCTAAGCAAGATGCTGTAATGATTATAATTTATTTTATATTATTTGTTTTTGTTTTGTTATCATTTGTCTGTTTGATTCTCATTAATTATTAGTTATATGTCAATTTATTATTATTTAAAATTTATCTATTTGCTTATTATTTAACTATACCTATGCATTGATTTATGTATTTTATTTATTATTTACATTATTATAGTTTTTATTTATTCATTTACCATTATTTTGATTTTTTCGCATCCGACCTAGATATGGACCAAAAGGTCTCCTGTCGGTATGCTCCGCCTTTGTAATCCTTTGATTGTGCCTAAGACACTTGAGGAACGAGATATTTGGAATTTAGGCCTTAAGCACACTGGCGACTTTTGTAGAGCCACAAGTGGCTGCGTTTTGTGGCGGGGATATTTTCTCCCATAGGTTCCCATTGTTTTCAAGCTTTGCCGATCACACTTGGTGGGTGTGATCGGCAAAGCTTGAAAACAATGGGAACCTATGGGAGAAAATATCCCCGCCACAAAACGCAGCCACTTGTGGCTCTACAAAAGTCGCCAGTGTGCTTAAGGCCTTAAGGGGGGTAGAAAGGAAAAAAAAACTAAGCATATTTCAGATAAAGGATATAAGCAGTATGATTTGGATTACGAAGACGGACAGAATGAGAAATAAGGAGGACAGCGGGGCTGGAATGACCTGGTAGATTAGAGTGATATAAAATACTGGAATTGTTTGAGCCTCTGGAAAGAATGAGAAGAAAAACTAACAAAAAAGAGTGTAGACAACAGAGGTGAATCAATTAAACTTGGAAGAAAGACTGAATGAGTTGTATGGAGGAGGTGAGGAGGGCATTGGTGCAAGAGGAATGTCTGTCGACAAGGAAAGAAGACAAAAGGTTTCTTCTCTGCAATCTAAATTCTCGAGTAGATGAATGGAGAGGGTCGCCACGATTGTCGGCTTTTGTTATTAAGGTGCTGTGTCTTCGTGTATTCCTTTTGACCCCAGTGGTGAAAGCGGCTTTGGGTAAGGGTGGGCCTATATTCACAAGGAAGTAAAATAGAAGGGAAAACAAATGAGTTATTGGATGATTGTGGGATGAGTGAATGGTGGTATACCTTGATATATATGTTTACATACACGAAGACATATACCATATTCGTGTGTATATATATATATATATATATATATATATATATATATATATATATATGCAAAAAATCACTTGAACGCGTGATTCTAATGTGTGTGTGTGTGTGTGTGTGTGTGTGTGTGTGTGTATGTATGTGCGTGCGTGTGTGTGTATATGAGTGCTCATGTGTGTGTGTGTGTGTGTGTGTGTGTGTGTGTGTGAGAGAGAGTGGTCGTGTGTGTGTGTGTACATGCTCGTGTGTGTATATTCATATATGTTTTCGTGTGTGTGCGTGTTTGTTTGTGAGTGTTTATGTGTGTGTGTGTTTGTGTGTATGATGCATACGTGCGTGCGTGCGAGCTCGCGCGCAAACGAAGGCGTTTGCATGTTTGCAAGACAATATGTGCTGAGTTGTGTATATACTGCCAATTATTCTCCTTATGAGTTCTATCCTATTTTCCATTTTGCAGTTCGAGGAATACAGTACAGTAGATGAGACAGCCATCAATGCCGTCAAGTTGTACTGCAGCACTCAGGAGCACCATGACACCGGGTACATCACCTCTACCGAAGGCGAACATGGCGATTGGTACGGTAAGCATCCAGCTATCTGACGATAGAACGCTTATGGCAAAAGGTGCTTCACATATTAAGACACTCTGAACCTATTTTGGTCCTTCATTGTCCATAAGGACACTTTACAAAGTTGGTTTGGGCTAAAACATTCCTCTGGTTTTGATAGGGTTCTGAGGGTTTCAGCAGAAGACTTCTGTGGATCTAAGAAAGCCCATCTTGGTCCTTCATTGTCCAAAAGGACACTTTACAAAGTTGTTTTGGGCTAAAACGTTCCTCTGGTTTTGATGGGGATCTGAGGGTTTCAGTAGAAGACTTCTGTGGATCTAAGAAAGCCCATCTAAGATAATTCTAGGGACCCAGTTGGCATCGCTAGAGCCCAGCGTCATTTCAGCTTCGTCATTGCCTGGTCCTTGAGCTATCCATCGGTTCTTGTCAACATTTCCAGTCTGATTTTAGTGATGATTTAAGCAGTGAAATTTATTTCTCGATAGTGCCAATATTTCTCTTTCACATCTCATCAAGGGGTCCGGGGTAGGACCCTGAATGCTATGAGCAAAAGATCCATCACTCGTAGGACATGATGTACAAAAGGGTGAATCATTGTGGGCCAAAGAAAAGTAACAAGTTAAGTATGCATATCACACAGTTGCAAGATTATTATCAAGGCATACGCGGTATATGTATATAAAGGTGCATCTGTACATCTAAGTGTACGTTTTCCGACAAAATTAACATGCAATAGTAAACATCCCTCTAACCCTTTCCTAACTGGGGTCCTGGGTCGTGCCATAAGCTGGATAGAATCATATATCGTTATCCAGATCGAGATGTCATCGAAATGAAGGAATAAAATCATATATATATATATATATATATATATATATATATATATATATATATACATATATATATACATATATATATATATATCGTAAAAAAAAATATATATATACTGTTTATGTATATATATATATGCACACGCACACACACACACACACACACACACACACACACACACACACACACACACACACACACACACACACACACACACACACACACACACACACACACACACACACACACACACACACTTTCAACGAACGGACGGCTTGACGAACGCTCTGAAGAAAAGTGCAGATTGTGGATACCAACGCAAAGAGAAGTGCCTTTTTGTATTTGCAGGGGGGGGGGGAAATTGCTCGTGAGGCAGTAGGTAAGTAGGAAAAGAGGAGAAGGGGAGGGATTGCTGGGGAAATGGAAGGAAATGAGGATGTGGAGGACTTGGCCCAGGCAGACGGGCGTAAGGTCAACATGAAACGACCACCGGATGACGAAATGGCAAATAAAAATGTAAAGATTAGAAGTATAGAGAGGAGAAATACAGTAGAAAGTGACGAGAATATGTTCCAGGGATTTAAAGAGGGTGGGGGGGACACAACCCCCCCCCGACTGATAAGACTAGAGGAGAGAGTTGATAAGGTGATCGAGGACTTGGAACGTAAGTTAGGTAAGGTAGACTCCATCTTCCAGAGAATTGAAAGATTGGAACAACTAGAGAAGGCTAACAGAAACTTAACTGAAGAAGTAGAGGACCTAAAAAGACAGTTAGGAAATGTAAAGGAGGAGAATGAGAAATTGAAGAAGAATAGTAATGAAAATAGTGAGAAAATAGCTACAGAAACTAAAAATTGGAGAATAACTCAAGAAGGGAATAAGGTTTCATTCACTGACATAGTCAAACAGCAATTGAAAGAACATAATGAAGACTCAGTTATTAAAGTGATGAGACAGAAGGAGAATATAGTAAGAGAATTAGCTGACAAAAAGAAATGTATAATTATATTAGGAATGGAAGAGAAACATAACCCAGATAGAACCGCAAGAATCAAGGAGGAAAATGAAAGGGTAAGCAGTTTATTAAAATTAGTCCAGGAAGATGAACCAGAAATTATAAAGGAAATTGAGGAAAAATTCAGACTCGGAAAATATAGTACAGATAAGACCAGACCAATTAAGATTAAATTCAGGTCACAAACAACGGCAGAGAAAATTCTATCCAAGACAGGGAAACTAGCAACAAATGATCAATATAAAAAGGTATGGATAAAAAGAAAAATGAATAAGGAGGAAAGAGAGGCAGAAAAGCAGAAAAGAATTGAAGCTAAGGCAAAAAAACGAGGAAAGAACGGAGTCAGAGAAAGAGAGATTCTATTGGAGAGTAGTGAACATGAAAATAAAGCAGTTCGACATACTAAAGAAAAACATAAGGGAAACAGAGAACACAATGGAAGTGGCAGAAAACTAAGAGTGTCTTACACAAATATAGATGGATTGATAACAGGATTGAATGAACTGAATGATTATTTGAAAGAAAAAGAACCGGACATAATGGGAATTGTAGAAACAAAATTAAAAGGCCCACTACCACCCAACAGTGTAGGACATGATACATACAATTATTGGATTAGAAACAGAGAGAAAAAACAAGGGGGTGGAGTTATGTTCCTGACAAAAGAAGGATATAAACGTGAAAGGTGTCATATATGGAAAGAATACAGTAGAGATGATTATGATAGAAGTGGAAGACCGAGATAAGAAGAGCAGAAAATTTGTGATCAATTATGTGCCTCCGAAAACAGCCTCATGGGAGGAGAGTGAACATAAAAGTATGTTAGAGGACACAAAGATAGCATTAACTAAAATAATGGAAGACGGAGGAAGAATAGTTATGATGGGCGACTTTAATTGCAAAGAAATCTGCTGGGAAGAAATGACAGTAAAGAGTGGTGATGACTCATGGGGAAATGCTCTACTTGAGATGATTACTGACCATTCAATGACACAATGGATACAAGAGAACACTAGGTATAGAAATGAAGAAGAACCATCGAGGCTAGACTTAATAATTACATCTGAACCTAGAATAGTGGACAAGATTGAATATAAAACACCAATAGGTAAAAGTGACCACATATTGATTGAACTGGAACTTAATGAAGAAAAATATATGAAAAGAAATGAACAATATAGAAAAAGGAAGAATGATGTATGAAAAAACAAACTTTGATAAAATAAGAGAATTCTTCCAACAAGAAAACTGGGAAGAAATATACAAAGAAGAAACATCAGTGGAAGAGAAATGGAATATTTTGACAAAAATTTACAAAGAAGGAGTGGAAAAGTATGTCCCAAGACAAAAACAAGAAAAAGAATATGTAAAATGCTGGTACAACAAAAGTTGTAGGGAGTTAAAAGACAAAAGAGACAAAGCCTGGACGGGATGGAAAAAAGACAGAAGACCTGAAAAATGGAAAATATATACTGGTTATAGAAATGAATATGTACAAAAGTGCAGAGAGGAAAAAAGAAAATATGAAAAAGATGTTATAGAAAAGTGTAAAGATCAACCAAAACTATTCTACAGATTTGTAAACAATAAACTGAAAAACAAACAAGACTTGGAGAAATTAAGACAAGGAGGAGTTGAATACACTGAGGAAATGGAAATGGCAGAAATTATGAACAAACATTTTAAATCAGTGTTTACAAGGGAAAATATACAAACTGAAGAGATTGAGTGGAAGGAAAAAGTCCCCCCTATGGAAGAAATATAAGTAACGAAGAATGAAATATTGACACACTTGGGTAATTTTGATGTCAGAAAATCGCATGGGCCAGATGAAATAGCAAACTGGATTCTGAAAGAATGTAGGAATGAACTGGCAGACAAAATACATAGCATAATAAGCAGTTCCTTAAAAGAAGGAAAAGTTCCAGAAGATTGGAAAAAAGCAAATATAGTACCTATATATAAAGGAGGAAATAAAGAAGAACCTACCAACTATAGACCAGTCTCTCTAACAAGTACAATAGCAAAAATATGTGAAAGAATTATCAAAAGTAGATGGGTAAAATACTTGGAAAAAAACAACGTACTAAATCCAAGGCAATTTGGATTCAGACAAGGACGATCATGCGTCACCAATTTAATATGTTTCTATTAAGGACTAATAGATATAATACAAGAAAGAGATGGATGGGCTGATTGTGCATTTCTAGACCTAAAAAAAGCTTTTGACAAAGTACCACATAAGAAGTTGCTTAAGAAATTAGAATATGAAGGAGGAATACAAGGTAAATTGCTAAATTGGATGGAAGACTTTTTGCAAGAAAGAAAAATGAGAGTAGTGATAAGAGATCAGCACTCAAAATGGAATGAAGTAATAAGCGGTGTCCCGCAGGGAACAGTTCTGGCCCCAATAATGTTTGCTATATATATTAATGATATGGATGAAGGAATTGAAAGCTATATGAGCTTCTTTGCAGATGATGCAAAATTACTGAAAAGAGTGAAAACTGAAGAGGATTGTGAATCACTACAGAGAGAATCTAAATAAAGTACAAGAATGGAGTAGGAAGTGGGAGATGGAGTTTCAATACAAAAAAGTGTAGTATAATGGAATTTGGAAAAAAGCAAAAACAGAATAACAGGATCATATAATTTGGGAGAAGAAGGAATAAAAAGAGTAGAAAATGAGAGGGACCTGGGAGTCATTGTTATGAATAATATGTCACCTGAGAAACATATAAATAAGATTTTTGGAGAAACTTATAATTTAATAAGAACAATCAAAGTGGCATTTACATACCTGGATGAAGAAATGGTGAGGAAAATCCTAATCACCCTGATAAGACCAAGATTGGAATATGCAGCAACGATATGGTCACCAAGTACAAAAAAATGTATAAAAAAACTTGAAAGAATACAAAGAGCAATTACTAAACTGGCACCAACACTCTCAAAACTATCATATGAAGAGAGACTACAAAAACTTAAACTACAGACACTAGAGCAAAGAAGAGAGAGAGGAGATTTGATAGCTATTTACAGAATCATGAAAGGCATAGAAATTACTGATAGAGAGAATCTGATAAAATGGGATGACAGAAATACAAGAGGACACGGAAAGAAAATAAAAAAAGACAACTATAGAAGAGATTTGAAAAAGAACAGCTTTCCTCACAGAGCAATAGACAGTTGGAACAAGTTAGATGAGAAAGTGGTGTGTGCAAAAACAATACATGAATTTAAAAATAGTTTAGATAAAATGAGATATGAAGACGGGACCTCACGAGCATAGCTCCCCTTCCCGTAAAATACAACTAGGTAAATACAACTAGGTAAATACACACACACACACACCTCTCATGGCGCTGTGGTTAGAGCTCTGGCCTGCCACTACGGAGGTCCGGGTTCGATCCTCGCCCGGGGCTGAAATAATATCAGTATCGCAGCGCTGAGGGGTGTTACTCCAACTCTCGTGGGCGGGGAGTTGGGGGTGTGTGTGTGTGCAAGGTCATAGCATTACCCATAGATCGGACCTACGAGCTCTGAGCTCTCTTCCAGGAGGGAAATAGCTGTCGATCACGAGTCCAACACGTGATCCAAAGACCAAAGACCAAGTGAATACACACACACACACACACATATATATATATATATATATATATATATATATATATATATATATATATATATATTACCAATATAATTTCAACCACTGAATATGAGACTTACTTAGAATTTGTTTTTTTCTTAAATTTATTATAGGTTTTAGCAAATAGACTTCATTTAAGATTTTTTTGGATGTTTCTTTTTTCTAGTGAAATAAATATAATTATAGTTATATTCGAAAATAGCTGGAGTCCAGGAACCATTTTATGGAAGAAAGTATACGCTGGACTCGACGTTCGTCAAGTCCAGCGTTATACTTTCTTCCATAAAATTATAGTTATATGTACATCACAATGAATCAAAACTATTTGAGAAATAATGGGCGTAAGTTTGACTGAAATGGCGGAAACGAGGCGCTTTGCTAACCGCTTGGTCACCAAATTGATGATTTTTCCTAAACAAGCAGTCGTATATAATAGTGCCTCCCTTTCTTTCTTTTCTTTTCCCTATCGCGTCCGGGTTTGCCAATGTGATTTTTCATTGTAATGTACTGATAATACTGTGTTTTGCTGCATTGGTTCTAACTCAGGGCAATGATCCGTCATCCACGAGGAGCTAAGAGGAGAGAGAAGAAAGGGGGGTGGACGGGAGTGAAATAGTTGGGAGTGGGTACGTGCGTTTTGATTTGGATACCTCCCTTACAAAGGGGAAAAAGCCTTTGGTATGTAGATAGATATAGTACTGATAATGTTATTTTCTGTTTAGAAATTATCTGTAATGATGACGCGGTAGAGAAGACAAGCTTGGAAAGACAGACGTGCACTCACGGACAAATATACTAAAATCTTCAGTGCTTCTGACTATCAAATCAAGCCTCTAAATATACTTTTGCATGTTACCTCGTTAAGATGCTGCTATTTTAAGACAAATATCGTCCCAAATATACTAAATATGTAAGAACGAAAGCTAAATTTCTTTGATATGCATACATGATCACAGAAATGGCGAGCAGATTTGGGTCCAATAGTCTTATAAACGAAAAGTACAACTCATTATGTTCCAGAAATATTGGTGCGCCTGTGTGCGTGTTAACTTGTAATAAAGAACATGTCGATGATAAAAACAATGAGAAAAGAGATACGATCAAGAGATATTTTCCATTATTGTTTTTTAAAAGAGTCGTGTTTTTTTCCACACGAGACGTGCGTCCATATTTTTTCTTTTATCATTTGTACTTATATAGATAAGGGAAATTCGCTAGTGGACAGCGACATCAAACAGATATTTTTTATGACAGTCGCGCAAGGATTCGAACCTGCTGCTCAAGACACCAAGAGGCACCATGACTGCCGCCTTACTCCGCTCGACCACTGATGATTAAAATCGTATGAACTCAGAACACTACTGGTTCTCGAGATTGAGAAGGTCGCTAACTGCGGCCCTGATTCTCTTTTTACCATACGACCAAGCACATGGGACCTCTTGGCGTCTTGAGCAGCAGGTTCGAATCCTTGCGCGACTGTCATAAAAATGATCTTATATAGATAATTTAAGTGTTTTACAATTCACCACTCCCATATTTCCAAACATCAATAACATTGTTCTCCGCGCTTCACACCATTCATGTTTTTGGATCCTTATGGCATTTTTTTATCCTTAACCTGAACTTTACATTAATGTTCTCAGACAATCAATCTTTCCTCATTCTTATTCTGGCCTTGATACCAATCCTATTACAAATTCCTTACAACAATTTCTCATCATACCTCTGATCTTTCATCAAGCAACCACAAACCTCACCGTCGACCTTCCTCCTTTACAACAACTTCAGTTCTCCCATGACTGTATTTCTTGTAATTCTAACGAAACTCTACTTTCCAGGCATGAAGATCTGTGATAAAGGTTACCTGACGGGTATGCGCGCTCGCGTCCTCCCTTACCAGGGCCTACTGCACGACGACGTTGCCGTGCACGATGTTGACATGGAATGTAATTATGGCACTCAGATCATGAACGGACTCATTGATACCAAAGTAAGCAAGTAGGTGCAAGTGGCGGGGTTGGAGTGTGTATGTGTGCACACGACAGAGAATGCATAACAGCACTCGATCTTCCTTGGTGGTTGTCGCTTCAGGGGATACATTGAAATTTATTCGTGACGAATATTTTAGACTGCTATTAATACTTTCATCGGGCAACATAAAAAAATATATATAATGAAGGCAAACGCCTCAGGCATGTTACTAATCAAAACAGTCTTTGATCTTTAAAAGATAATTAATTTCGCTCAGCTAAATGAAACTAATCCATAGCTGAAAAAGAAAAATAGATAAAAGAAAAATAATAATAACAATCACACCTGAGATGGCTTATGCACATTCTACTCGTAAGATTTTCATATATTGTGGAATTTGTCTAAAGCTGGCAAGGTTTATTGGGTTATTTGATATTGTTTTGCATTCCTTCCTTCTTCCACCTTGGAGAAATGCCATCTCATTTCGGTTACAGAATTTCTATCTCATATATGTGCCCCTTTACCGGCCAGGAACCACCGCCATCACCACAATTACAACCACCACCACAACTATCACCACCATCACCACCACAATAACTACCACCACCACCACCACCACCACCACCACCACCACCACCACCACCACCACCACCACCACCACCACCACCACCACCACCACCACCACCACCACCACCACCACCACCACCACCACCACCACTACCACCGCCATCACCACCACTACAACCATGAACACCATCACCCAGAAATCTCTTTTCAGAATACGAGAGTCAGATTGATATACACTAAGATGCATTTTTATTTCTGTTAACAGTATAACATGGGAAAGTGGAGCAGTTGGACCCAGTGTCGCCCTGGTTCGGCCATTTGCGGGCTTCAGGTAAGAAAGAATGCCCCACGTGTAGTAGTAACCAGAATTCTCGAATCACGACATGTGATTGTTATGGCTTAGGCCAGGCGATTCTATTAAACCGAGGAAAAATATTGTGTGGTTAAAGGCTTAGCCTTTAACCACACAATAGGATAATTTATTTGATCTGTAATTATTCTCCTGCGCAGGAAAAAGGTTAGCGACGAAGAAATCGATTTCGCTGCAAAGAATATGTTTGTATATTTTGAACGATAGTTTTTCTGTAGTAATAGATATTTTCTGTGCAAAGAGATATGAAAAAAAAAGGAAAAAGGAAAGTAGTAGGGGTGTAATTACGTCACATAATTTTCAATTCAAGTCTTGCGATTGTACTAGCGTTATTTTGGAAAACTTCCACTGGTTATGAGCTAAAATGGTGATAATAGTTTTACTTTTCTCTTTATTTATTTTTATGAACTCCGTTAGATATATGATATAAATCTCCAGTTCTGTAATTAGTATACATTATATCTGGTCTAGATTTGAAATATGCAGGATGATTATACCATCAACATAATAGGTGTTGTGTAGTCTGAACCACAGAAATATTTCAATGGGCCTCACCAAATTAACTGCTGGGCATGAAGTAATTTAGTCACAATTCCTACGTTACGTTGTGCAATTTAACAACATATATATATCAAATATTACACTGGTATGCTTATTCACTGTATACAAACCTGTGTCGGCAGGGTGGAGATGCCCCTAACTTATTTGTCTATTTATTTTTATTTTTATATATATCTTTTAATAACGGGTAAGACGGGGTTGGTATAAGTCAGAAAGGATTATAAAGAAGTTGAGAACCACTGAAATTTACTTTGCCGATATCAAATTGATGAAAACTTTCTTTAGTTCTAATCAGTTAGTCGGTTTATAACTTTCAAAACTCGTACGGTAGCCTTCACATTCTATTTTTCGTTTTTGTTTTGCTTCGTACTGTTGTAAGTATTTGCCAAAAATGTTAGTCTGTTTTGACTACTGGGAAGTAGTTTCTGTTTCTTTTATGTCTGGAAGAACTGTATCCATTCCTCCTTTATCAATGTCTGGAATATGAGTTTCTGTTTCATTGTTTGGAACAGTTGTAATCGCTCCTACCTCTGCAGTCTCTGGTAGAATTACCATTTGGTTCTTCTGTTCCCTCCAGGTGTTTAAGTTGTCGATAGTGATATTGGATTGTTACAT
>NC_134784.1:7730667-7735667 GCF_046742065.1 Oratosquilla oratoria
TGGGAGTAGAATTTCAACATCAAGAAATGTTGTATAATCGAACTAGAGAAAAGCAAGATAAGACTATCAGGACCAGGTTTAAAATTGACGGAAAAGAAGTAAAGAAAGTAAATTTATGAAAGGGACCTAGGAGTAATCATTACAAAAGACATGTCGCCAGATAAACATATAGATAAAATAATCGGAGAAACTTACCCAATTTATTGAGATCAATAGAGGTGGCCTTTAAATACCTGGATAAGGTAATGATTCAGAAATTATTACAAACATTGATAAGACCAAAACTGGAATTATGCAGCGCTGATGTGGTCACTCAAGCACAAAAAAGAATATAAAAAAATTAGAACGATTACACGAGCAACGACAAAGTATTGGGCCCCAACACTTTTAAACCTGAAACTCAAAAAAGGACAAAAAAAAAAAAAAGGACAACTACGGAAGAGACCTGAAAAAGAACAGCTTACCACACAGAGTGATAGATATATGGAACAAATTGGACGAAGAAATCGTGTGTGCAAACGCGAATACAAGAATCTAAGGAACAAGTTTGATCTTGCGAGATACAAAAACGGGTTACTACGAGTATAGCTTCCCGTAAAATACACTAGACAACTAGGTAAAGACACACACACACACACACACACACACAAACACACACACACACTACACACACACACACACTCACACACTACACACACACACTCACACACTGCACACACACATACACACACACACACACACACACTCACAGACACATACACATGCACACAGACACACACACAAACACACAGAAACACACTCAAATACACATAGCCACAGGCACACAGAAGAACGCATCATAGTAATTAAACTAATTTTGTCCTTCTCGTCGTCGTCGTCAATCTTACCCTCCTTGTCCTCCTCCTGCTCCTCTTCCTCACTTCTCTATTGGCTGAAGTGGCAATATTACTCCCCTTTTTGAGAATTTCATTAGCTGGATGTGCGACTTGTCCACTTTCAATTCCTGCCTGCTGTAGTGTAAAGGGGGTCGCGATCGAACTAAAATTCTCTGTCCAGACCTGTGTCCGTTCTTCAGTTGCATAAAAAGTTGCCTGATGGCAGTCATCATATGGCATGCTGGTCTCGCATTTACGTAGTTGTGGGTTCGACATCCAGTAGTGACTGTTACAGTCCAAGCTCATAATAGCGCAAAGGTGACTGTTTTGGCCCCAGCTACTCAGCGCCTCCTGGTGTAGGCTCCTCCTCCTTAGCCGGAACAAATGTGTTGAATCACGTTATTGAGTTAATAATGATGTTTTTTTGAAACATTTCCTATATTTACAAACATAGTTTGACAAATTCGTATTCGTTTAGAGTACTTTTATTTCGCCATTTCATTGAAGATCTTGTAGGTGGATTATTTTTGGAGTATTTTCATCACACAATTTGTTGCAATATGTCTTTACAATACGGATCAACTTTAGAGTACTTTTATCTACGTTTTTTCGAAACGTATAAAAATACAAGCTAATGTGCATTACAGGAGGTGCTCTCGGGAAAGCAAGTTAAATGAAAATCAATCGTTTCGAAGTTAACCGTCGGAGTGTCAAGGAAGTGTCTTGAATTTTCCTAAAAAAAAAAAAAAAAAAAAAAAAAGTCTTTATTGTTCGAATAGAAAAAAGAAAGACGGGGGTGCTAGCTGGCTCTTGCAAAAAGACATCGTACAGAGAAAAAAATCTGAAAAGTTTCAGAAAATCTAGTATTGTGTGATCTAAGAACGTTGAAATGCAACTTCTGACTGTATTTGAATCAACTAATTTTTCGTGTTAGTCTACAGAAGCTCTATGATATATTCGTTTTATACCTTTTATATCTACCTTTTATGTCAGTTTGACAAGAGCCACTTTTTCCTTCCAAGTGAAAATATATGTTTCTGATTCGTCAAGGCTAAAACATAGAAACTTGCCTTTTTCGATTATCTGATCTGCCTTCTATTGATTGTAGATGATGAGTCATTTATTAGTCTTTCCTGTATTTATAAACCAATATTCATTTAAAGTTTAAAGGTCTAGCTCGGTGGTTCTCAACCTGGGAATCTGGGATATATGACCCCTTGGGAGACCACAGAGCTTTTACAAAGGTGGACAACAAACCAAAAACTAAATGTAGACAGTGGATGAACATCGATTGAGTTTAATGATGAATTGGTCTCCGGTAGGCTAGGGAACTAAAACACACAAGGTATGGGATACATGAGGAAAACGTGTTGAGACCCACTGGCCTAGAGGATAGCTTTTGTTTGTAGAATCTCAGGAAGAGTTTGCACACATTAGGCAGCCAATTAATAGAATGATGTACTGTATTTACTAAAAAAAAAATGCCTTTATGTTCTGTATTTCACTAAACAAAACAACTAGACATTTCCATTTATGTGCTCTATATGTGAAGAACACCCTAATTGAACCAGTCTATAAAGAAATTTATTTCCTTGTGGTCTTCTAAAAGATCTATCGATATGGTATCATCTTTCAAACAATTTTCCTAATTTATTCTTTTTCAGGCAAGAGGAAATGATACTAATTTTTGGTACACAACGCTGACGCCCCTTCTTGCTATATAGTTGATGAGAATTTATAGTTTAGAAGTTAAACCCTTCTTATAAAGCTTTTAAATCTGTGTTAGCATCCTATGTAGATCTACTAAAGTCTCCATCATTACAATTCCATCTCTCTCTACCTTGTGTCTGTTTGAGACCCTCGTCTGTACGAATTATTTGATCCCATATGATGTTCGTGCATAGTGTATATTATGACCACGATATTAAGTTCATGCGTCTCATATGGGCATTACGTTTCAATACGCTAATCAACTATCAAACAAGAATCCTTTCTCTACCAGATCTTTGATTCTCTTTTTACTTCTACAGTTTGAGAAAACAGTGTAAATATGTTGTTGTTTACTGAATTTTTCTTTTACTCTATTGAACTAGATTGATTCTGTAAACATCGGAAGCTGATCTTCTCTCTATTTCTTTTTATTTCAGAATCTCTAGCTTATAATCTGAGAATTTCGCCACAAGATACCCATGTGCATTCATCGTTTTCAAATTGCCGAATGCTCAGTTTCGATTGGCGCTAACTCGCGCAGGATAACTGCATCCGCCCTGAAATCTCTTCCACAGCGATATGTACTTATCCTTTTATTCTGGCCACTGCCAGAGTTTTTCGCTCATTTCAATTGATCCCACGTCGTGAGACACGGGCTTAATCCTGTCACATTTAATACCGTCCTGATGGTCTGTCTGGTCTCAATTCACCCTTCGGCAGCGTATTGTGACTAATTCGTGCGGCCTGTGATTTTGCTCTGCGCCGGACAGAATGACGCCAGGGCTAGGGTGGGGAGTGGCTTAAAACTGTTCTCTCGTTGTTACCAAGGGAGCCTTGAAGCCCGACATCAGGTCTGCTTAAGGTCACGTCCACCTCTCCTCTCTCACCATTATAGTGTTTCTGCTTTAACTTTTATGCAGGGTAGTCGATGCACGGCGGATTTTATTCAAACAGCAGTCATTTACGATTGAAGATTAATCTCCACTCAGAATTATAATGCTGACCATTCTTAATTTTCACGAGGAGAGAGAGAGAGAGAGAGAGAGGAGGACGAAGAAGAGAGGGAGAGCAGAGAGAGAGACTGAGAGAGAGAGAGAGGCCGAGAGAGAGGAGAGAGCGAGAGAGAGAGTGGACAGAGAGAGAGAGAGGAGGAGAGAGAGAGATTGATGAGAGAGAGAGAGAGAGAGAGAGAGAGGAGAGAGAAAGAGTGGAGCTGAGGACGAGAAGATGATGACGAGAGAGAAGAGAGAGAGAGAGTCAGAGAGAGAGAGATGGCGAGAGAGAGAGAAGAGAGAGAGAGAGGAGCTGGAATCTTCCCCCATTCATTTCGCCCTATGGTGTTACCGTCTTTATCCCGTTGTATCTGGAAGAATGTAAGGAGATTACTGACATTTACCCTTTAACTGCAACAAGAGTTCCTTTCTCCTGAATAAAATCGCCAGTCGGCACCCAAAATTTTACCGGTGAATGGATCAAGCTGCATGTGTGTGTTGCAAATAACATCCAAACACTACTACTTACACATGTGTAACCACCGTCTCAAAGCCGAACGATAAAAAAAGGGGTAATTAATAGAAATATGTAACAAACGTGCAAAATTTTCCTAGGTATTTTTTCGGCCGTCTCAATGGGGCTGACACACATTGTATCTGAAGATGTAAGGAGTTTACCGACACGTCTACCCTCGAAGATGACCCGTTATTTTAATGTAGCTATATTTAACTAATGTTGTTTGAAATCAGCTATATTTAAATCTGTAGCTTGAAATCAGGCAATATGTACCATGCATGGGAACTGTAATCTTAAGCGGCAATTAACAGACATGTAAAGCCAACACTTCGTTTAATGTAAACAAGCCATTTGCCAAATCAAATAAAAGAAAAATATAGTGATCGATTGCATCGGTCTGGATTCGGACTCAATTCCTCCGAGGAAACGTCTATGACGAAGAAGAAACGTCTTTATGAATTTTGATGATACCCACCGCTGGGAGGGATAGAGTGCCACGGGGATGGAAGGAGTGCCTGTATAGTTCTTACTGTACAAGTGGGAAAAGGGGAACAAATGTGAGTGTAGTGGTTTGAGGAGGGCATCCGTTTTGTTGAGTGTACAGTAGTGGAGAAGGTTTATGGGAGGAATTGGCAGCGGAAAAGAGCGAGTAATTGGTGAGGAGCCGTGTGGGTTTAGGCAAAGGTAGGGGTTGCGTGGATCAGGATTATTGTCAGGTAAGGCAGATATGAAAGACAAACTTTAGTAAAAGGCAATGATATTTTCTTGGGCCCCCTATGGACTTGAATTTTTTTATTTTATGAAAATATAGACAGGGAGGTAATGTTGGAGGTATAGTAGAATATATGGAGATAAGGAGGGTGGCGATTGTAAGGGCACAGTCAAGAGTTTTTACGAAATTAGTAG
>NC_134784.1:7748167-7750667 GCF_046742065.1 Oratosquilla oratoria
TCGGTCTCATGTTTGTCGGGCCACGGCCAACCCGACTCCTCTCTTGTCTGCCCGGTCCCTGTCGACTACCCCTTCTCTCGTGTCTGTTAGCTCCTGCGTGGTCGGCCGGCTTCCTTTTCTGCCTGATCGATCTCGGCCCGTCGGCCTCTTATATTTGCCTACTTCTATGTCACCCGATCCCAGCTGCCGGCCGGCGAATCCTGTGTCCAGGTCTCTAAGACAGAATAGTTTTTAAAGTTATCACCGTGTCAAGGAGGATATCATACATGATTAGCTTAATCAACTTAATTCATCATGGGACCACCCCACAGCTCAATAAATTAAACAATAACTACAATCGTTAATTCAAGTAGACTAGAAAGGGGTCGCTTATTTTTTGTTGGATTGTGTCACTTGGCTAATACTAACCGGAATAAGAGACGATAATGCCTACACTAGGCAGTTTCATGTCCCTTACCTATCCATAAAGTTATCTAATCTTTTATCACAACAACCAATTATTTCAGCGCTCACTACATGCTTACTAATTCTATTCCTTCGTTAACTACTTGTCCGATTTAAATTCATTACTGCAAGTCCTGCTCAGCTGTGGTAATATGATGACATTTTTTGCATCACCTTAAAGCCCTCGACCCATTTGAGTACTTCTATTAGACCAAGCCGCACTCTTTCTTAAGGTGCCCAATCCTGTCTTCATAAGATAATTTCTAAGCCCTTGTATAATTTTGGTCATTCTCCTCTACTGATTCTAGTGAATTAATATGCCTTCTATAAGATTGAGACCAAAACTGTACCGCATAGTCAAGGATAGATCTAACCATCGCTAGATAGAATTTAGTGATTACCTCTGCAGTTTTATATGTAACCGTCCTAACAATAAATCCTAATGCTGTGTTAGACCTATTCTTGGTAATAATGTGCTTGAGTTTCCTGGGACATAATGCTCTCTGGGTTTAAGATTAGGATTCAATAACATTCCTAAGTCCTTTTCACATCCTGTTTTCTTTAAATGGTTTTTTATAAGCTATACCCCGTTAGCTGGGTTGCGTAATGTTACGTTTAATACACTGCATTTTGAAATATTGAAGTCTATTTGCCATTTCTGCGACCATGCAAACAAATGATTAAGATCCCTCTTCAGTATCCCACCATCTTCCCCGACCTAATTTAGCGTTCTATTTTAGTGATATCCGCAAACTTACTAGCATCCCTAATAATCCCTCTGTCCAAGTCCAATATGATGAGCAATGATGAACCCAAAACTGAGCCCTGGGGAACTCCATCATGATTTTACACCGTTAATAGTGAGCTATTTTTCTGTCACTATTTCATGCTCTAATCCATTCAAACACTTTTAATCTTATGCCATGGGTCTTGATTTTATCTAGTAGTCTGAGATGAAACCCTGTCGAATGCATTGCTAAAACCGAGGTATATTACAATGTAACTTTCATTGTTATCTGACGCCTTGTATACATTAGTAAAGTTTAGATGCAAAAGGGCGTGTTAGATTTATTCATTCCGTTGCTTGTTTGATTGATTGGTTGATATTTGTTTGCTGTTTGTTTTATTATTTGTTTATTTGTTTGCTTGCTTGTTTGTTTGTTTTTATGTATGCATGTACGTATGTATGCATGTACGTATGTATGCATGTACGTATGTATGTATGTATGTATGTATGTATGTATGTATGTATGTATGTATGTATGTATGTATGTATGTATGTATGTATGTATGTATGTATGTATGTATGTATGCATGTATATATGTACAGTATGTATATACATATGTATGTATGTATGTATGTATGTATGTATGTATGCATGTATATATGTACAGTATGTATGTACGTATGTATGTATGTATGTATGTATGTATGTATGTATGTATGTATGTATGTATGTATGTATGTATGTATGTATGCATGTGTGTTTGTTTATTTTATGTTTGTTTGTTTGTTTGATTGTTTCCTACTGTTTTCCTTTCTGTATTATTTATTTTATTCACTATGGTGATCATGGACTTTTATTGAGTTAAATCATCTGATTTCAACCTGAGTAAAATCTATAAAGAATATTAACATGTCGAATGCGTGCAGCAAATAAATTGTTCACACAGGCTTGGCACAGCTAATGGTAAAACACAAAATGAAATTATACTTGCAAATATGCAGGTATAATTTAATTCTATGTTTTGCCATTGTTTGGGTTAAACCATTGTTAACATATGCCTAATGGTTTTGCCTGCTGAGCAAATATCCACTGATGTTGACGCACGTGCAATTGCTGATTTAGTAGTTAGAGTCATTGCTTTCCATAGTCGAGATTTCGAGCTTATGCCGCGCTTACGGGGTGAAGAGCTTTTACTGATGCTATCACTATATACCAAGGTCCTTTTCAACCTTATAAAGAGGGTAGCCAGCTAAGGCTACCCATTCCATTCCCATCAACCACCCATTTGTTTCCCTCTCATATTAGTTCTCATGTGTATTCTGCCCATT
>NC_134784.1:7758167-7770667 GCF_046742065.1 Oratosquilla oratoria
ACATATTCATATCCTATTTTCATTAAAAAGATAACCTCCCTCCCCGAAAAAAGGAATGTCGAAACATACTCGTATGAATGTATGGTAGTTTTGACATTGTTTTTAGTTTTTTTTTCAGGACTTTTTCCTTCAGCATATATTATATATTTCGTCTTATGCGATTACGCTATATACATCATCTCAATGGTATATATTTTTACATCTTAGTATTATATAATGAGTATAACATGCGCATCTAAAGACTTTTTTACTCCTAGAAATACAAGACAAGTCTACATATTTTTCTAATTAAAACGTAGTTTTATTCAGTTGAGAGGCAGCACCGTGGTGATCGGTAACATCTCTCTCTTTCTCTCTCTCTTTTCTAGCCGGCGTTGTTGAAATCGAGGACACTGCACAAGTGGTGGAAGAAGGACAGAGAGCGATCTCCCAGTATCTCAACCTCGACAACCCCTTTGACGCTGGCGAGTGGGGTCCCGTCTCCATCTGCCCCAATGGAACCTTCGCACACGCCTTCGAGGTTAAGGTTAGTTTACGCACTACCTTCTCTTGGTTTTTAAGGTAGAGAACCTAATACTAATGGGGTGTCAGAATACAAAATTGCTCTCCCAAGATGTGAAGTCCATATTTGGCAAACATAATATGGAGGTGGCAGGTAAGGTTTTGGTCGAAACAGGTTTTTGAGCTCACGAAGTGGGGTCAGGAGTAGGGAGATGGGCGGTCTCCATGATGGGTTCCCAAGAGATCCCGGCCGGGTCAAAGCAAGAGTGAAGGGCATATTTTCACCTGCCCCCTGTTTCGTTGGGGGCGGAGTGGGAGCTCCCCCCCTCCAAAAAAAAAAAAAAAAAAAAAGACCTATACTTGGTATGCATACTTAAAAGGTGCTAGGGAATGTTTCAGAAGAAACATATTTTGGGGTCCACGAAGAGTGGTCAGGGGCAGGTAGGGAGGGGGGGGGGCAGCTCCCAAAATACTACTAGCTGCAGACCCTAGCACCCATAATTCAAGGAATGTCATGGGTATAATGGGTTCCCATGTGTATTTAATCACCTTAGTGCTGAGGGGTTACACCCTAGTTGAATAAAAGAACTAAGCGCAAATGGTTGTTCGTTCGTCTATTACTTTTGAAATGATATCGTCACTCATTTCTCGACTGGCACTTATTAGATTTAACATAGGGATTCACATGCATCCTACGATAACATATGGACAAAGAAAATTGTGGTCCGGGGTCTCTAAGGGATAATACATGAAGGATATTCATTTGTCACCTGGGTAATGGCAGATACTCAGATACTTGTGCTAGTGAAAGTGAAACAAAGTGGGAGAGGAGGCAGATGTTCTTTCGGGTGGTTATACGCTTGTAGACGAGTGGGAGGAGAGACTAAAGCAGTTACTGGCTGAGCTTGGGAAGACGTATGAGAGAAGAGAGCTGAAAGTAGATGTAGGCAAAAGTAAAGTGATGAGATGTATAAGATTCCACAGGATGGCAGTGAGTTAGAGGCGTGTTTAAAAGGAAAAAGCCTGGAGAAAGTGAAAAATTCTACATATCTAACATCGCATGTAACAGGGAACGAAGGAGTGAGATTGAAGGTATATTATAGAGTAAAAGAAGCGAGTAAATGTCTGGGGGATTAAAAAGGGTTGTGAGAAATGGGCATTTTGGGACAAACACAAAAGAAAATACAGCGGGAAGGGATGATTTGGAATATGCTGTTTCCGTATGGTCATCAAATCTCATCAACGACATTGACAGACTGGAAAAAGTACAACGGCGAGCCACAAAACTGATTCCAAATATCAAAAATAAATCATACGAAAATCGACTAAAACATATGAATCTGTTTTCCCTAAAAAAGCGTAGACTCAGAGGTGACTTGATACAGGTCTTTAGAATTCTAAAGGGAATTGACAACATCAAAAGTGACAAATTTTTTCACACTGAATGAGAATCCGACAAGAAACAATGGTCTCAAACTGTCCGGAAATAGATTCAATTTGGAAGTGGGTAGAAACAACTTCGCCAACCGTGTAGTTAATGAATGGAATAAACTTCCTGCAGAGGCAGTGCAATGTAGTTCAGTTCGAAGCTTTAAGAATCATTTAGATAAATACCTAAGCAAGATTCTGTAGTGATTATAATTTGCTTTATATTATTTGTTTTTGTTTTGTTATCATTTGTCTGTTTGATTCTTATTCAGTAGTAGTTATATGTCAATTTATTATTATTTAAAATTTATCTATTTGCTTATTATTTAACTATACCTATGCATTTATTTATGTATTTTATTTATTATTTACATTATTATAGTTTTTATTTATTCATTTATCATTATTTTGATTTTTTTCGCATCCGACCTAGATATGGACCAAAAGGTCTCCTGTCGGTATGCCCCGCCTTTGTAATCCTTTGATTGTGCCTGAGACACTTGAGGAACGAAATATTTGGAATTTAAGGGGGGGTAGAAAGGGAAAAAACTAAGCATATTTCAGATAAAGGATATAAGCAGTATGATTTGGATTACGAAGACGGACAGAATGAACTGTCCGGAAATAGATTCAATTTGGAAGTAGGTAGAAACAACTTTGCCAACCGTGTAGTTAATGAATGGAATAAACTTCCTGCACAGGTAGTGCAATGTAGTTCAGTTCGAAGCTTTAAGAATCATTTAGATAAATACCTAAGTAAGATGCTGTAATTATTATAATTTATGTTATATTATTTGTTTTTGTTTTGTTATAATTTGTCTGTCTGATTTTCATTTATTATTAGTTATATGTCAATTTATTATCATTTACTATTTACCTGTTTGTTTGTTATTCAACTATACCAATGCATTTATTTATGTATTTTAATTGTTATTTACATTGTTATAGTTTTAATTTATTATTAATATGATTTTTTTTTTTTTTTTTTTTTTGCATCCGACCTAGATATGGATCAAAAGGTCTCCTGTCGGCATGCTTTGCCTTTGTAATCCTTTATGAGAAACAAGGAGGACAGCGGGCTGGAATGACCTGGTAGATTAGAGTGATATAAAATACTGGAATTGTTTGAGCCTCTGGAAAGAATGAGAAGAAAAACTAACAAAAAAGAGTGTAGACAACAGAGGTGAATCAATTAAACTTGGAAGAAAGACTGAATGAGTTGTATGGAGGAGGTGAGGAGGGCATTGGTGCAAGAGGAATGTCTGTCGACAAGGAAAGAAGACAAAAGGTTTCTTCTCTGCAATCTAAATTCTCGAGTAGATGAATGGAGAGGGTCGCCACGATTGTCGGCTTTTGTTATTAAGGTGCTGTGTCTTCGTGTATTCCTTTTGACCCCAGTGGTGAAAGCGGCTTTGGGTAAGGGTGGGCCTATATTCACAAGGAAGTAAAATAGAAGGGAAAACAAATGAGTTATTGGATGATTGTGGGATGAGTGAATGGTGGGTATACCTTGATATATATGTATACATACACGAAGACATATACCATATTCGTGTGTATATATATATATATATATATATATATGCAAAAAATCACTTGAACGCGTGATTCTAATGTGTATTTGTGTGTGTGTGCGTGCGCGTGTGTGTGTGTGTGTGTGTGTGTGTGTGTGTGTGTGTGTACATGTGAGTGCTCATGTGTGTGTGTGTGTGTGTGTGTGTGTGTGTGAGAGAGAGAGTGGTCGTGTGTGTGTGTGCATGCTCGTGTGTGTATATTCATATATGTTTTCGTGTGTGTGCGTGTTTGTTTGTGAGTGTTTATGTGTGTGTGTGTTTGTGTGTATGATGCATACGTGCGTGCGTGCGAGCTCGCGCGCAAACGAAGGCGTTTGCATGTTTGCAAGACAATATGTGCTGAGTTGTGTATATACTGCCAATTCTTCTCCTTGTGAGTTCTATCCTATTTTCCATTTTGCAGTTCGAGGAATACAGTACAGTAGATGAGACAGCCATCAATGCCGTCAAGTTGTACTGCAGCACTCAGGAGCACCATGACACCGGGTACATCACCTCTACCGAAGGCGAACATGGCGATTGGTACGGTAAGCATCCAGCTATCTGACGATAGAACGCTTATGGCAAAAGGTGCTTCACATATTAAGACACTCTGAAGCTATTTTGGTCCTTCATTGTCCATAAGGACACTTTACAAAGTTGGTTTGGGCTAAAACATTCCTCTGGTTTTGATGGGGTTCTGAGGGTTTCAGCAGAAGACTTCTGTGGATCTAAGAAAGCCCATCTTGGTCCTTCATTGTCCAAAAGGACACTTTACAAAGTTGTTTTGGGCTAAAACATTCCTCTGGTTTTGATGGGGATCTGAGGGTTTCAGCAGAAGACTTCTGTGGATCTAAGAAAGCCCATCTTGGTCCTTCATTGTCCAAAAGGACACTTTACAAAGTTGTTTTGGGCTAAAACATTCCTCTGGTTTTGATGGGGATCTGAGGGTTTCAGTAGAAGACTTCTGTGGATCTAAGAAAGCCCATCTAAGATAATTCTAGGGACCCAGTTGGCATCGCTAGAGCCCAGCGTCATTTCAGCTTCGTCATTGCCTGGTCCTTGAGCTATCCATCGGTTCTTGTCAACATTTCCAGTCTAATTTTAGTGATGATTTAAGCAGTGAAATTTATTTCTCGATAGTGCCAATATTTCTCTTTCACATCTCATCAAGGGGTCCGGGGTAGGACCCTGAATGCTATGAGCAAAAGATCCATCACTTGTAGGACATGATGTACAAAAGGGTGAATCATTGTGGGCCAAAGAAAAGTAACAAGTTAAGTATGCATATCGCACAGTTGCAAGATTATTATCAAGGCATACGCGGTATATGTATATAAAGGTGCATCTGTACATCTAAGTGTACGTTTTCCGACAAAATTAACATGCAATAGTAAACATCCCTCTAACCCTTTCCTAACTGGGGTCCTGGGTCGTGCCATAAGCTGGATAGAATCATATATCGTTATCCAGATCGAGATGTCATCGAAATGAAGGAATAAAATCATATATATATATATATATATATATATATATATATATATATATATATACATATATATATATACATATATATATATCGTAAAAAAAATATATAAATACTGTATATGTATATATATATGCACACGCACGCACACACACACACACACACACACACACACACACACACACACACACACACACACACACACACACACACACACACACACACACACACACACACACACACACACACACACATGTATATATATATATATATAATATATATATATATGTATATATATATATGTGTATATATATATATAGATATATATATATATATATATTACCAATATAATTTCAACCACTGAATATGAGACTTAGAATTTGTTTTTTCTTAAATTGATTATAGGTTTTAGCAAATAGACTTCATTTAAGATTTTTTTGAATGTTTCTTTTTTCTAGTGAAAGGTAATAAATATAATTATAGTTATATTCGAAAATAGCTGGAGTCCAGGAACCATTTTATGGAAGAAAGTATACGCTGGACTCGACGTTCGTCAAGTCCAGCGTATACTTTCTTCCATAAAATTATAGTTATATGTACATCACAATGAATCAAAACTATTTGAGAAATAATGGGCGTAAGTTTGACTGAAATGGCGGAAACGAGGCGCTTTGCTAACCGCTTGGTCACCAAATTGATGATTTTTCCTAAACAAGCAGTCGTATATAATAGAATTAAAAATTTCAACATTCAATTTGACATCCAAGTGATATACTATAGTGCCTCCCTTTCTTTCTTTTCTTTTCCCTATCGCGTCCGGGTTTGCCAATGTGATTTTTCATTGTAATGTACTGATAATACTGTGTTCTGCTGCATTGGTTCTAACTCAGGGCAATGATCCGTCATCCACGAGGAGCTAAGAGGAGAGAGAAGAAAGGGGGGTGGACGGGAGTGAAATAGTTGGGAGTGGGTACGTGCGTTTTGATTTGGATACCTCCCTTACAAAGGGGAAAAAGCCTTTGGTATGTAGATAGATATAGTACTGATAATGTTATTTTCTGTTTAGAAATTGTCTGTAATAATGACGCGGTAGAGAAGACAAGCTTGGAAAGACAGACGTGCACTCACGGACAAATATACTAAAATCTTCAGTGCTTCTGACTATCAAATCAAGCCTCTAAATATACTTTTGCATGTTACCTCGTTAAGATGCTGCTATTTTAAGACAAATATCGTCCCAAATATACTAAATATGTAAGAACGAAAGCTAAATTTCTTTGATATGCATACATGATCACAGAAATGTCGAGCAGATTTGGGTCCAATAGTCTTATAAACGAAAAGTACAACTCATTATGTTCCAGAAATATTGGTGCGCCTGTGTGCGTGTTAACTTGTAACAAAGAACATGTCGATGATAAAAACAATGAGAAAAGAGATACGATCAAGAGATATTTTCCATTATTGTTTTTTAAAGAGTCGTATTTTTTTCCACACGAGACGTGCGTCCATATTTTTTCTTTTATCATTTGTACTTATATAGATAAGGGAAATTCGCTAGTGGACAGCGACATCAATCAGATATTTTTTATGACAGTCGCGCAAGGATTCGAACCTGCTGCTCAAGACGCCAAGAGGCCCCATGACTGCCGCCTTACTCCGCTCGACCACTGATGATTAAAATCGTATGAACTCAGAACACTACTGGTTTTCGAGATTGAGAAGGTCGCTAACTGCGGCCCTGATTCTCTTTTTACAATACGACCAAGCACATGGGACCTCTTGGCGTCTTGAGCAGCAGGTTCGAATCCTTGCGCGACTGTCATAAAAATGATCTTATATAGATAATCTAAGTGTTTTACAATTCACCACTCCCATATTTCCAAACATCAATAACATAACATTGTTCTCGCGCTTCACACCATTCATGTTTTTGGATCCTTATGGCACTTTTTTATCCTTAACCTGAACTTTACATTTATGTTCTCAGACAATCAATCATTCCTCATTCTTATTCTGGCCTTGATAGCAATCCTATTACAAATTCCTTACAACAATTTCTCATCATACCTCTGATCTTTCATCAAGCAACCACAAACCTCACCGTCGACCTTCCTCCTTTACAACAACTTCAGTTCTCCCATGACTGTATTTCTTGTAATTCTGACGAAACTCTTCTTTCCAGGCATGAAGATCTGTGATAAAGGTTACCTGACGGGTATGCGCGCTCGCGTCCTCCCTTACCAGGGCCTACTGCACGACGACGTTGCCGTGCACGATGTTGACATGGAATGTAATTATGGCACTCAGATCATGAACGGACTCATTGATACCAAAGTAAGCAAGTAGGTGCAAGTGGCGGGGTTGGGGTGTGTATGTATGCACACGACAGAGAATGCATAACAGCACTCGATCTTCCTTGGTGGTTGTCGCTTCAGGGGATACATTGAAATTTATTCGTGACGAATATTTTAGACTGCTATTAATACTTTCATCGGGCAACATAAAAAAATATATATAATGAAGGCAAACGCCTCAGGCATGTTACTAATCAAAACAGTCTTTGATCTTTAAAAGATAATTAATTTCGCTCAGCTAAATGAAACTAATCCATAGCTGAAAAAGAAAAATAGATAAAAGAAAAATAATAATAACAATCACACCTGAGATGGCTTATGCACATTCTACTCGTAAGATTTTCATATATTGTGGAATTTGTCTAAAGCTGGCAAGGTTTATTGGGTTATTTGATATTGTTTTGCATTCCTTCCTTCTTCCACCTTGGAGAAATGCCATCTCATTTCGGTTACAGAATTTCTATCTCATATATGTGCCCCTTTACCGGCCAGGAACCACCGCCATCACCACAATTACAACCACCACCACAACTATCACCACCATCACCACCACAATAACTACCACCACCACCACCCCCCCCACCACCACCCACCACCACCACCACCACCACCACCACCACCACCACCACCACCACCACCACCACCACCACCACCACCACCACCACCACCACCACTACCACCGCCATCACCACCACTACAACCATGAACACCATCACCCAGAAATCTCTCTTTTCAGAATACGAGAGTCAGATTGATATACACTAAGATGCATTTTTATTTCTGTTAACAGTATAACATGGGAAAGTGGAGCAGTTGGACCCAGTGTCGCCCTGGTTCGGCCATTTGCGGGCTTCAGGTAAGAAAGAATGCCCCACGTGTAGTAGTAACCAGAATTCTCGAATCACGACATGTGATTGTTATGGCTTAGGCCAGGCGATTCTATTAAACCGAGGAAAAATATTGTGTGGTTAAAGGCTTAGCCTTTAACCACACAATAGGATAATTTATTTGATCTGTAATTATTCTCCTGCGCAGGAAAAAGGTTAGCGACGAAGAAATCGATTTCGCTGCAAAGAATATGTTTGTATATTTTGAACGATAGTTATTCTGTAGTAATAGATATTTTCTGTGCAAAGAGATATGAAAAAAAATAATGAAAAATGAAAGTAATAGGGGTGTAATTACGTCACATTATTTTCCATTCAAGTCTTGCGATTGTACTAGCGTTATTTTAGAAAACTTCCACTGGTTATGAGCTAAAATGGTGATAATAGTTTTACTTTTCTCTTTATTTATCTTTATGAACTCCGTTAGATATATGACATAAATCTTCAGTTTTGTAATTAGTATACATTATATCTGGTCTAGATTTGAAATATGCAGGATGATTATACCATCAACATAATAGGTGTTGTGTAGTCTGAACCACAGAAATATTTCAATGGGCCTCACCAAATTAACTGCTGGGCATGAAGTAATTTAGTCACAATTCCTACGTTACGTTGTGCAATTTAACAACATATATATATCAAATATTACACTGGTATGCTTATTCACTGTATACAAACCTGTGTCGGCAGGGTGGAGATGCCCCTAACTTATTTGTCTATTTATTTTTATTTTTATATATATCTTTTAATAACGGGTAAGACGGGGTTGGTATAAGTCAGAAAGGATTATAAAGAAGTTGAGAACCACTGAACTTTACTTTGCCGATATCAAATTGATGAAAACTTTCTTTAGTTCTAATCAGTTAGTCGGTTTATAACTTTCAAAACTCGTACGGTAGCATTCACATTCTATTTTTCGTTTTTGTTTTGCTTCGTGCTGTTGTAAGTATTTTGCCAAAAATGTTAGTCTGTTTTGACTACTGGGAAGGAGTTTCTGTTTCTTTTATATCTGGATGAACTGTATCCATTCCTCCTTTATTAATGTCTGGAATATGAATTTCTGTTTAATTGTCTGGAGCAGTTGTAGTCGCTCCTACCTCTACAGTCTCTGGTAGAATTACCATTTGGTTCTTCTGTTCCCTCCAGGTGTTTAAGTTGTCGATAGTGATATTGGATTGTTACATATTCAGTACTGTCTAGTTAGTAACCTTTACCAAATCAATCTGTCATATTATATATATATATATATATATATATATATATATATATATATATATATATATATATATATATATATATATATATATATATATATATATATATATATATATATATATATATATATATATATATATATAAACACACACACACACACACACACACACACACACACACACACACACACACACACACACACACACACACACACACACACACACACACACACACACACACACACACACATATATATATATACTGTATATAATTCTTCCTCATCCGCACAAACTTGCTGGTAGCCGTGTTTGCTTCCTCACGGGATATTGGTAACACTGCTTATCTCTTCACGGGATGCAGAAATACGGTCGATTCTATTGGTTATCACGTGTTTATGATTCCTCGTTAACTAATGTTTCACCATTTCGTATCAGAGTAGTTACAGGAAATAGGATTAAATCGATTAATTGTATCAGCGTGTCCAGCAAAATGATAAAATCTGTTTTAATTGGGCATGCCAAGGAAATCCACACCACTAGTATTCAATCGTTTTATAATTTTAATGATTATTCTAGTTCTTGCCATGCAATTCTATTCACCTGGAGGAAATCCCCATCCGCAGCAAAAGGGGTACATATCGAGTTCTGTATTTAAGTTAGCTTTGGTGAGGCAATTTTATTCAGCTGAGAGAAAATGTTAAAATCACGGTCGCACCAAGCAACGCCGATATGTAACTCGGTCACAATAGATGTTTGGAAGGATATATCATCGCCCCTCTAAGCGACAATACGGCTAATTAATGTTTTTTCTTTTGCTTCCGCCAGCTGAGCTGTGTTTACATTAGGGCGAAGGCCACGAGGGTTACGGAGGCTGTCTTTGATACCATAACGATGTAATATTTCTCGATTCGATTTCTTTGTTCCTTAGTTCCAAGTCGTTTGTAGCTTGGGGTCACTTTCATCTACGTGTCACAGACGACAGATACATCAGCTCACCTTTTCAGCTTGGTGACGGACTGTGAAGATTTAATTCTGGTGAATATCAGAGGGTTTGCATGATCTGAGCTGGGGTAGACTTGGGATTCCCTTTAGTTGAATAGAATTGTCTGGCATTAATCAAACCAATATGTATAGTGTTATTTAAAGGTGTTGATATTAGTTTTATGTATAAACATGTTAGACGCCAGAAAAATCTTATTATTTGGTGTTCTGAATATCATCTCATACCTTACATCATAGAAATACAAGGTCAGGTCCCAAGCTCGTAGGCATAACCACAAGGTAAGATGTTTTCCAGTAAAATAGAAAGGGCTGTATATGGCGTGTCATGATCGATGCTCACTTTCCGTATCTTGTTAAAGAAGATCAGAATCAGTGAACTAAAATATTTTTCCATTTCACAGACGAGATACGAAGCCGCCGTGGTGGC
Organism: Oratosquilla oratoria; assembly: GCF_046742065.1. Taxonomy (NCBI): domain Eukaryota; kingdom Metazoa; phylum Arthropoda; class Malacostraca; order Stomatopoda; family Squillidae; genus Oratosquilla; species Oratosquilla oratoria. The sequence continues at coordinate 7,769,026 of NC_134784.1, forward strand.
TGATGATGTAGCCATCGCCGACTTCGTCATGTTTTGCTGCAAAATGTAAACAACATGACCAGAATACGAAAGTTTTTGCATAAAGAAACGAAAACACGATCGTAGGCTTTGTAGACAAACTGTGAATATGAGAGTGCTTGGTTTCGTAAACTATCGAATAGTAATACGAATATACTAACTCAGTCATGGAAACGAACAACAACCCATCAGTGAATGTTGTTTGTAACTAGTACTGTAGCAATAATATAATTCTGTACTGATATAGAAGCACTGTATCTTCCTGCTGTAGTACTTTAAAATCTTATACTCCATCAACGCATCTTGAAAAAAAACATGTATTCACTTATGATTAAGGTTACTGTAACAGATGCAATAAAGCCTAATGAGAGTATGTAATATGAATGACCTCTGTAAGCTATGTCAACGTGATGGAGGTTTCTTTGAAGCAGTGTAACCCTTTGTTTCATTTTTTCTTCTGTTGCATAAAACCACCAGGCGTTAGCAAAACATGTACATTGACACTCCCGAATAGGTTAATGCATGAAAAGAAGTTAACAATGATGAATGCATATAGATACAACTGAATATTTATTATGAGGTTGTTTGGTCTTTATCAAGGTCAACTGCATAAAAAAAACAAGAGGAGTTACAACATAACGATGAGGACTTTGGCCTGAGAAATTCAAACTGTGTTTACATATCATTTCTAGTACGTGATGTCTATCGTGTACTTCAAGATTAAAAAAGTTGCTTTTACCAATCTTGTAATAAAAAGTATCATCTGGTGGACTAAGCATTTTTCATTTGTTTGCATTACTAATAAATAAAATTCCACCCCAATTTGATTACAACATTTAATCACTCCAAAGGAATTTCTACTTTCAAAAAGAAAACACAAATCATTTTTTACTTGACTTTCATATGCGTCTGCGATTATTATTTGCTTGATTATCATTTATTATTATTTTTCTGTCAATTTGTTATTATTTACTATTTACCTGTTTGTTTATTATTTAACTTTACCTATTTGTTTATTGATTTATTTTATTTATTATTATTTATATTATCAAATTTTATTTATTTATCTATTTATTTATTTACTTATTTATTTATTCATTTATTCATTTATTTATTTATCATTATTATAATTTTTTTTATATATCCGAACTAGTTATGGACCAAAAGGTCTCCTGTCGGCATGCTCCTCCTTTGTAATCCTTTGTAATGAAGGGAAAGATGCCAGATGGTTCAGGAGGGGGTCAAAGCCTTATCGAAGTTTAATGGCCTGTCTAGATTCCCAAAACAATTACGAGAATTAGTCTAGGATCAAGCACAGTCTGAATCCTAAAAACTTCAGGAATGCGTAGACTCTGTGAAAAGGTTTGCAGAGTCGACGAAATCGTGTCTTATCAAAGGACGGCCACCTTGCAACGCTTTGTCTTCGTAAATCATGGAACGGGACCAGCGAATACATCATTACATTTTCTCGCTCAAACACTTTAACCCTTGCACTGCGGGGTGTTTTCTTCAGCTGAATAAAACCATCTGCCGACGGCCGCAATGAAATGGTAAAGATGTACCCGCACGTGTAACAGAAATAGAAATTTTATCATAAGGTTTCCGGCATGTTTTGATACATGTT
>NC_134784.1:7783167-7785667 GCF_046742065.1 Oratosquilla oratoria
TTTTCCACTCCCACTCTCCTCCTCACCTCCTCGTTTATACATTAAAGATTATTACATATAATATGTAAATGATAATGAATACTTTTGACATTTGAATTTAAAATAAATTAATTTGTTGAGTGAAGCTCTTGTTCTATGAATGCTCTATCCGAGAGTTGAAATTCTGACCTTGGTGAGCGGACTTGAATACTTTAAGAACTATAAGAACAATGTCGACTAAGAGAGGTGGGACCAAAAACGTATTTCATCAGAAATTGTCTGGGAAAGAGGTGATATTAGATTGCCACAACCTTCCAACTAACCATGAATAATAAACTTTATATTGCTACGGCGTTCTTGTTGGATAATCGACATTTAGAGGTTAAACCGCAGTCTACTGTGCTTATGGGCGGCGTGTCACCGAATGTGACTAAACATTGTCTAATTAGATCCAAGACTTGGGCATTAAGAAACCTGAAGAAGATAATAATCTACACTTTTAACGTAAGAACCCTCTTAGAAAACTACAAACTAGAGTGTTTGATGGATGAAATGGAGAATAACAACTAGATATCTGTGCCATTGTTGTTCTCGTTACCTTTGCCGTTGTCACCATAGCTGCATGCGCCTTTGTGGTCAGCTTTATATTTGCCGTCATTATTGCTAACTGTGCCATCGTCGTTATCGCTATCCGTGCTGTCTTCATTAGCTCACTTCTTCCATTGTTATCGTTATTTGTGCTGTTGTTATCGTTACTTACGCCATTTTCGTTATCACTACTCGTGTCGTTTTATGTTATTATTACTTCCGCCGTTGCCATCATCTTTGTCATAATTATGGCTGTTACACAGGCCTGTAACCAAAACATTGTTTCCAATTTAATAGGGACACTTTATATTTTATCACACGTTGATTTCAAACTTACCACTAAAGTTATTGTATCACATAATTTTTTTCACAATAGTTAATTTTGTATTTGCATATTTCGGCCTGTTATTTTTGCTAGAAAATATATATATATTTTTTTCAGCATGTAAAATGGCTTCTAGAGGTTGCTTAACAAGTCCGAATAGCTACTGTTACGTCTGTGGAGAACTTGTTGTAAAGAGGGAACGGAGAAATATTACGGATTTCGTCAAGAAAGCATATTATTCATGCTTTAGAGTGAATCTGTGTGACCAATATAAGAACTGGGCTCCTCATATAGTCTGTTCAATATGTATGGGAAAATTGAGGCAGTGAACAAAGGGTGAGAAGAAGGCCATATGCTTCGGTGTTCCAATGATATGGCGGGGGCAGAAAAACCAGTGATGATTGCTATTTCTGCACATGCAAAGTCCAAGGGTATAGCTCGAAGACAAGGAAAAATATTGCCTATCCGAATCTTCCATCAAGATTGCGACCTATTCCTCATGGTCCATATGTGTCAGTCCCATTACCTCCAAATAGTCTGGGCGATGTACAACTAAATTCAAGCTCCGAAACTCACAGCTATGATGCATCAATTTTCTGCCTTAGACGTGAGAGCAATGAACCTCAATTGTTTGGTCAGAGTGAACTAAATGATCTGGTGAGGGATCTAGGACTGGCAAAGGAATCAGCACAGCTTTTAGGATCAAGGCTTAAATCAAAGAATCTGTTAGCTCATGGTACATCATTCCCTTGGTATTGTATACTGTAATGACTGTCATTTATTTTATATCATTTGTTTATTTGTTTGTTATTGTTTGTCTATTTGTTTATTATTTGCTTGATTTTCATTTATCATTATCTGTCTGTCAACTTATTATTATGTACTATTTAGCTGTTTGGTTATTATTTAACTATACCTATGCATTTATTTTATTTATTATTATTTATATTATCATAATCTTTATTTATTTATTCATCATTATTATATATATTTTTCGCACTCGACCAACTTATGGACCAAAAGGTCTCCTGTCGACATGCTACGCCTTCGTAATTCTTTGTAATCGTCATCATGAGAAAGCGTTCGCCCCTTATTTTGACCAGGAAAATGACTTAGTGTATTGCACTGATCCGAAAGGACTCGTAGAAAAGTTTGGTATATGTGATAACCATGAAGAATGGAGAATCTTTATTGATTCATCTAAAAGAAATCTTAAAGCTGTTCTTTTGCATAATAGCAATAAGTACGTTTCAATTCATGTGGGACACTCGGTGATCATGAAAGAGTCCTATGGAAATTTGGTGGTTCTTTTAGACAGGAACAACTACAAAGATCACAACTGGATGATCAATGGTGATTTCGCTCATTCATTTCAACAATGACATAACTCAAAAATTGAAGATTTTGAGTTATTCATACCACTGAATTTACCATTTTCTATATTTATTTGTGGTAAGAACGCCATAACTCTAGTAGCAAAACTGGCCGCCAGATGTCGCTCAAGGCAATAACGTCATAATTCCAAATTTATTTTTCAAATAGGCACAAGGCATGTTTATAATAAATGTATTTTTTAATATGAGATGTCAGGTACTACATTTAATCATG
>NC_134784.1:7790667-7798167 GCF_046742065.1 Oratosquilla oratoria
AATAACATACTGGATGATTTGTGTGCTAGTATTAATTAGAATGATTGCTTTGTTGTATCTCTCAGTATTCTGAATGATTTGTGTGTACAAATTACAGTCGAATCACTCGTAGTTGGGTGTTTGGCGTAATTGGTATTAGTTACATATTTGGAGAATTCGTTGTGTCAGGCTTATGAAACAGGCAGACAATGTATTTTCGTCGGAACTAGATATTATGCTCTAGCTTATACATGTGTAGACAACAAATACACATATGCATGATGACACGTATACTCAAACACGCACACACACACACACACACACACACACACACACACACACACACACACACACACACACACACACACACACACACACACACACACACACACACACACACACACACACACACACACACACACACACACACACACACACACACACACACACATATTAAAGAAAGAGATGAAGGATCAAATACAGGCAGTGACTGACAAAGTGGAAGAAAAGATTTAAGAAAATGACTTTCAAGAAATAAAGAAACAGTGGAAGGTGGAACAGGAGAATCAAGTTAAGGAGAATGCGAAGGAAATGGTAATCCAAGTGACTAAAGAGAAAGGAAATTTGGTTAAGGATACAGTGGACAAAAAAAAAAAAAAATGCATTGTGATCTACGGTATTAAAGAAAAGCATGATGTTCCTAGGTATCAGAGAGAAAGAGAAGAAAAAGAGATCGCAAAAGAGATTCTGAAGGAGATTCAAGAAGAGAATCAAACCTTGGATAAAGAAATCGAGGAAACATATAGGATGGGTAGATACTCAAAAGAAAAACAATATAGGCCGCTAAAAGTAAAACTTAGGTCACAAATGATAGCAGAGGAAGTACTGTCCAGAATAGCAAAACTAGCAAATAGTGAAAATCACAAAAAACGTAAGATACCACAAGACTGGAAAAATACAAACACAGTACCAATATATAAAGGAGGAAAAAGGAAAATCCATCTAATTACAGACCGGTCTCCCTAACAAGCACAGTAGCTAAAATATGTGAAAAAATGATCAAAAATAGATGGGTTAAACACCCGGAAAAAAAATCTATGCTAAACCCAAGCCAATTTGGATTTAGATAATGAAGGTCATGTACAACAAACCTAATCTGCTTCTACTCGAGACTAATAGATATAATAGATGAGAGGGATGGATGGGCAGACTGTGCCTATCTAAACCTACAAAAGGCATTTGACAAAGTACTACACGTGAAATTAATAAGAAAATTAGAATCGATAGGTGGCATCGCAGATAAATTATTAGAATGGATGGAAGATTTCCTGACTGGGAGCAAACTGAGAGTAGTAATTAGAGACAAATACTCGAAATGGGAAGAAATGATAAGTGGTGTTCCACAAGGGTCAGTGCTGGCTCCAATCATGCTTGCCATATACATAAACGACATGGATGAAGGATTTGAATGTTATATGAATTTCTTCGCAGATGACGCAAAAATATTAAAGAAAGTAAGAACAGAATAGGACTGCGATTCATTACAATCAGACCTGGACAAAATCTGGAAATGGACTCAAAAGTGGGAAGTGAACTTCAATATCAAGAAGTGGCTACACTTCTTGATATTGAAGTTCACTTCCCACTTTTATAATGGAGTTTGGAGTTTGGAAAAAAAAAAAAAAAGTGCACTTGGAAAGGGACCTTGGAGCAAAGACATGACACCGGATAAACATATAAACAAAATAGTCGGTGAAACCTACAACCTATTAAGGTCAATGAAAGTGGCATTCGACTACTTGGATGAAGAAATTATTTTATAAATATTAGTTACATTGATTAGACCAAAGCTGGAATATGCAGCGACACTTTGGACACCCAGTACTAAAAAAAATATAAGAAAACTAGAAAGAATACAGAGAGCAACAACAAAGTTGGCATCAGCTCTTTCCAATTTAACATACAAACAAAGATTATCGAAATTGGAACTACCAACACTAGAGCAGAGAAGAGAAAGAGGTGATCTACTGACTATATTTAGAATCATGAAAGGAATGGAAATCCTTGACAGGAATGATTTACTAAAAAATGACAATGGAAAAACAAGAGGTCATGAAAAGAAACTCAAAAAGGATAACTATAGAAGAGATCGGAAAAAGAATAGCTTCCCACACAGAGTGCTGGATATATGGAATAACTTAGATAAAGAAACAGTGTGTGCAAATACTATTCAAGATTTTAAGAAAAAACTTGATGCTGAAAGATACAAAGACGGGTCACTACAAGCATAGCTCCCTTCCCGTGTAATACAACTAGGTAAATACACACACACACACACACACACACACACACACACACACACACACACACACACACACACACACACACACACACACACACACACACACACACACACACACACACACACACACACACACACACACACACACACACACACACACACACGGCTCGGTGGCGGATTGGTAAAGCACTGGCCTCACAAGTCAGAGAACCGGGGTTCGATTCCCCGGTCGGGCGGAGATAAATTGGGTTTGTCTCCTTTCACGTGTAGCCCCTGTTCACCTAGCAGCGAGTAGGTACGGGACGTTAGTCAAGGAATTGTGACCTTGCTGTCCCGGTGTGTGGTGTGTGAGTGGTCTCAGACCTACCCAGAGATCGGCTAATAAGGAGCTCTGAGCTCACTGCCGTAGGGTGGTGTCTGGCTGTCTCGACAGAGACTGCAGCAGATCCGAGGTGAATACACACACACACACACACACACACATAGACACACATACACGCACACGCACACACACGTAATATGTTATAAGATCTGAGTAGGGTATATAAATGAACCTAAGAACAGTAAATTGATTTCAAAATAATAAATGCAAGAGATTCGAAATAGGGTTGTAAAACTAACTTTTCACTGTTGAAAAAAATTGGTAACGATCTGACCATAAAAGCAAAGGAAGAAAGATTATGGAAAATTTGTCATCAAAGGCACATATTGCAAGGATCACTGGAGAAACTTAATATCTACTGAAGAACATAAGAATAATATTCCGCTATATGAACAAAGACATTATAACGAAGATTATCGGAAACCTGATTCACTTGAGATTGGAATATGCTGCTTCTGTCTAGTCACCTCACAAAAAGAAAGATATAAACAAGATCGTGAAATTTCATAAAGCAGCAACTGAAAAGGTCCTAGATCTTGCTCATGCAGAGAGGCAGTTTATCCTGTATTTGCCTACATTAGAAGAGCCATGAGTAATAAATGATCTTATTGCAGCGTTCATAGCCATAAAATTTGTAGACATACTTGATCGAAAATATCTCTTTTATAGGAACAAAAGAGAATCAGCGGCCATGAGACGAAATTAAAAAAGGAGTAGATGTTTGATGGACACTAAAAATACATTTTTCAATACAGAATTATTGATTCATGGAATCGTTTGAAGATGGGAAGAGCAAAGTCAAGTAATGCGGTTCAATTCAAGGTCAAAATTGACCAATGGTAATGCAGAGACGGGGCTGTTCGAGTTCAGCCTTTTATCCCGTCTACAACTTGGTAAATTAACACCCACGCAGGCACGCGCGCGCACGCACACCCACGCAGGCACGCGCGCGCACGCACACACACACACACACACACACACACACACACACACACACACACACACACACACACACACACACACACACACACACACACACACACACACACACACACACACACACACACACACACAAACACACACACACACACACACACACACACACACACACACACACACACACACACACACACACACACACACACACACACACACACACACACACACACACACACACACAAACACACACCTATATAAGCACACACACATACACACATAATGGAAGCAAGAACAGGAAAATCAAGAAAAGCATGATATTTATAGATACCAAAAAGAAAAGGTGGAGAAGGAATTACTGTAGTCACAGAAATTCTGAAAGAAATACAGGATGAAGATCAGACTTTTGATAAAGAAATCTACGAAATACACAGGATAGGCAAATACTCAAAAGAAAAATATCACAGACCTCTAAAAATAAAACTAAGAACACAAATGATGGCAGAGGAAGTATTATCAAAAGTGGTCAAACTGGCTAATAGCGAGAAATGAAAAAATATGAGAGTACAAAAGGAAATGAGTGGCGAGGAAAAAGAGAAAGACAAAGCGCTCAGAATTGAAGCAAATGATCGGAATGAAAAGAGAACAGAGAAGGAAGAAAAAAAAAAAAAAAAAAAAATGGAAACCTAAAGCAAAAAATAAAATAAAATATGAAAATAAAAATGGCATACACAAATATCGATGGTACGATCTCTGGAATCAACGAACTAAATGACTATTTAGAAATAAAAAAACCTGATATCATGGCCATAGTAGAGACAAAACTGAAAGGACCGCTATCAACAAGTGGGACATGGTCTATATAAGCACTGGACGAAAAATAGAACTGAAAAGAAAGGAGGTGTTATGATATTGACCAAAAAAGGTTTAAATGTGACAAAGATTATTCACTGGGGAACAAAATTCAACTTTTCGTCAGTTGCATACATTTTGAGACCTGTTTCTGGGTAAATTGAGGTCACTGATTTCAAATATGGCACCGGTTTTTTTTCTATCGGGTCTAGTTTTGTTGCGGTGAGTTACCTCCCATTTGCTACTCTATATAGTTAGACTACCATATACTACTGCTAAAAATCTAAACCAGCACACAGAGAGGAATTACCAAACACGTAGAATTAATTTTTAATTACTTTTATTTACCTTGACAAGCATATTTTGGATCCATCAGTTGCTTTTGTGAACTATGCCAGATTTATTCAGGCACAAACTTGCGTTTAATGGACTGTCTTGAATATCGCCTCTCAGTGCAGTCTCGCTGAATGCTCCAGCAATAGTCCGCCATCATGTGAATGTCCCAGCGACCTTGATATCTGTCTTCCATGACTTTGATATCCTGGTGAAAGCGTTCACCTTGCTCATCACTCACGTCCCCTAAGTTTGCCGGAAACAGTTCAAGATGACTGTTCAAGAAATGCACCTTAATGCTCATGTTGCAACCTAACACATGAAAACTTTCCATCAAAGATTCAACGAGCTCTTTATAGTCCTCTGATTTCCTGTTTCCAAGAAAGTTCCTTACAACAGAAACGAATGCTCCCCATGCATTTTTCTCAACATCAGTCATGGATTGAGTGAAGGCTTGGTCTTTAATCAGCGTCCTAATTTGAGGGCCGTCGAAAATACCTGCTTTGAGTTTTTCTAGCGTTAAACCAGGGAACACTTCACACAGATACTTAAAACAGTCACTGTCATTATCGAGCGCCTTGACAAACTGTTTCATAAGGCCCAGCTTGATGTGAAGGGGCGGGAAAACAATTTTTTCACTTTCCACTAGGGGTTCATAAATGATGTTCTTTTTCCCAACATTGAGGCTTTCCCTAACTGGCCATTCCTTCTGAATCCAGTGTCTGTCTTTGGCTCTGCTGTCCCAGAGGCAGATAAAGCAAGGAAATTTTGTATACCCACCTTGCTGTCCTAGCAAAAAATTGACAATTTTTAGATCAACACAGATGATCCATTTGTGTTCTTCATATTTGAGTAGCTCCAAAACCGTTTTGATGTGTTCATATTTTTCTTTCAGGTGTACTGAGTGTCCTATGGGTATTGCGCCAAAGATGTTGCCTATATGTAATAAAACACACTTCAGACTCCGCTTAGAGCTATCTATAAAGAGGCGCCACTCTTTCGGATCATAACCTGGAGCTCCCATCGCGGTGACTAATCCAGGAATATCACAACAGTAGACGAAGTCAAATTTAGAATAAAAAAAACTGTAAGAGGTTCTTTTCTCTGTTGCGAAAGAATGTTACCTTTGTGTCTATTTTCAGCAAGTTTTTATCTTTTAACCGTGAAGCCAACAATTCTGACAGCTTTTTAGACAGACCCAGATCTCGAACTAAGTCATTGAGTTCTGCTTGGCTAAATGTTTCCGGTTCTGTTGATATGCCTGCAAAATCTAAGTCATTTCTGTTAGTTGACTCCTCTGTGACCTCAGTGTCACATTCACTGTCAGATTCAACAGAAGCAAGTTGAGTGAAGATAGGCTTTGGAACATCATCTGAATGGGGCACAGGCCTGATTGCTGAATCTAGACTAGGGTATGTGATAAGATGACGACTTTTACTAGTGAAACCAGCAACACGAGTCACGTAAAAGTAACAGTCTGTGACATGGTCCCGTGGCTCACGCATATCATCGGAATACCGAATGTTATTTTGTCTTTTCCTTTAGTCCATTGACGCAAGTTTTCTTCGCAGGAATGACATACCTTATGCGGTGCCCATGGTTTGTCTTGATCTCCAAGTTTCACCTTAAAGTAGCAAAAGTAAGCTCCCTTCACAAATTCACTAATGATCCTTCTTTGCTTTGGAGCTGTCATTGCACCACAAATGTAGCAGAATGAATCCGGGCACGTCACACATTTCCTTCTACTTGCTATAGAGGCCATGTTTCCTTTGATTGAAGTCAACACTGTTTACAGAATGATCACACCTGGAAAAGAAATAAAATAATTGTTTTAATGAAATAAAATAATAATGCACACACAAATCTATATTTGACGCACTGATGTAATTAAGAATAGTATTTGATGAATGTAAACTAATATGCTTATTACCTCCCTTTGCTATTTTCAGAACATGTCACCTGATATGTAAATTGCCGCGTAGCATCAAAACTAGACCTGATCTGCACAAACGAATGCCATTTTCAGAATCTGTGACCTCAAATCTACCAGAATCAAGTGTCAGAACTCATGCAAGGTCAAGACAATGTAGAAATAATTACGATTGAAATTGCCAACAAAAAGATGAAAAGCAGAAAATTTGTAGTAGTGTATGCACCACCAAAAACCATGCGTGGTCAGATAGCGAACATTCCAAATTATTGGAAGACGGAATGAATGTGCTAAACGAGTTACTGAAAGAGGGTGGAAACATAGTAATCATGGGCGATTTTAATGCAAAAGACATAATTTGGGAAGAAATGATAGTTAAAGGGGGAGATGAACTTTACATTCTACTAGATATGACCATCAAATAATGGGTTAAGGAAAATACTAGATATAGAAACAATGAGGAGCCATCGAAACTAGACCTAATATTAACTTCTGAACCAGATATTGTGAACAGAATGGAGTATAAAACACCAATTGGAAAAAGTGACCATGTACTAATAGAGTTTGAATTAAAAGAACAGAACAACATAAATAGAAATGATAAACACAGAGAAGGAATATTTATGTACAACAAAACGGACTTGGTAAAACTAAGGAATTTTTTCCAAAATGCAAATTGGGATAGGTTTTCTGAAGACGAAACAACTATGGAAGACAAATGGAACATATTTAAAGAAGGAATTAACAAATAAGTACCAAAAAAAGAAACAAAAAGAGATTTATGTA
>NC_134784.1:7810667-7823167 GCF_046742065.1 Oratosquilla oratoria
GACATTCTATACTTACACGTACTTTGAAAATTCACATTTCCGAAATCAATTAAAGGAAAAATATGAATCACTTCAAAGGGCCGGTGAATGAACGAGCCATAGAAGTCAAAGATCAATCAGATCATGAAAGGAAGAGGTTCTGCCGAGCACGGGATCCGTAGATGAAAACAGGATCCACCTTTGATTCACACAAATATATGTGTAGTTGACAACGAGGTACATGTCAAAGTAAAGTATCATATATCAGTAACATCTCTTTGAAATTCTTGAACTGAAAGCCTAATTTTCTCTACATTACATTCTCTTTCATATCATAACTTCAGTCTTTGAATATACCGACGCAGTTTGAGATTATGTTTGTGGAAGATCTAGATTTTATTACGCCATCCACCTAAAGGAGAAAGAGTTCATGAAATAGCTTGACTTGTTCAGTCATGAGGTTTTTCCGTCTGATAAATGGAACCTGAGGACGACCTAGAATGCGATCTTGTGTACCAAAATTTGAGGTCACTTCTCGGCACGTGCAGTCGAAAGGTATTAATATAAACGTACATCTTTGTGTAACGACTTCCTTCATCGGCTGACATTCACCGATGCAAGCTGGAATAGAGACTTAAATAAGTGAACAATGTTGATTGTAATTAGTCGGAGTAATAGAACACGATATTCTGTTTATTCGAGACAAAGAGTGATTGAAAACAGATTCCTTGTTATTCGGGAACTGCTGTGATTCACATTTCACGCATTTAAATCATGAAGAGACATGTAGTCTACCTTGTTATTGTGCATATGATTGTATGCCTGGCATAGTTTGTGCATAGTACACACACTAGCCTTGCATATGCAAATTGGGAAATTAAATTCCTCAACATTTCCTGAAATACTCTTGGTAACATCTAGGAAACTGTCGTAATAATTCGTCTTGAGTCAAAAAGCAAAGTCGCTAACTTACTTAGGATATCATGAATATGATTTGAAGACACTTTTCCGATTACTTGTACATTATGACCATTTGATATCAGTGCAGGTTGGTAAATTGCCAAAGAACATATTTTCCAGTTATATCACGTTGATATGTATGCACAGGTACTCTTACATACGCGTATAGATGCCTGGCTTTACTGGGAAGCATCAAATAGTTTAGAATAAGGCCTTTGTTTACTTTCAATCCTCTAGGTGCTAGGGGCGGCACAACCCTTCTGCAGGTTTATCTTTGGCTACGAAACACACACACACACACACACACACACACACACACACACACACACACACACACACACACACACACACACACACACACACACACACACACACACACACACACACACACACACACACACACACACACACACACACACACACACACACACACACACACACACACACACACACACACACACACACACACACACACACACACACACACACACACACACACACACACACACACACACACACACACACACACACACACACACACACACCCTTGTGGCGCAGTGGTTAGAGTTCTCACCCACCACTACGGCGGTCCGGGTTCAAATCCTGGCCAGTGCTGAAATAATTTCAGTATCGGTGCGCTGCTGGTTGTTACTCCAACTCTCGTGGGCGGGGAGTTGGGTATGTGTGTGCGTATAAGGTCACAGTATTACCCATAGATCGGTCATGCGAGCTCTGAACTCTCAATCGGGAGGTTAATTGTCAATCATGAATCCAATACGTGATCCAAGACCATGGTGAATCACACGCACGCACGCACGCACGCACGCACACACACACACACACACACACACACACACACACACACACACACACACACACACACACACACACACACACACACACACACACACACACACACACACACACACACACACACACACACACACACACACACACACACACACACACACACACACACACACACACACACACACACACACACACACACACACACACACACACACACACACACACACACACACACACACACACACACACACACATGCATACACAAAGGCACATGTTATGGTGATACCGCGATCAACAGCCCACGAATGAAAGTGTCAGCATCCTCTACAGTTTCATTGCTTGGATTCCTCACCTTAACATCCGAACGCGTTCTGTTATACCTAAAACGATGCGCGTATACGTATACATATATAGGCTAACGTACGTACGCACATACACACACCTACGCGACCACCACGCAGACTCTATAAATAGCGTTTTCTACAGAATAACAACCTTGATTATCTCAACATCTACATATGCATAACTTTATATTTATCAACCTTCACACAACACTCATATTCATACATGCACATGAGTATATATCGTAATTAAATTGCATGTCATTTTCTTTTTGTAAATATGAAATTATATTAGACATAAAATGTAAATAGTTTCCATTATGGTGAGCTCTGGTATCTGGAGCTACGCCCCATAGGCTTACTATGACGCACTTGCGTTAGTCAATTTTCCGTGGAGATGGAAGGCAGTGTCGACCTAAGCTCTCTGTGATTAAAGACGGCCTTCAAGAGACCGCATTTTTATTTCTCATCAGTGTTGTAGTCAAACATATACGACTACAGTAGTTCTGCCCAGAACCTATGATGTAAAACTATTTCCCCACACAAGCTGGAATAACCAAGAGACCGCCCCTTTGTAGTCATCAAATTGAAATCACTTAATGGGCTTACTCTGCCTCACCCATTAACCCTCGAATATGTATTGGAGCCAATACACTCCCTCTACCTCCGCATCAGCATAACTACTTTTCGTAGCACCTCAGTGAAAAGCTTATACACCGAAAGCGGATACCCCTGAGAGTATAATTGATCTTAGGCATCACTAAAGTATGTAAAACAAATCAAAAGTTCCCTCACAACCTTCAATCATTCACACTCTCTACGGCCCTTCAACCATTCATTGGCCCAAAAGACGCTCGCACCTCGTCCGTCTATATGGCGCGAGAATGGCAGACTTGCTCTCTACGCTAGAAATAACTGACAATGTTCATCGAATCACAACACCCACTCTGGTTCCTTGGTTACTCCATCCAATGCGCTCTGCTTTGACACACATTTTACTAGAACGCCCTTTCTACACAATCCTTCGTAATAACTTCATATTCTCCCACCTACGCCCTTAAGCAACTATCATATTACACATATTTATGAGGGAAATAGCATCAACACTTCAAAATATAATTGTCCTACAACGTAAAATCCTCTTAACATGAAAAATTTCAAGAAGTGAGAATATCTCTCAACGGCGGAGCGATATTGTCCACAAGGACAGGAACAGTGGTGAGCTATCGGCGGTAATAATAATAATATCCTAAGATTTCGTTTCGGTTGTTTTATATGTAATGTTCTATACCTTATAACCCATTATTTGTAGAGTTAGAGATTTTTAGTCATACAAACCACGCAATCAACTGACCTTTAGAGAAGTTATTGACGGTATAACTATTCTATTGTAGTTATCTTAGCCTAAGAAATAAAGCACATCCGTTATATTCCTCAAGTGTAAATATTCTTGCTTAGTATTACACATACCGCGTGAAGGCAGCTTACAAAATTAAGTCAGGAGTGGAAACTGCACATTCGAATAGATTTGTACGCTTTCAGGTAAAACTTCATGAAATAAGTGGGGAAAAGCTTTTGTCATTTGATTATAATTCATATTACTTGGGGGTCTAACGTGACTCAAAAGAAAAGAGGAACACACGCATATATAGGTCTCAGCCAATCAGGAGTGAGGACGAACGCCAGGATCCCCATTGAACCGGTATATTAACCAGGGCAACTCTGCACAGAGCCATGGCTGGCTGATCAGAGCGCTACTGGACACCACCGTGAACGGACGTCTCCAGAAGAACCTCCTCCAACGCAGTGACCAGCGATAAACGCCAGTATTACTGAAACCGTTACCCGAGCTAAGGACATTTCTCGCCTTCTCGCTCTGACGGTGTATGCCCTTGTTAACCCCCCTTTCGGCTACACATTGCCCTTGCGGTCTTAAAACTTGTGCAGTCGACTGGTGGGGAAGGAAACCCCCTCCCTGTCTCCCGCATCTAGCGGAACAGGCATAGGAACCGAGTACCCCCGGCGACCGAGCCAATTCCAAAGCTACCGATAGACACACGGGTACCAGCCCGCATTGCCGCTTTCCCTTAACCGCCGCCGTTAACACCCGCTAGCATAGACCGTACTCCTACGACCCCCTCCCCCCCACACATCATTTTCCTTATTTTCATTTCTTCTTTCTACACAATAACTATATACACACATTAACAAACACACTTACACACAAACAAGCCCAGCACGCTTCGGCGCGATGGGCAGAATAAATATCCGTGAAAATCGGCCCAATGCCGACCAAAGCAAGAGAACCATCATCTGGAAATTGTTAGCAAAACACGAAATTTCAATCCGAAAGCTACATACCAACGGAGCACAACACACCGCCATTGCTGAAGATCGGACCATCGAGGAATTAACGAAGAAACAAATCAAGAACTCATTCGCAAAGGAAGGCCTGGGCATCATCGACCCCCCCGAACTTAACGCCAAAAGGACCCTGGTTGTTAGACAAGTAGACAGACATATACACGATGAAGACATGGAGACTATCAAGACGGAACTGGAACGAAACAACCAATACAAGAAAATCACAAATATAATTAAATTACCAAACACAAAAACCATTATCAAGATCAAGATGGAAAACTCCATAATGGTTAAGAAGAGCCTGGAATCAGGAATACTCATGTTCAGCCAGTCTTTCCCTCCACACACACTCAACCAAGAAACATACATACACCTACCCCAATGCATGAGATGCTATTCATACGACCACACTCTATAACAATGCACACTGCCTGCCACATACACAATCTGCTCAAGATACAGCTCAAAGGAACACCGCATCAATAACTGCCATAATGGCATTAAAAAATGCATCACTTGTGGCCTCAACCATCCCACATACGCCGCCAGATGCCTAGTGAGGAAAGAACTAATCAAGAAAAAGATGCAAGAAAACAGAGAGCAACAAACACACACACATCCCAACAATACATGCGCAAACATAGCCACAGGAAACACTGCTCAGTCCCCCCCCCCACACCAACACCCAACCCTATAACCCTCAAACACCTCACAGTCATAAACACAGCAATCATACACGCCAACATAACTGAAGCAGCAACACCTGGAACATACCAACAGACATTTGATGCATATTACAAAGCCCATGGACTCCCCACAATCATAATCCCACCCTCAGTCATCAAACCAACAGCCATACTAAACATGATAAACAACACAACACACACCCAATCAGAACCTGAGGTAATGGAAACGGAGGAACAAAGGAACAAAAGACCACTCAACACAGAACATACATCAGGGACTGAAAAACCCACAAAAACCAAGAAAACTGACGAGAACACAGAAACAACAATACAGATAATAACACCCAACACAATAAACATGGCAGACGAAGAGATACACCAAAACGCACACACACTCCTACAAACCAATAAGATCAAATACATATACACCAAAGAAATACCAGAAGAGACTATAGACATCATGATCACACAAAAACTAATTGACTTAACCAAAGCCCCAATACAAAGACTGACTGAGACAAAATACAAAAAAACACAACAAGGTTACTTCGACATCCGTAAACACAAACCAACAGACACACCTCACTGGACAGTCAACTGCCAATAACTCAAACACACATGGACACAATTCGCATAATACAACACAACGTACAACACTGGACATTCCACAGAGGAAATCAACTAAGCAATCACTACTTAACACAAACACCAGACATCATATTACTCAATTCAATAGGTAAACACACAGTCAAAATATTTAATTACAACACACACACACAAAACACTTACAATGAAGACAATGCAGGAATAACCATAGCCATTAAACAAAACATAAAATATAAACTATTAGACGACTTTGACGAAGACATGTTAGCCATCGAAATACACACAAACAAAGGACCCATAATCATAGCCACAACATACCTCCCACCACGAAGACCATACCTACCAACACAAGACATACTAAAAATCACACAAAAACCACAACCAACATACATAATAGGAGACTTCAATGCAAAACACAAAACACTAAAACACACATACAACAATCACGTAGGAAAAAGCATACACCAATTAATAACACAGAACCACCTCACCTTCCTCGGTCCAGACTTCCCTACAAGCATTACACACACCGGAACAAGCGACCCAGATATGATATTCACCAACCGACACCACCACCTCACATACAGAATACACCCAGGCGACATAACTTCTTCAGATCACATACCACTACACTTCACACTATCTACCACAACAATCACAATACCCACACCACCTAGACTACTATACAAAGAAGCAGACTGGAAGAAATTTAAAACAATACTAGAAACAACAACAGAAGAATACAACAACACAGAAACACAAATCAACACAAACACTCAAATAAAAGACACAAAATACATAGACGACAAAATAGACAACTGGTACAAATTAATACACAACACAATCACACAGAGTATACCTACAACACACCACAAACAACTACCCACCCCCAAAACATCTAAAACTTTAAAACAATTAACATGGAAGGCAAACAACATAAGAAACAAAGCCATAACAGACAACACCTGGACTCCACACACAACACAAACAATTAAACAATTACAAACACAGATACTAGAGAAAAAAAAAACTACGAAGAGACATGGAACAAACTAATATCAAACATCAAGTTCAACCCCAAAAAACCACAAGACTTCTGGAACACAATTAAGAGACTACAAGGATCCAACACTAACACCTCACCATACATAACACATAACAACGACAAATTACACGACGCCAAAGACAAAGAAAACGCATTTAGACAGGCATGGCAAAACATTTTTCAAATCACACCAGAAGAAAACGCACACTTTGGCACAAACCATGAAACAAAAATTCTCACACACATAACACAACACTACCACCAAACACAACCTTATGCAAACATAGACTTAGACAGACTAGACACTGACAACTACATCGGACAACCTATACAACTAGAAGACGTTAAAAACATAATCAAACACACCAAAAACAAAGCTCCAGGACAATCAGGCATAACGAAACAAATACTCGCACACCTACCAAACATAACAATACAACTACTCACAGATATATACAACGAAACACTCAGCCTAGGATACTTCCCACAAAAATCCAAAAACTCAATCATCACATTCATACCAAAACAAAACAAAGACACCACACAAATACAAAACTACAGACCCATATCACTATTAGAAACACTCGGAAAAATATACGAAAGACTAATCACAAACAGACTTATGGCACACTTACACGAACACGACATATGTGGAAGGGTGGCAGATAGAGCGTTAATGGACTATATAGTGGTGACCAGGAGTATGGTAGGAAAAGTTAAGGATGTACATGTTCGCAGGGGAGAGAGTAGGGGAATATCAGATCATTTTCTGGTGGAAGGTAAAATGAGAGTGGAGAATAGGTGGAGAAAGAGGAAAAGGGCAAAGTGTAGGGAAGTACTTAGAGTGAACTGCTTAAATGAGGAAAAAAGGAGAGTGAGTTTAAGAAGAAACTGAAAGAGGAGTGGGAAGGAATAAAGGATAGAGTAGAACTAGGAGTGGAGGAGGAATGGGGATGGTTCAAGGAGGGTGTTATAAGGTGTGGAAAGATGGTGTGTGGAGCAAGGAGGACGGGAGGAAAAAGAAGGAAGGGTAGTGAGTGGTGGGATGAGGAAGCAAAGAAATGTGTAGAAGAGAAGAAGCAGGCATTCATAGATTGGCTGCAAATTAGGACAAGGGAATCGTATGAGAGGTACAAAGTAAAGAGAAGGGAAGTTAAGCATAAGATAAAGGAAGCAAAGAGGAGAGCAGATGTGAAATGGGGTAAGAGTATGACAGAAATTTTTAAAAGCAATAAAAGGATGTTTTGGAAGAAAATTAAAAGAGAAAAAGGAAGCAAATCAAGTACAGAAGAAAAGGTAAAAGGTGCAGATGGAGAGATGATAATGGAAGAGATGGCAGTGAGAAGAAGTTGGGCAGAGTATTTTAGTGGGTTGCTAAATGTGAAGGAGGATAGGGAGGGAAAGGTAGGTGCAGTGGGAAGCGCTAAGAAAATGAGAGTGATGAGTGAAGAAAATGGAGGAGAAATAAGGAAGGATGAAGTGAAAGCAGCTGTTAAGGTGATGAGAGCAGGTAAGGCACCTGGTCTGGATGGATGCCATGTATAATGTCTGAAGAAAGGAGGTACAGTTATGGTGGACTGGCTGGTGAGGTTGTTTAATATTTGTTTGAGCGAGAGTAGAGTGCCAGAGGACTGGAGGAGTGCCTGTATAGTTCCACTTTACAAGGGAAAGGGGGGACAAGTGTGAGTTTAATAGTTTCAGAGGGATCAGCTTGTTGAGTGTAGTTGAGAAGGCTTATGAGAGGGTCTTGATTGAGAGGATTAGGTGAGGAACATAGGGAGTAATTGGTGAGGAACAGTGTAGGTTTAGGACAGGTAGGGACTGTGTAGATCAGAATTTTGTAGTAAGACAGATATGTGAGAAAGCTATAGGAAAAGGTAAGGATATTTTTTGGGATTTTATGGATCTGGAACAGGCTTATGATAGTGCAGACAGGAAGGCACTGTGGGAGGTACTGCAGATATATGGAATAGGAGGAAAGCTGTTAAGAGCAGTCAAGAGTTTTTACGAGAGTAGTAGAGCTTGTGTTTAGAATAGAAATGGAGAGAGTGAATGGTTTGAGGTAAAGGTGGGACTTCGTCAGGTATGTGTTATGTCGCCCTGGCTGTTCAATCTTTACATGGATGGGGTGGCGCGAGAGGTGAATGTAAGGGTAGTGGGTCAGGGATTGGAGATGATTAAAGAAAATGGAGAAAGGTGGGAGGTGAGCCAGTTGTTGTTTGCTGACGACACTGCGCTTGTAGCAGGATCAGAGGAGGGATTGAGGAAGTTAGTGACAGAGTTTGAGAAGATGTGTGAAAGAAGGAAGTTGAAGATTAATGTGGGTAAAAGTAAGGTGATGGGATGTACAAGGGGAGAGAGTGACAGCAGGCTGGAGGTGAGCCTTAATGGTAAAAGACTGGAGGAATTGGATAGTTTTAGATACTTGGGTGCGAATGTGGCAGGAAAGGGAGGAGTGAGGGTGGAGGTAGAATGTAGATTGAGAGAAGCGAGTAAATTTCTTGGTGGATTGAAAAGTGTAATGAGAAATAGACATTTGGGAATGGATGCTAAGAGGAGGTTATGTGAGGGAGTGGTTGTGCCAACAGTATTGTACGGGGGAGAAACATGGAACATGAGAGAGGAAGAGAGAAAGAGTTTGAATGTGTTTGAGATGAAATGTCTGAGAAGTATGATAGGGGTTACTGGGCTGGATAGAGTGAGAAATGAGGAGGTGAAAGGGAAAACAGGGGTGGAAAGGGAACTGGGAGATAGGGTTGATGAAAGGTTATTAGGATGGTTTGGACACATGGAAAGAATGAGTGAAGAAAGATTAGTAAAAGAAGTGTGGAAGGTGGAGGTGGAAGGAGTGAATATGAGGGGGCGTCCTAGGATGAGATGGATGGATGGGGTGAAAGGGGCATTACAAAAGAGAGGAATGTCTGTGGAGGAAGGACGGGAGAGGATAGAAGATAGGGGTGAATGGAGAAAGGTTGTCTATAGATAATGCTGTGATGAATGAGGGGGAGTGGGTGGGGGATGGGTGGTGAGGAAGTATGTATGAGAAAAAAAAAAAATTACGCAGCCCGAAGGGATTTCTCTCCGTCTTCTCCTTCTCTGCATGAGGGGACGGAGAGGGGGGGTCGCCGAATTTATGAAGCGGCCTTGCTGTGGATGTGCTGTGTCTTGCGACACTGCTTCTGACCCAGGGCAGTGGACAGGATGCAAGGATGACCCGTCATCCAGGAGGTGCCAAGATAAGAGGGAGGGAGGAGGGTGGAGGGGAGTGGAATACATAGAAAATGGAATGGGTGGGAGTGGTTTCTATGCCTCTTTCTTTTTGGCTACCCCCCATGTAGGGGAAAAACCTTTGGTATATGTATGTATGTATTCTCAATTTTAAATCCTTGCCTGTGTTACCATAGTCACCCCCTAGTGCTAATTACATTATCTATTTTTTCTGTATGCTGGTCTACCGAGCCAGACTGCCAGTTGTTTACATGGGCGCGAAATCGCGCTCCGAAATCGAAGTGTTTCAAAATTTAATATATCTGAAGATATGTTTATACTTGTGAAATTATGGTGCTCTAGTGATGTAAGAATTCCTAGAAATACTTATTGTAATTGCTTTTGGTGTATGATCAATGTATGATTCGTATTTTATGATATTAACGATGTACGCAGAGGGGAAGTCAGAATATTGTTGGAACTGTTGTGGTAAGATTCAAAGACGTGAACAACGAAGGCATTGTTTTCTGCCTCTCCTCTTCTGCGTGTGGCTTGAAATGGACGTACGAGTCCTTTTGTGGGGATAAAATGGTTGGGAAAATATAAAATGGGAGAAGTAATGGGGATATGTAATGATAAAACACACAGAGGAGGAGTAGCAATGGATATTGAAGGTTTAAGAGGCTATATGAAGGTTATATAACTTGAACATGTTTGTGGAATCTATATATGGAATGTGAATTAATCAATGGTATTTTAGTTTATGTTAAATGAGTGGAGAAGAGAGATACTGAAACATATACCTCATATGTATAAGAATATGCACGAGTTTGAGATGTAATGGTAAATGCATACATTTAGTTCTGTATTGTTAGGTTGATTCAATATAGGTATAGATATAATTACCTATCATCTTTATCTATCCTTATTTGTAATGATAGTTTGGAATCAGATCTGAATCAGTGAGTAAGTATCTTTCAAGCCGATGGAAATAATAAGATGCAGTATAAATGATGATATATACTTGAATAGAAAAGGGAATTGAGTAGTGGAGAGTGAGATTGACAATTCACTCTTTGTCACCCACTTTTTAAAGGATGAGGCAAGATCTATTGTTGTCCTCCTAGATCCTTTATTTACTAACCAATTGTTTTAGGGTTAAAGGTGGCCCGTGACACCTGTTTGTCCAATATAATTGAAGTTACAATTTTTGGAAGTGATACTATAAACACATCGTTAATTAAAAGCAGGTGATTTTTTAATCAACCTGTTTTTAACAGTGTTGTTATTTTTAAAGACAACTTGGACACCAAGTTTATTAAAAGTTCGAGTTAAACTAACAAAATTTTGATGAAAAGAGGGTTAAAATATTCTTAAAACTGAATTGCTGATTATGAGTAAGACTATAAAAAGATTTCTTTGCTGTGTTTTGAGCTACGTCAGTTAAGTGTTTGTGATGTTTCAATTTAATACAAATGTCATAAGTGGTTTCAATTTCTTAGTCTATATGTATATGTGTGTGTGTATGTGTGTGTATGTATATATATGTATATACTTGTATATATATATATATGTATATTATATATATATATATATATATGAATCAATAGACGGAGTGATTGGGAAGTATGGAGTTCCAGGAAAAAATCGTAATGGAGAGTTGATGGTGCAGATGTGCCTCGAAAGAGAGTTGATGAGAGCAAATACAGTGTTTAGGGAGAAATTCAAGCATAAGTACACATGGGAGAGTGTGGTGGATGGAAGGGTGGCAGAAAGAGCGTTAATGGACTATATAGTGGTGACCAGGAGTATAGTAGGAAGAGTTAAGGATGTACATGTTCTAAGGGGAGAGAGTGGGGAAATATCAGATAATTTTCTGGTGGAGTTGAGAGTGGAGAATAGGTGGAGAAAGAGGAGAAGAGCAAAAGGTAGGGAGGTACTTAGAGTGAACTGCTTAAACGAGAAAGAAAAGGAGAAGAAGCATAAGAAGAAGCTGAGAGAGGAGTGGGAGGTAGTGAAGGATAGAGTAGAACTAGGAGTGGCGAAGGAATGGCGGTGGTTCAAGGAGGGAGTCATAAGGTGTGTAAAGATGGTGTGTGGAGCAAGGAGGACGGGAGAAAATAGAAGGAAGGGTAGTGAGTGGTGGGATGAGGAAGCAAAGAAGGGTGTAGAAGAGAAGAAACGGGTTTTCATAGATTGGTTATGAATTAGGACAAGGAAATCATATGAGATGTACAAAATAAAGAGAAGTAAAGCATAAGATAAAGGAGGCAAAGAGGAGAGCAGATGTGAAAAGGGGTAAGAGTATGACAGAAATTTTTGAAAGTAATAAAAAGATGTTTTAGAAAGAGGAGGCGAATCAAGTAGAGAAGAAAAGGTAAAAGGTGCAGATGGAGAGATGATAATGGAAGAGAAGGCAATGAGAGGAAGGTGGGCAGAGTATTTTAGGGAGTTGCTAAATGTGAAGGAGGATAGGGAGGGAAAGATAGTTGCAGTGAGAAG
>NC_134784.1:7830667-7835667 GCF_046742065.1 Oratosquilla oratoria
GCCACACACTTAATTAGTTATTGTGGATATCAATGTGGTTTTAGATAGGATAGGTCAACTATTCACCATATACACACAGTGGGTCAGATTATGGCGAAGTACTATGAATACAAGGATTTGTATCAACTATGTTTTTTTTCATCTTAGCCGGGGATAGGATGGTGTACAAAGACAAGCAGTTGGCGCATTTCAAAATAATTCAATGTGTCAGGAAGTTCAACAGAGTTATTCATGAACTATAATGAGGATGGCAGATGTGGAGCGGGGGCGGATGAAGATAAACAAAAGAAATGGAAATGTATTCTGTCACCAGTATTGATTAACCTGGCAAAAAAAAAAAAAAAAAAACAAGAAGGGAAAACAATTTCTCTAGAGCTCGTTTGGAAACAGGAAATATGGGTCTTCTGGAATATGCTGGAGATGTGATTATGATAGCATAGAGTGTGAATGAGTTCAACATAATATTCATGCCATTTCCACAAACTGCATCACAAATCGGACTGTAATGTAATGAGAAGAAAACAGAAAGGATGAAGATAAGTAGAGAAGGTGACATTGAAGGAGAACAGACCAAGAATCTAAACATTCAACATATGAGAAGATTTGAGCATTTTGAAGCTGTAGTAACTGAAATAAACGAGATTGACGTAAAAATAAACAACAGGATTGCTGCTGGTAATAAGTGCTATTTTGCCCTCTCCTCCTTTATAAACAGTAATACAGACGTACATATACCAAAGGCTTTTTTCCCTACACGGGAGGTAGCCAAAAAGAAAGAGGCATAGAAACCACTCCCACCCATTCCATTTCCTATATATTCCACTCCTCTCCACCCTCCTCACTCCCTCTTATCTTGTCACCTCCTGGATGACGGGTCATCCTTGCATCCTGTCCATTGCCCTGGGTCAGAAGCAATGTCGCAAGACACAGCACATCCAGAGCAAAGCCGCTTCATAAATTTTGAGACCCCCCACCCTCTTCGTCGCCCCATGCAGAAAAGGAGAAGACGGGGGAGAAATCCCTTCGGGCTGCGTCAATTTTTTTCTCATACATACTTCCTCACCCCCCATCCCTCACCCACTCCCCCTCATGCATCACACCATCATCTATACACAACCCTTCTCCATTCACCCCTATCTTCTGTCCTCTCCCGTCCTTCCTCCACAGACATTCCTCTCTTTTGTAATGCCCCTTTCACCCCATCCATCCATCTCATCCTAGGACGCCCCATCATATTCACTCCTTCCACCTCTGCCTTCCACACTTCTTTTACTAATCTTTCTTCACTCATTCTTTCCATGTGTCCAAACCATCCTAATACTCTTTCATCAACCCTATCTCCCAGTTCCCTTTCCACCCCTGTTCTCCTCCTCACCTCCTCATTTCTCACTCTGTCTAGCCTAGTAACCCCTATCATACTTCTCAGACATTTCATCTCAAACACATTCAAACTCTTTCTCTCTTCCTCTCTTATGTTCCATGTTTCTGCCCCATACAGTGCTGTTGGCACAATCACTCCTTCATATAACCTCCTCTTAGCATCCATTCCCAGATGTCTATTTCTCACTACACTTTTCAATCCACCAAGGCATTTACTCGCTTCTCTCAATCTACATTCTACCTCCACCCCCACTCCTCCCTTTCCTGCCACATTCGCACCCAAGTATCTAAAACTATCCAATTCCTCCAGTCTTTCACCCTTAATGCTCACTTCCAGCCTACTGTCACTCTCTCCCCTTGTACATCTCATCACCTTACTTTTGCCCACATTTATCTTCAGCTTCCTTCTTTCACACACCTTCTCAAACTCTGTCACTAACTTCCTCAATCCCTCCTCTGATACTGCTGCAAGCGCAGTGTCGTCAGCAAACAACAACTGGCTCACCTCCCACTTTTCTCCATTTTCTTTAATCATCTCCAACCCCTGACCCACTACCCTTGCATTTACCCCATCCATGTAAAGATTGAACAGCCAGGGCGACATAACACATCCCTGACGAAGTCCCACCTTTACCTCAAACCATTCACTCTCTCCATTTCTAATCCTAACACGAGCTCTACTACTCTCATAAAAACTCTTGACTGCTCTTAACAGCTTTCCTCCTATCCCATATATCTGCAGTACCTCCCACAGTGCCTTCCTGTCTACCCTGTCGTAAGCCTTTTCCAAATCCATAAAAGCCCCCCCCTCAAAAAAAAAACATCCTTACCTTTTCCTATAGCTTTCTCACATATCTGTCTTTCCACAAAAATCTGATCTACACAACCCCTACCTGTCCTAAACCCACACTGTTCCTCACCAATTACTCCCTCTGTTCCTCTCCTAATCCTCTCAATCAAGACCCTCCCATAAGCCTTCCCAACTACACTCAACAAGCTGATCCCTCTGAAACTGCTACACTCACACCTGTCCCCCTTTCCCTTGTAAAGCGGAGCTATACAGGCACTCTGTCAGTCCTCCGGCACTCTACCCTCTCTTAAACAAACATTAAGTAACCTCACCAGCCAGTCCACCATAACTGTACCTCCTTTCTTCAGACATTCTGCATAGCATCCATCCAGACCAGGTGCCTTACCTGCTCTCATCATCTTAACAGCTGCTTCCACTTTATCCTTCCCTATTTCTCCTCCATTTTCCTCACTCATCACTCTCATTTTCTTAGCGCTTCCCACTGCAACTACATTTCCCTCTCTATCCTCCTTTACATTTAGCAACTCCCTAAAATACTCTGCCGTCTTCCTCTCACTGCCTTCTCTTCCATTATCATCTCCCCATCTGCACCTTTTACCTTTTCTTCTCTAATTGATTCGCCTCCTCTTTCTCTTTTAATTTCCTTCCAAAACAACTTTTTATTGCTTTCAAAATTTTCTGTCATACTCTTACTCCATTTCACATTTGCTCTCCTCTTTGCTTTCTTTATTTTATGCTTAACTCCCCTTCCCTTTACTTTGTACCTCTCATACGATTCCCTTGTCCTAATTTGGTTGTATAACGTGGACCTTGTCAGAGGAAAGAAAGAGAAGGCTAGAAGATTTTGAAAACAATATATTGATAAAAAAAAAAAAATAGGGACTAATTAATTATGACAAGAATCGAAAAGAGAGGAGACGTGACTTATTAAATTCGAGAAGAGACGGGACGTTAATTAGTCGCAGGATGCTGTCAGTGAAAGGAGGCGGGGGTGGGTCGACCATTGTGCCAGGGTGGAAGGACATCATATTTGTACACAAAGAAAGGCGACGGAGAGAGAAGTCAGGGGTAGGCGTCCCTTGGGATGGCTAAGGTAACGATGGGGTAATTCCGTTACTTGTCATGTGGCTCGAGTTCCTCCTGATCTTCAGGACTGGAAAGCCATGGCCAAAGACAGAAAGGCTAGGAGAGACATATTGGAAAAGGAGAAAGGACTACAGACAAGATAGCCGGTGGAGCAGGTATGAGAGTAGTCCAACTGACAGGAACAATGGAAGGGCAGGAGGAAAGAACTCAGGATAGAGCTTGATAATCTCTTAATCCAACGTTTCGGGGTATAAACCGTTAAAGATGAGAAAAAAAAAAAAAAAAAACGATTCCCAACTCCAACGGAGAAGGAACTATTCTTGATAATTCATTATTTTTCAAGTTGGAACAGGACCATACATACATACATACACACACACACACACACACACACACACACACACACACACACACACACACACACACACACACACACACACACACACACACACACACACACACACACACACACACACACACACACACACACACACACACACACACACACACACACACACACACACACACACACACACACACACACAAATACAAAACTACAGACCCATTTCACTACTCGAAACACCAGGGAAAATATACGAAAGAATCATTATCAACAGACTAATGGCACACCTACACGACCACGACATGCTAAACCCACACCAACACGGATTCACTCCTGGCAAGGGAACACACACCGCACTCGCCACCTTATACGAAACAATAGCAGACACACAAAGACACAAACAAGCATGCATAATCATATCACGAGACATATCTAAGGCCTTCGACAAAGTTTGGCACGAAGGTCTTAAATACAAAATACTACAAACACAACTTCCTGACACCATTACAAAAACACTATGTAGCTTCCTCGACAACAGAACAGCGAAAATTAAAATAAATCAATACATCGGACCAGTTTTCCCACTCCATAGTGGAGTACCACAAGGAAGCGTCATTTCTCCAACATTATTTAACTTATACACGGCAGACACCCCTCCACCATCACATGGAAGCTACACTATACAATATGCAGACGATGTCACACAAATCATCACCTACCCAAACACCACAGCAAAACAAATGCTTGCCAGGAAAGCACAACACGAAATACACAAAATAAACACCTACGAAAAACAATGGAAAATCTCTACTAACACAAACAAATTCCAACTCCTAGCCATCTCAACACGACAACCACCACCAATCAAGATTAACAACACCATAATACCATACAATAAACAAGCACACATCCTAGGTCTCACCCTCACATCACAAGGAACACAAAAACACATCAAAAACAGAATACGAACAACAGAAACCACACTAAACAGACTAAGACGTTTCCGAGGACTCAAGACAAAAACACAAATACAACTATACAAGACACTAGCACGACCACAACTTGAATACCCACCTATAATTACAGTCACAAGCACACCTACAGACATAAAAAAAATGCAAAAACTACAGAACAAAACAATATGAAAAATACTAAAACACAAACCCCCCTACCTAGGAACCACACAGCAACTTCACAAAACAACAAAACTAGAAACAATACACGAAAGATTAATAAGATTGAGCAGTAAAGCCTGGAACACCGTACTAGAAAACAACACAATACCACCGCCCCCAACAAACACACACAAAAAAAACACAAGACCACAAATGGTGGCCATGATTAAAAACCATTCTTGGTTAAGCCCCTAGCATTTCCCCC
>NC_134784.1:7838167-7848167 GCF_046742065.1 Oratosquilla oratoria
TTGGTTGTACAATGGTTTTTAATACAATGAACAATAGTGATAATAATACAATAAATTGTTGTGATGTTATTACAAAACAGCTCCGGTGTGTGTGGAATGTTGATCGAGGGTGTAACATTGTAAGTGAAGTGAGTGGTGTAGAAATGTGTGAATCCTAAAAAGTGTCATATGATAACTTATAGTATTAAATAATATAATAATATAAAGATAAATATCCAGATAAAATGAATGAAATAAAATGAAAATACAAATACAAATATAAATAAAAATAAATATAAATAAAAATATAAATAAATATAAATAAATAAATAAGTAAAAATGTGCTTATTTAAAGTGACATGACATCTCATCGCATATCATTGTGTGACAGAATGTTATCAAAAAATATACATACATATATAACAATGAATAGATAAATAAATGCCAAAGAAATATATAGTAAAAATATGAAATGAAAAAATATAATAAATAATAAATAAAAATAATAATAATAATAATAATAATAATAATAATAATAATAATAATAATAATAATAATAATAATAATAATAATAAAAATAAAAATAATGAAAATACGAACTGACCGGCCTCAAGCCCTCAACCCAGGGAGCGCGGACGTTTGGGCACCGGATGGATTTTGTCGTTCTATGTGGGCGCTGTTCTGGGGCAGGTTCTTATGGCTGCGTATTGAGCTATCAAGGAAGCACTACAAACCATCGACGAAAATAGCCTACCGATCTGCAAAAGAGACTACATGCAGCTCACAGAAAAATGTATGAGATTTGGCTCTTTCAGATTTGACAACCAAGAATACCACCAGTTGGAAGGCCTTCCCATGGGATCTCCTTTGAGTGCAGTGGCAGCAAACCTCTACCTAGAGGTATTGGAGAGGGATCACTTTTTAAAAATTCTCCCAAAGGGTTCACATTGGCTAAGGTATGTAGATGATTGCCTATTCATTTCCCCTGCAGAGACAGATGCTGAGGAGATTTTGTCAAAGTTAAATGAAGTAACTAATAATATACAATTCACTATGGAGATTGAGTCCCGTGGTCGCCTGCCTTTTCTCGACACGGAGATTATTAGAGAGGATAACAAAGCACATTTTAGAGTTTATAGGAAACCTACCAACAAAGATGACCTTTTACATTTTTACAGTGCACATGACGAACGAACCAAAACAGGAGTGGTGATCGGTTTTTTCCTCAGAGCTCTGAGGATCTGCAGCAAGGAGTTCCTCGAGGAAGAAATCCGCCGCGTCACAAACACCTTCATATCACTGGGATACCCAGAGGGCTTACTGTCCACTTCTCTAAGTAAAGCTCAAAACATCAGGCAACGGAGAGAACCAGTAAACAGACAGGACAAACAATACCTAGTCGTACCGGACTCAGAATTTTCACGCACACTGGGGGATGCTGTACGCCCACTAGGACTAGAAATAGTGAATGACACGGGAAGGAGAATCAGACAACTAGTAACACCAACATCAAAAACAACAAACGACCTCAGCGTCATATATAGGATACCATGTGGCAACTGTGACAAGTCATATTATGGTGAGAGTCACAGGGGCCTACATACCAGAATAAAAGAGCACAAGGCGGACCTAAGGTACCACCGCCTCTCAAACGCGATGGTGGGCCACGTGGATCAGGAAGGACATCTTCCCGACTGGCAACAGGCAGAGGTAGTAAAGAAAGGTCTATCAAAAAGACAAAGGAAGGTGATTGAAGCCCTATATATAACAACCAATGCCAACATCAACCAAAAAGTAGGGGATATTAAATGGGAAAAATTCACAGCTCAATACGCAGCCATAAGAACCTGCCCCAGAACAGCGCCCACATAGAACGACAAAATCCATCCGGTGCCCAAACGTCCGCGCTCCCTGGGTTGAGGGCTTGAGGCCGGTCAGTTCGTATTTTCATTATTTTTATTTTTATTATTATTATTATTATTATTATTATTTTTATTTATTATTTATTATATTTTTTCATTTCATATTTTTACTATATATTTCTTTGGCATTTATTTATCTATTCATTGTTATATATGTATGTATATTTTTTGATAACATTCTGTCACACAATGATATGCGATGAGATGTCATGTCACTTTAAATAAGCACATTTTTACTTATTTATTTATTTATATTTATTTATATTTTTATTTATATTTATTTTTATTTATATTTGTATTTGTATTTGTATTTTCATTTTATTTCATTCATTTTATCTGGATATTTATCTTTATATTATTATATTATTTAATACTATAAGTTATCATATGACACTTTTTAGGATTCACACATTTCTACACCACTCACTTCACTTACAATGTTACACCCTCGATCAACATTCCACACACACCGGAGCTGTTTTGTAATAACATCACAACAATTTATTGTATTATTATCACTATTGTTCATTGTATTAAAAACCATTGTACAACCAAACGTAACCCACCTCCAAGGAGGGAACGCGGTCTTACTCAGACTATGTATACCGCCAGCTTCACTCCAGAGTCACATTCCTCTGAAGAAGCATAGAGCGAAACCGGTCAGGAATAAACTCAGTAACTCGGAACTAGACCCGTGACTTCTTTTTCCACCTTCATCAACTTGTCACAATGTACCAACATATGTATATATATATATATATATATATATATATATATATATATATATATATATATACATATATATATATATATATATATATATATATATATACATATATATACATATCACTGCCCAGTAATGTCGTAACACATTAATAAATACACTAAAACCCACTGTTGATTGGATTAAAAAAAAGAAACGTAATAACAATTTCCATAAATTTCGATCACTTACTGTGATCCTCTTCAAGCGGAATACAAAGACAAGAGAAAACACCTATCCTATATACAGAGGAGAGAGATGGAGTGAGGGAACATGGACATGACATATCAGGTGGCGTCTATATTGCTGCCCGAGCTTTTTGGCAAGTCATCCGCTTTTACAATAGAAGGAAGTAATTTGTTAACTGCCAAGGTGGTTATATAATCAGGTGACCATTGTCCTTTTGATATGTTAAAATTAGGGAATTGTTTGATTAAGAAAGATTCAATGATTTTCCTTTTATAACTACATTTTGATTTGAATATGACTTTTGCCTCGTCCCAATTTATGCGGTGATTATTGTTGGCGACATGTTGGAATACCGCGGAGTTCTGTTGTGTGTATTTTACTGAGTTTTTATGTTCTTTTATTCTTGTTTGAAATGCTCTACCCGTTTGTCCCTAATATACTTCATCACATCCTGAGCAGGGTAGTTTATAATCTCCGAAGTTTATGTCTTCTGTTGGTCTGTGATGCACATTGGCTACTTTTCTGAATAAATTATTGGGGTAACTGAAAATAATATTTACGTTATCTTTTGGTAGCATTTGGGAGAAATCATTGATAAATTTGTTGTAAGGATGTTTTAGACAATTTTTGTTCTATTGATGAAGCTAAAAAGTGGATGGGAAGTGGATTTATAGTAACTGGTTTTGGCCTTACTTAAGGCTGTGTTTGTAAACCAGTCTGGGTACCCTAATCTTCTTAACTGATTTCTTATAGTTGAAATTTCTGAATCTAAATAAGATGGGCTGTATAGTCTTAGTGCCCTTAGAAAAAGACCCGAGGCAACACTATATTTGATATTATCAGGATGGTTACTTTAGAAGTGTACATAGCTCCCAGTATGTGTGGGTTTTCTGTACACTGTGAAAGGAAAATGATCCTGATGTCTCTTGACTATGATATCTAAAAGTGGCAATCTATTGTCCGCTTCCCATTCCACTTTAGATTTAATGTTAGCAGTTAGGTTGTTGAGTTTGTTGAAGAAATCATTGAAAGAACCCCACTCTTCATCCCAAATCGTGAAAATGTCATCAACATATCTATGCCAAAACATTCCGTGAGGTTTTATATCCTGCAGAAGTACTGTCTCGAAATACTCCATGTATAAGTTTGCTAGCACTAGGAGAGATTAGATCCCATTGAACAAACATATGTGCCAGCATATAATTATGTTAATTTTAATAATTTTATTTACTGAGATGGGAAGTTGGTCCTGATAATGCTGTAATTTGTCAGTTTTTTTTAGCGCATATATATAAATATATATATGTATATATATATATATATGTATACATATATATATACATGCATATATATATTTATATATATATGTATATATATGTATACACACACACACACACACACACACACACACACACACACACACACACACACACACACACACACACACACACACACACACATATATATATATATATATCTATATCTATATACATATATATATA
This sequence comes from Oratosquilla oratoria, assembly GCF_046742065.1. Lineage (NCBI taxonomy): Eukaryota > Metazoa > Arthropoda > Malacostraca > Stomatopoda > Squillidae > Oratosquilla > Oratosquilla oratoria. The sequence goes on from NC_134784.1 coordinate 7,842,523, forward strand.
TATGTATATAGATATATATATATATATATATATGTATATATATATCCTTAAAAGTGGCAGTTTGCCGACAGGATTGACGAGATATACACCAGATGAGGACGGAGCCTTTATTTGTACGACGTTTCGCTTATTACAGCTTTTTCAAGTACAAGTTGAGATACAAATGTTTGAGATTAAATAAGGGGAAAGGAGGGAACGTGATGTCTTTTATCGTTCTGCTTGTCTGGCACACCATTTCCAAGTTGGTGGTTCTTAAAAGAGACCTTTTTAACACTAAAATTTCCAGAATTTCTTTTAGATAATTGCAGACAGCAGGCCGCTAAGATTCGGGAAAGCCGTAGGCAGCAGGACAGCACAACAAGACGTCTCGTGTTGCCAACCGGCGACGTTGCCACCAACCTGACATGTCTTTTAAGAACCACCAACTTGGAAATAGTGTGCCAGACAAGCAGAACGATAAAAGACATCACGAAGACGGAAATACACAACAACCAGACACCGGGCACCAAAGCCGGTGTTTATCGTATTCCGTGTTCAGGATGTGATAAAGTTTACATCGGAGAAACGTCACGCGACCTGAATACACGAATACGTGAACACCGTTACGACGTCAGGCATGATGTCACCACCAATGCATGTGTGACACATAGAAACAAGGAAAACCATCTTATGGACTGGAAGAATGCAGAGCTGCTGATACGGGAACCAGACAAAATCCGCAGGAAGTGTTTAGAAGCAGCAATCATTCAAGGAACGAACACTATTGAACAAAACAGGGGCATGTTTAACATCTCGCCTCACATTATTCCCCTAATACCCATGGCCAGCAAAATATTAAATATCTAAACCACTCTCTTGGACATTTCGCCCTCGGACGTTTGGGCCAGCATTCTCATACTTTCCCAGTGTCCAATCCCGCCCCCTTCTCCTCCTCTTCCTTCCTCCCCTTTTCTCTCCCAGTTCCCTCCTTTCCCCTTATTTAATCTCAAGCATTTGTATCTCAACTTGTACTTGAAAAAGCTGTAATAAGCGAAACGTCGTACAAATAAAGGCTCCGTCCTCATATGGTGTTTCACTTGTCAATATATATATATATATAAATATATATATATATATATATATATATATATATATGCTCGTAGATATATGTGTATCTATGTAGATTACAAAGGTTTACAAAGGCAAAGCATGCCGACAGGAGACCTTTTGATCCATATCTAGGTCGGTTGTAAAAAAAAAAAAAAAAAAAAAAAAAAAAAAAAAAATCATATTAATAATAAATTAAAACTATAACAATGTAAATAACAATTAAAACACATAAATAAATGCATTGGTATAGTTGAATAACAAACAAACAGGTAAATAGTAAATGATAATAAATTGACATATAACTAATAATAAATGAAAATCAGACAGACAAATTATAACAAAACAAAAACAAATAATATAACATAAATTATAATAATTACAGCATCTTACTTAGGTATTTATCTAAATGATTCTTAAAGCTTCGAACTGAACTACATTGCACTACCTGTGCAGGAAGTTTATTCCATTCATTAACTACACGGTTGGCAAAGTTGTTTCTACCTACTTCCAAATTGAATCTATTTCCGGACAGTTTGAGACCATTGTTTCTTGTCTGATTCTCATTCAATGTGAAAATGTTGTCACTTTTGATGTTGTCAATTCCCTTTAAAATCTTAAAGACCTGTATCAAGTCACCTCTGAGTCTACGCTTTTTTAGGGAAAACAGATTCATGTGCTTAAGTCGATTTTCGTATGATTTATTTTTGATATTTGGAATCAGTTTTGTGGCTCGCCGTTGTACTTTTTCCAGTCTGTCAATGTCTTTAATGAGATTCGGTGACCATACGGAAACAGCATATTCCAAATGTGGACGAACTAACGATTTATATAGCTTGTTAATGAGTGATGGACTTTTGAAATCAAAAGATCGCGCAATCAATCCCAGAATCTTATTTGCTTTCTCAGAGGCTGAAATACACTGCTTGGATGATTTGAGGTCGTTACTGATAATTACGCCGAGATCTTTTTCACTATCCACTTTTGTTAACGAATTTCCAAATAACTTGTAATCGTACTTGCTGTTATTTTTACCTATGTGCATTACCTTGCATTTACTTGTGTTAAATTTCATTAGCCACTTTTCAGACCATTGCTGTAATTGATCTAAATCTTCTTGAATATCTAATTGGTTTGAGTGATCATTTGCCACTCCGCACAGTTTTGTATCATCAGCAAATTTGGAAACAGTAGATTTTAGTCCATGGTCTATATCATTTATATATACTATGAATAGAAGTGGCCCAAGAACGGAACCCTGAGGAACTCCACTTGCAACACTTTTCCATCCAGAAGTTTTTCCATTTAAAACAACTCTCTGTTTTCGACCTTTCAACCAATTACTAGTCCAACCTAATAGGCTACCACTTATTCCATGCAAAGCTAATTTAGTAAGTAGTCTTTCGTGTGGGACGGTATCAAAAGCTTTTGCAAATTCTAGATATATTAAATCTATATTGTTTCTTTTGTCATAATTCGAGACAACTGTGTTGTAGAATTCGAGTAAGTTAGTCACGCAAGAACGTTTCCGTCTGAAACCATGTTGGCTATCATTTATCAAACGGTTACTTTCTAAATGATATTCGATAGCATCTCTGATGATAGTTTCCATTATTTTTCCTACGATCGAAGTCAAACTAATAGGCCTATAGTTATTTGGTTTCTTTTTGTCACCTTTTTTGAATATGGGAGTAACGTTAGCTAGCTTCCATTCTCTTGGGACATCTCCGGATATGATGGATTTCTTGAAAAATAATTTCTAATGGAACAACAATCTCATTTTTCATTTCCTTTAAGATTCTTGGATGCCAACCGTCAGGCCCTGGTGTTTTATTAACTTTGAGTTTGTCTATACACCTTTTAATTGTTTCTTTTGTTATATTTACCGTACCGAGTAAGTTTACCCCAGACTTTTCACAGGTTTCAGTTTGGAATTCACTTTGAGGTGTTTCGTTTACGAATACCGAGCTAAAATAATTGTTTAAGAGATTACACATTCCTTCATTTGAATATTCAAGTTGACCGTCAGCAGATAATAGTGGACCAATGTGATTCCTAACAACCTTTTTATCTCTAATGTAACTATAGAATTCTTTGGGATTCTCTTTGGATTTCTCAGCGATGTTTATTTCGTATTGTCGTTTTCTTTTTCTTATTGTCTTTTTTAAATCTCTCTGTATTGATACATAACTTTCATAGTCATTAGATGTACCCGAGCACTTATATTTCTTATAAGCCTGTCTCTTTTTAGCAATACTTTTTTCAGTTTCTTTGTCGAGCCACTTTGGGCGAGCCTGATTTGGGGGACGTCTGTCCTTAAAAGGAATGTAAGTTTGAATCATCTTAGTGAGCGTATTTTGAAATATTTCCCACATCTGATCTACAGGCCTTTCGTTTAATTTTTCCTCCCAATCTGTAAGCTGAAGCTCCTGACGTAGTTCTATGAACTGAGCTTTACTGAAATCGGGTATTTTAGAAGCACAAGTATCTATTCTAAAATTGTTTAGGAGTTTGAATCTGACTAAGTTGTGATCGCTATTTGCAACAGATTCACCGACTTCTACATCAGTTGCCATGCTTTCGCGGCTAGTGATCAATAAATCGAGTAAGTTTCCATATCTTGTGGGCTCTTTTACATGCTGAATTAAGTAATTGTCACCAAGAAAATCAATCAAGCGACTACCTATATGGCCATGTTCAAGGGTCATCCAATCAATGTCAGTAAAATTGAAATCACCCATTATCAATAAATCTCGGTTGCAGAAACTAGACAGTTCTTGAAATAACAGTTTGTCGTCTGCTAATGATAATGTCTTTGGCCTATATATTACACCTATATTCATTTTTTGTCCATTTGTTTGGGTTAACTCAACCCACAAACTGTCATATGCATCCTGTTTCACTTTCTCTAAAACACAAGCATGAACATTGTTTTTAACGTACAATAGAACACCCCCACCTTTCTTGTGGTTTCTATCCTGGTGAAAGTGTTTAAATCCCGCAATATTAAATTCAGCTTCGAACTCTGTACCATTTAACCATGTCTCAGTTATTCCTATCATATCGAGATTTTCGCTTTTGACATACGCCTGTATTTCTTGAAATTTGTTCCTAATACTACGAGCATTAAAGTACATAGTTTTAAGAAACTCCTGATTATTTCTTTTTGACACATTTTGAGTTTCAATATCATGTCTTATATTATCATTTTGTTTTTTATTTATGCCTTGCTCTATATTATTATTATTTGGTCCTTCATTGACATTCAATGCCTCATTAACATTTCTCCTATCAAAATTAACATTTCCCCCATCACGGACATCTGGTCGATTACGGTCATCCGATCTATTTTGTACATTTTGTCCCCCTACGTCACCGTGATTCACGTATATATACATATGTGTGTACAAGACTTTTAACTGACTATCGGGGAAATAAAATCTTAGATACAAATGATCCGTATATTTCAACCAATACCTATGGTCCTCTTCTGCATATAGATACAAAAAGTAGTGTATAATAATAAATATAGTCTTGAGGCGTAAAATTAGGAGACGGGGAAAGGGGGCACTTATGTCAAATGTCCTTAATGAGGTCGGGTCAAAGGTTGACAGTTGGTGAGGTCTGGTCCGGTCGCTTTTGAAATTAATTTAGTGGCTGTTATCCAAGTGATGCAGTCTGGGGACCAGTGACCTTTAGAGGTATAGAAATTTGGGCGGTATTTAATGGGGGGAGGGGTGCATTTATGAATCCTATTGTATATCTATATATATATATATATATATATATATATATATATATATATATATATATATATATATATAAATACATAGATACACACCTGTATATATATACATGTGTGTATGTATATATGTATGTATATATATATATATATATATATATATATATATATATATACTTAATTGGCTAATTGGGTATCAGCATTGTTAATATTACTTGCAACATGAAACTGAGCCCTTAGATGTCGATGTTCGACAATCTATCCTGATTGTCAGGCCGGACTAAGACCTTTTGTGTCCCTCAATATTGAAATTCTAATGCTACTTCGAAATTAATGTAATTCTAAACTGTGAAAGTATTACCAGCCTTTGAGTTTGTTATATATTCAGAAACAAAATTCATCACTAAGTCTATTAGCAATATAATAATATTAATATGTCTTATTGTCTACATTCTTGTATGCACACTTTTTTCATTCATAGTGAGGTTCCTTTTTTGTAGGCCATGGTTGATGTCCAGATGTTGGAGCTTTGGTACTTGGAGAGACTCTGAGGGGTCTTTCTTCTCTTAAGGTTCTAAGCACGTAACTTTGACTTATGACGTCCTATTGGAGTGCGCTTGGTAATCTGCTCTAGCTCATACCATATTATTTCATTCAGCTGAGAAGAGCTTCATTGTCATAGAGGTTGAAATACTTCTACACTAAACAATGTTGTCCTAATAGGTTAAATTTGGTCCAATAACTTTGGCTGAAATCAGGCGACTATATCTATTTACCTTTGGGGTAAATGTATCAGATATGTATTACAGGTTTTTGT
>NC_134784.1:7850667-7858167 GCF_046742065.1 Oratosquilla oratoria
TTCAGGTAGACGTCCTCATTCTGGACGAAATGGAATTCGACCCTGTTGCCCCAGTTCGGTTGATTGGTTAGTAACCTGAGCGAGGAAGATGAAGCCCTTCAAGGCGAACTGAAAAATGACTTCGGGCAAAAGCACAGCCTCAAGCGCACTAATACAGCTTTACATCTCATTCCTTATCTCTCAAAACGGTGACCTGATTTCCAGATGTCTGTCCTGGGTCACGTTGCCAGAGGATTTTATTCAGCTAAAGGAAGAATGTAGTCGAGACGGCGGGCGTCCATGATCGATGACTGCGTCATCGGATTGGGGAAGTCATCATACCAGTCCTCGATTCCGAGAGTATTGAAGTCGAAAGGTTGATGTTCCGTCTCGTCTCGCAACTTCTTTCACCCAGGTTCGAGTCTGGCTATCCGAGCATGGAGGGTAAAGGTGATGACTTTGGTTGCAGATCTGTGGCTAAACAACTTATGGTATGAGGCTACCCTCACCATCTTTGGAAAGTTGTAGTCACGCAAGAAAATAATAACTGTAAAGCAAACTTATTGATAAAAAAAGAAGCTTAACGCATCTCCATGAAAACTTTAAGAAGGAATTCAGGGTACAGAATTCTGAAAGACTGAAAAAAAAACTAGGACAATCCGTCATCAAAAGTAGTTTAAGACTGTTAGAGAAATGCTGAAATTCGTGAGTCTTGACGTTATTAGCCTGCTGATGTTTTTTTTTTTTTTCCAGAGCTGGAGTCACGAAACTGAAAATGTGTTGCCCTGAACTTTAGCAATTCCTGCAAAAGTTTTCACGACCGAGTTGACCTGGCTGTAAATTGATCACGAGGGAGAGTTTTCTCCTCCACCATGGTGGATTTCCCTTTGCTGAATTAAATCATCTAGATTTAGTCAGAATAAAGTATATGAATTATATTATCGCAGGGAAAGAGTAAAGATTCGAACTGATCATATCAGAATATATTTTGCACGACACCTGGTGATTTTGTTTGCACTTATGAAAACGTTGATTGTTAGAAGATTTACATTGATGGTCTTTATTGATCTTATTCTGGTTCATTCCAGACTACTTCATTCGGCCGATGATGATGAATATCCTCGTTGACCAAAAGAGCTGATTCATTCCGATATGTTGTCTTCGGCACATAATCACGCTCATCCTTCTCCTGCCGACAAATGACATTCAAGCTCCCAGGTAGTCATCATATTAATTCCTATCGTCTCCAGGGAGACATGGTGCACTTTGAGTGATGAGGAGATTACACCACGTAACACTTAACTGGGGACGAAGTCATCTCTGACCTTTGTGCTATGAGGGCCAGGGCAAGTGACAGTCACTGTTGACTGACGACACCTTGCACAGGGTAAATACTTTTGTTTCTAGCTGTAGTGACTGGCTGCAGAAAAGTTTGCTGGAGACACTCTCCCTGGACTCGCGTAAGGAAGAGAGGTGCCTTATGACTTCGCTCTCCAGTTCGTGCGAGAAGTACTCGTCTAACTCTTCTTCGTAGATTCTGGGGGAACGTCAAACACGTGCTGGAAGAGAACTCTCAGCCTCCACCTAAGGTCATAAACCTCTTAAAACACACAACACACACTATCGAATACTAAGCCAATCTTCTGGCACCAGCATGTAGTGAAGCGTTCTAACAACACCCTGTGCAGAGACCGAGCTGTTTCGGTACCTTGCACAGGTAAACACTTTGGTTTCCAGCAGTAGCTACCTCGCCTGATCAACTACTTAGATGAGATGTCTCTTATGCGGGACTGCCAGTTTGGCTTCAGGCAGAGGATGTCATTTCCTTGATTGCCCACTAGACGACCGTCCCGGTAAGGCAGTCAGGACGTGCAAGGCATTCGACACTGTCTGGCACGAGGGTCTTTAGTACAAACTATACCAATTCTTCGAGTTTTTCCTGTCATTCACGTGGTTGTTCTACAGCTATCTGGTCGGCAGGTTTATTAGAGTAAAGTGACCTGGCTGTTTGCCCTCACCCTTTATATCTAGGGCAGGAGTGCCACAGGTTCGATCCTTGCCCCAATTCTCTACAACCTGTGTTCAATCCCCTTCTCCTCCTCCTCCTCCTCCTCCTCCTCTCCTCCTCCTCCTTTTCCTTTCCCCCTACTTCTTCTCTCTCCCATTTCCTCCTTTCCCTTTATTTAATCTCAAGCATATGTTATCTGAACCTGTACTTGAAAAAGCTGTAATAAGCGAAACGTCGTACAAATACAGGCTCCGTCCTCATATTGTGTTTAACTCGTCAACCTGTTTATCAATGAAACCCCAGAGCCGTCCTACCCTCGTAACCAGGCCTAACCCTTTGAAATACAGACAACACCAACCACCTCAGCAGACACAAAACATTACAGGGAGCAATACACATCATGCAAGACACACTAGATAGGACACATGCATAGGAGCAACAGGGGCGCATTAAGAGGAATGTGTCGAAGTGCAAAGCACTACCAATGCAACACGAACAACAAAACAATCATAAAAAAACCCTCTCATAATAAGCAACTTATACATTCCAGATAAAGGCCAGGTCACCGTGTGTCTGACCTGGAAGCACACAGGAGAGAGAGAGAGAGAGAGGAGAGAAAAGAGAGAGAGAAAGGAGAAGAGAGAGAGACAAGAGAAGAGAGAGAGAGAGAGAGAGAGAGAGAGAGAGAGAGAGAGAAAGAGAGAGAGAGAGAGAAGAGAGAGAGAGAGAGAGAGAGAGGAGAGAGAGAGAGAGAAGAGGCTGAGAGGGAGAGAGAGAGGATATATGTATATATATATATATATATATATATATATATATTATATATATATATATATATAATATACATATATACATATATATATATATATATATGTATATATATATATATATATATATATATATATATAAGAGATGTGTGAGATGTGTATGTGAGAGAGAGAGAGAGAGAGGGAGAGAGAGGGGGAAAAGAGAGAGAAGAGAAGAAGAGAGGAAAAGGAGAGAGAGAGAGAGAGAGAGAGAGAGAGAGAGAGGAGATGAGAAAAGGAGAGAGTAAAATGAATGAGTGAGAAAATGACTAGAAATGTGTATAGGAGCTAATACCAGTCTGCCCGTTTGGACCATGAGAGCTGTCCGCTGAACGATATCCAATGTGAAGTGATGGCCACGGCAGAATGGAAGGGTGGAGTTCGAACCCTGATACAGACCATAATGGTCTCGTTTCTTCCGAATGGGTTTTGGAAGAAGAAAAACGAGGACAAAGCCAAGCAATGCGGCTGGGTCACCCTTATTTAGTGATCTTGAGAGTTCTTCCATTGATGTTCTTTAGGCTGTGCACGCATTTGAATCGGCGGTAATAAGTATGAATGTAAAAGTCAATACCAAAGGAAAGGTTAATCAAAATACATTTAAACTTGTTGCTGGGCAGGGAGGGAGAGTCCTTCGGGTGAATAAGATCGCTTGGAGGTAGTCAGACCGAATGTGCAAATCGTCAACCTTAGTGGGAGGGTCGACTGAAGTCTGTTCATTGCGTTTATGTTATACTAATCACATCCCTATCTAAGGTCCAATGCTGTCACTGGTCAGTGTGTTTATACATATCTGAGTGTATTCTGGTCTCCTCTTGCTGAGGTGGTTCATTAACAACTGACAAAGGACTACAAAGGATTACAAAGGAGGAGGATGCCGACAGGAGACCTTTTGGTCCATAACTAGGTCGGATGTAAAAAAAATATAATAATGATAAATAAATAGATAAACAAATGGAATAATAATGATATAAATACCAATGAATAATATAGATAAATAAACGGTAAAGTTGAATAATAAACAAACAGGTAAATAGTAAATAATAATAAATGTACAAATAAATAATAACAAGTAATAATCAAATAAGTAATAATAAACAGATAAATAATAGCAAACAAATAGATAAATAATATAAAACAAATGACATCCATTGAAGAGGCTACCCACGATGGTCCTCAAGAGTGCGGTTCGAACACTTTTGTGAGTGCCACCTAGAAGTCTTGAACTCAACCGCCTTTGAAATCAACGTAAGAGTTATGAGGGTAATTGTCAATACATGCTCACTCACTATCTCACAGCCACGTAGTGGAAAGTGAAAAACTCACGGTAGGGCAAGCCCTATCAATTGCGACAAGCCGTTTTTTTTTGTTGTTGTTTTTTTTCTTTTTTTTAGGCCGATGTTTGGGTCGCCTCCTCGCCTGGCCAGGGTTGTCGAAAGCCAGCGCAACGTAGGAGTTATGGAAATAATTGTCAACAGATGCTCACTCACTCACTATCTCACACCCACGAAACCCTGTCAGTTGCGGCTAGCATTTTTTTTAGCCGATGTTTGGGTCGCCTCCCCGCCTGGCTAGGGATGTCGGAAACCAACTTAAGAAGCACGCAGTGGGTTCCAGAAATTATATAGATGCTGATTATTGAAATGTAATAATTTAAGAGATAGTATATATGAAGATTCCTTGCTGCTGATCTTCATACTATTTACATGAACAAGTTTTATTAAAAAAGTTGATTGTAGTTTGATGTTGAAGCAGCAAAGTTTAAGCAACATCTGATCTTCCTCTTCTTCTTCCCATTTTTCCACTCCGCATTCCTTACAGCTCTCTCATTATTTCACTTCCTCTATTCCTTCTTTGTCCTCCTTTATTCTTCCTCGTCTCTCCCCTCCTTCGAGATTTAATATCTTACTATCGTTTCCTCTTTCTCTCCTTCCTTTCGCTTCCATTCACCCTCTCTTTCTCTTTTTTTTTTCTCTCCCTTATTTTTTCTCCATCTCCCCACTACACGCACGCGCACACATGCACCCAGAAAATGGTACATCCACGCAAACTGCTATAATGAAAAACATCCAACCTACGTACCTGCTTGTTAGTCTCTACCCTCTTGCCGACAACAGAGAACGAAAGCCGAAACGCTTTCCCGGAGTGAAGATGAGAAACAAGATCACGTGTGGAAACTGCAGAAACAACAAGACACGTGTGGAAACTGACAAACGAACCTTCTTTTCTCAAACTGCAGCTTCTCTCGCGTTTCATTGCTTCTGGGTTGATAATATTCATTCTCTCCCCTATTTTTCCTCCAAATACTGAGATGGCCTTTGTTTCTTTTTTACATTTATTCTTTGTACTTCGGTCCAAAGGTGATGAAAATGTGGGATCCTTTATTCCTGGAAACTACCAGCAGCTTTACGAAATGCCCTGGTCTCTACCATAACGAAATCGAAAAAAAAAAAAAATGTCAACGGGAAGAAGGGACTGAAACAATCCCAATTCTTTTAGTTCAGGGCTGCCTACTTCTGAAAGAGTCCTCGTGTAATAAAATATAAATTCTTAGACTGAGTTTCGCGTCACATTTTATAGAAAAATTTCTGTTTGATGCCAAACACCTCAATTAGGATAATTGAGGATAATCCTAATACGGTGACATCCTTCAACACGAGCGAAACCTTAAGAAATTTGATTTCAAGTTGATTATTAGCAGTATATAGCACGTGTTTATGGTTTTTAATAATTTTATTGTAATTGTATAACAAAATAATTAATAAAATCTGATGATTTGTTCCCTTGGAGAACGAACACAGATTGAAAAAGTTATTTCTAGGAGTAATGTAACCCAATACTTATTTCATTGGATCTTGAATCTTCTCTCCTGTTCAATTTCTATTCTAGTTGATTTATTCATTCCTCTTCAGTCTAATTCTGCTTCTACGCCGTCCATCTAACCCATCCTAGGCTACAGATCCCTCCCGGAGACAAACGCACACACAAAACACACACACACACGCACGCACACACACACACACACACACACACACACACACACACACACACACACACACACACACACACACACACACACACACACACACACACACACACACACACACACGCACAAACACGCACACACACGCACAAACACGCACACACACACACACACACACACACACACACACACACACTCACACACACACACACACACACACACACACACACACACACACACACACACACACACACACACACACACACACACACACACACACACACACACACACACACACACACACACACACACACACACACACACACACACACACACACACACACACACACACACACACACACACACACACACACACACACACACACACACACACACACACACACACACACACACACACACACACACACACACACACACACACACACACACACACACACACACACACACAAACATGTGCGTACATAGGCACGTGCACGCCGGAGTTCAAAGGACGTCGAGACCACGTGTCCCAAAGTCTTAGAGCAGCGTTTCCCAATCTTTTCCGACCATAGCACCCCCTGTTGTCATGTCTAAACAATCCACCACACCTATCTTGTTATTAGAAGGACAAAAGAAAGTGACGCGTACTGCTTGATGATTTAATTTATTGACTCCTCAGAACTGAAACAAATTGACAATATTGTTTGTAGAAGAAATAAAAATACCCTAGAAAAATAAAATATCATAGAAAAAGTCAAATATGCACAACTGGGTAATCAATGATACATATATCAATGTGATTTTTGTGTGCATCACTTCCCAGCACGCCCTATAATTGATTTCAGCACCCCAGGTTGGAAAACGCTGCCTTAGAAAATTCTCCGTTAGGAGAAAGTAAGTACAGAGGAAGATTGTGAATCACCACAAAATAACCTGTACAAAGTCTGGGAATGGAGTCAAAATTGTGAAGTGTACTTCAACTTAAAAAAATGTAGTATAATGGAACTTGGAAAAAGTAAAAATAGAATATCGGGACAATATAAAATTGGTACAAAGGAGGTTAAAAAAGTTAACTCGGACAGGTACCTAGGAGTAATTATCAGTAAAGACATGGCACCAGACAAACATAACAAAATAGTCGGAGAAACATTCGATTTACAAAGATCAATGAAAGTGGCCTTTAACTACTTGGATAAAGAAATGGTAAAGAAAATATTAGTCACATAGATAAGACCAAAATTGAAGTACGCTGCGACACTATTGATACCCAGTAGTAAAAAGAATATAAAGAAATTAGAAATAATTCAAAGAGCAACGACAAAGATGGCACCAACATTCTTCAAATTGACATACGAACAAAGATTGGCCAAACTCGAACTACCAACCCTGGAACAAAGAAAAGAAAGAGGAGATTTACTAACCATCTGCAGAATTATGAAAAGGATGGAAGTCCTTGATAGAGAGGATTTATTAACGTGGGATAAAAGAAAAACAAGAGGACACGAAAAGAAACTTAAAAAGGATAGTTACAGAAGAGATCTGAAAAAGAATAGCTTCCCACACAGAGTGATGGATACCTGGAACAAATTGAATAAGGAAACAGTGAGTGCAAAAACTATACAAGAATTTAAGATCAAACTGGATGCTGAAAGACACAAAAGTGGGCCACTACGAACGTAGCTCTCTTCCCGTAAAGTACAATCAGGTAAATGCAACTAGGTAAA
>NC_134784.1:7863167-7875667 GCF_046742065.1 Oratosquilla oratoria
AGGTACGCGGTGGTACTGGCTGGAGTTTCTGCATTGTATCTGTAAGATTAGTGGCATAATCTTGAACGCTGCAGGGCTGCGTTATAGGGGCAGATGCAAGAAACTTACCGGGCAGATTGAGTGGAGTGCCATAAAGAAGTTCTGCAGAGGAGTGGCCAATTCCTTGGGGGACGTGCGTATACCGAGGAGGACCATTGGAAGCACCGTAGACCAGTTGGTGCGGTCGCATGCTGTTGCTGCAAGTGAACCCTTGAGTTGTCGGTGGAAGTGTTCAACAAGTCCGTTGGATTGAGGATGGTAGCTTGCTGTTCTGAAACGCCGGATACCTAGCAAAGACATAACCTTGTTCCATAGATTGGATTCAAATTGGCTACCACGGTCGGATGTGAGGCTGAGTGGTGTACCGAATCTTGAAATCCAGGTAGTTATAAAAGCTTTGGCTACTGTGTCTGTGCTTATGTCAGTAAGCGGGATTGCCTTGGGGCCAGCGTGTAAAACAGTCTACACAAGTAAGAATATACCTGAAGCTGTCGGAGAAGGGAATCGTTCCGACGATGTCGACGTGGACGTGCTCGAGTCTAGTAGAGACTGGGCGAAAGGTACCTGGAGCGGAGATGGTGTGGCGTGTGACCTTGGAAGCTTGGCATTTGACGCAGGTGCGGGTCCAGTGACGAACGTCTTTGGCGATTCCACTCCAGATGAAGCGTGACGACATTATGTGCTGCGAAGCTCGAATACCTGGGTGGGAGAGATCATGTAAATGGCGGAACAAGGGATACCTGTGGTTCTCGGGCAAGTAGGGACGGATGGTGTCCGTGGATACATCGGCGTAAAGCTGAGTGTTGGTTCCAGGGAGCTGTACCTTCTTCATCTGCAACGCGGGGTTTTCCATCAATCGCTGCAGCTCGGTATCACTAGCTTGGTCTGCAGCGATGGCGGCGTAGTCGATGAGAGAGGTAGAGACTGCAGATATGTTGCGCGAGAGTGTGTCGGCAGGACAGTTATCTTCACCTCGAACATAACGAACATCTGTGGTGAATTGGGAAATGAAATCTATGTGTCGTAGTTGTCTAGGGGAGTATGTTGTTTTGTTATGGATAAATGTTGTTGTGATTGGTTTGTGGTCGGTGTATATGTGGAATTGTCGCCCTTCGATGAAATACCTGAACCTGTTGACAGCCTTGTAGATGGCTAGGAGTTCCTTGTCGAAGGCGCTGTATTTCTTCTCGGCATTGTTGAGCTTCTTTGAGAAGAAGGCGATGGGTTTCCAGGCGTCGTTGATGTATTGTTGCAGAACTGCGCCGACACCTGTGTCTGAAGCATCTGTCGAGATGGAAGTGATGGCATCAGGAATAGGGAAACTAAGGGCGGTAGCATTCCCGAGTGCTTCTTTGGCTGCCATGAAAGCTGCATCAGTTTCGGCGTCCCAGTTGAGTACGATGGAACGTCCCCTCTTGCATGGCTTGATCATGGAGTAGAGCGGTTGGAGCAGTTGAGCGCAGTCTGGAATGAAACGATTATAGAAGTTTAACATAAGAAGGAATTGCTTGAGTTGGCGCTGTGTTGTAGGTTTCGGGAAACTCTGGATGGTGTCGCAGCGGGATGAGACAGGGGTGACGCCTGAAGGTGTGACTGTGTGTCCTAGAAAGTTGATGGATGAAACACCGAACTCAGATTTCTCGAGATTGATGTGAATGCCGTAGTCTTGTAGTCGGGTAAAGACTTGCTTCAGATGGTCTTGGTGCGTGGCTTCGTCAGGGCTGGCGATGAGCACATCGTCGATGTAGGTGAAGCAAAAAGGCAGGCCTCGAAGGACTTCGTCCATGAATCTCTGGAAAGTTTGGGCAGAGTTCTTGAGGCCGAAGGGCATTCGAACGTATTCGAACAAACCAAAAGGCGTGATGACAGCTGTTTTGGGGATGTCCGGCGGGTTGACTGGAATATGATGGAAGGCTTTGACAAGATCGATCCGGGAGTATACGCGAGTTCCTGCAAGGTTTGAGGAAAACTCCTGTATGTTGGGAACTGGGTACCTATCCATCACAGTTCGCGAGTTGAGGGCGCGGTAGTCACCGCATGGCCTGATGTCGCCGTTGCTTTTGGGGACGATGTGGAGAGCTGACGACCAGTTGCTTGAACTTGGACGAATGATACCTTGACGCATGAGGGCTTCCAGTTCTGCCTTGGCTAGTTTGAGGCGTTCCGGAGCCAGACGACGGGCTTTGGCGTAGACTGGAGGTCCCGTAGTCTCTATGTGGTGCACTACGTGGTGTTTCACAGTCGTGGTTGTGGAGTAAGGTTGTGTATTTGTCTCCGAGCAATCGCTTCATGCGTCGCAGCAAGTCGGATGGTTTCTCATTTCCAAGTTCTTCTTTCGAGAGGAGCTTCTGCAGGCGTGTAGCTTCGGAAGACTCAAGGCGGTCCAGAACGGCTTTCTTCAGATCCTCGTATGGGGTACCGGATGTAGGTGCCTTGGAGATGGTGTCTGAAACTTGGAGGAGTACGTCAGATGGTAAGAGGCCACAAGCATGTGAAAACTTCGTTAGGCTGGTGGTAATGCGGTTTGCCTTAAAGTTACACTCGAGGATTGTGAACCATATTGTTGGGTCGCGGTTGGAAAAAGGGGGTGCGCGGAATGCACTTACTTCCTGTTGTTGATCGTCCATCATGCTTACGTGATTAGTATGCAGCGATGTTCGTGGGCAGCTGGGTTGGTCAGAGCAGTCCGGGTTGGCGGGGTTGGGTAGGCTGGGTCAACGGGCAGGACAACCCGGGACGGCGGGGCTGGGCTCGCCGTGGCGGGACTGGGCACGGCAGGCCGGCGGGCGGGGCTGGGCACGCTGGTGCGGCAGGCAGGCCGGGGCGGTGGTACTGGGCTGGGCAGCCAAGCCGGGGTGGCGGGGCGGGGCGGGGCTGGGCACGCTGGTGCGGCGTGCAGGCCGGGGCTGACCGGGTCGGCGGGGCCGGGCTGGACGGGCAGGCCGGGCGGGTGGGGCCGGGCTGGACGAGCAGGCTGGGGCGGCGGGAGTCCAGGGCTGGCGGCAGGGACGGCGAGAGTACACGGATGGCGGGCAGGGGCGGCGAGAGTCCAGGGCTGGCGGCAGGGGCGGCGAGAGTCCACGGCTGGCGGGCAGGGGCGGCGAGAGTCCAGGGCTGGTAGTCGGTCACTCCAGGGTTACCAATTGTAGTGGTTGCTACAATTGTCCTTGTTGGAGGAAGCTAGGATATTTAAAGTCAATCCCATGACTGGTTTCTGTTTATTGGAAATGGCGATGACGGTATCTACAAAAATGGTGGCGAAATTCTGGATTCTTTGTCTTTAGTATACAATTATTCAAAATATATTTACAATACATAAATATCCTTTTTACAGGATGGGATATGTTTTATTTTATTTATAAAATGAATTAAGTTATTATAATGAACATTGTTATTTATACTAATTAAAATTAGTCGAACGCATGTTCTAAGGGGTGACTATTGTTTATCCCGTACTCGGCGATCACGAGTCCTGAAGGGGTAATTACACGTGTTGGCTACAGAACACTACAAGGCAATGACCTCTCCCAGTGTTCGGCCAATGTACGGCCTGTATATAAACCCTTGTAATCACCAAAACATTGTAACTCCCTCCCTGAGGATGACCGAGTAAGGTCGAAATACGTATTGGAGAAAATAAAAAAGAGAAAACCGCACCAAATGTCTTTTGGACACCTTCTCAGCTATTTGGAACCAGCACAGACACTTGTTGCACGAGACAAATTAAAGCTTCAATATAAGCTCAACAACGCCATTGTCGCTGTAGACTTCTTGAAATCATGTACACAGCATGGCCTCCTACCAAATATATATATATATGTATATATATACATACATATACATATATATGTAAATATATATATATATACATATATATATATATACATATACATATATACACACACACACATATATATATATATATATATACATACATATATATATATTTAAATATATATATATATATATATATATATATATATATATATATATAGAGAGAGAGAGAGAGAGAGAGAGACATTCTGACAGACTGACGTAAGTGGAGTAGGAAACACAGGAGTCTTAGTCTGAGTTTATTCCTGACTTGTTTCGCCTACCTAGGAAACTAGTCAGGAATAAACTCAGACTAAGACTCCTGTGTTTCCTACTCCACTTACGTCATATATATATATATATATATATATATATATATATATATATATATATATATATATATATATTGTTACGGGCTGCTGGTATGTGAAGAGACGTTACGTATAACGTCTAAGTGCTTAAGAACCAGCGCACTTCTAGAAGCCACTGTAGGACTGAACTATCTGGTCAGGGCCTAGATAATTCGTAAGACTAGAAGTAAAGGTAACAAAGAAGATTCCAGGAAAGGAATATTAAACTAGCGATAAAACTAGTAAACGAAATTATTAATGGAAAATATTTACAGGCAATCAACACAAAAGAGAATGGGCAGTAGGGTCAATGGGACCGTTACATGATTATGAGAATATGGAAATTATCGTTCAAATAAGAAACAAGATAAGTATACAATATGGTACTATCTAAGTACAAAGAGATCAGGAACATGCATCAGAATAAGTAATAAGTACAAATATAAGTAAAGTAATGCAATGTATATCAGACACGTAATGTAGGCAAAAAGGGTGATCACTTCACACCAATCGTCTCATGAATCTAAACCTTCTAGTTTTTATCAAGAGATCAATATGTGGGAATATGACAAGGAATGAGCGGTTTCAACCGCTTATATACCATTGGACCGGAAGCGGGCTACTTCCGGTTAAGGGTGCGGGTGAGGAGGAGGGTAAGTTAACACGTCAACATGGGTAGTTTTAGGACCCTCGACTTGCTTGAACAATCTATTTATTTAGTAACTGTCAAATCTGTGCGCTCCGAACTATTCAGGATTTCGCTTGTCTGTTTGTTCTACAAGAGTGCGCACCTCTCCGCACGTAGGCAAGATTACATATAGTGGACGGGCGTTACTGCTTAACATTGTTACAATACATACATAGACAAGAAATATGAACATAGTTATGTAATACAAAGGAACACAATTCTATAACATAATTACACATATGACGTAATATCTAATATTACGTTACACCTCCACCGTTTGGGAAAGCTTTTCACTTTCTGTTGAAAAGCTACGTTCTAGAAAGTATGGAGTAGTTCTTTTGCGCAGGGGACAGCTTCTTGCTGTAGTAGGCGATAGCGTGAAGAACTTCATTGTGTTCTTGCAAGAGGGCGGCACCGATACAGGTGTCGTTGGCGTCGACTTGCAGAAGAAAGGGTCGTTGGAAGTCGGGTGCCCTTAGAACTGGTGCGTTAGTGAGAAGGGACTTCAGGTTTTTGAAGGCCGTCTCACAGGTAGGCGTCCACACGAAGTCGTGGTCTTTTCTCAACAGGTCAGTCCATGGTTCTGCTACATCTTGTTTCTCAGATAAGTGAAGATTTTGTAGTATCTGGGAGTTTTCCAAGGGAATCTCAGGAGGATTAGGCAGGTTATCAGGAGGCTCTTCCGATTTTATTGTGGTAGAGCTGCAAGTTGGAATTGGATCTCTGGAATGATAAGGTTTTAAGGTATTTATGTGACAGAGACGGGAACTCTTTCTTCTGTCTGGAGTTTTGATTATGTAGTTGAGATCACTGGCTCTGGACAAGACTTCATAGGGTCCTTTGTATTTAGCCTGCAATGGATCTCCTGGTATGGGAAGATAAAGTAACACTTGATCTCCTGGAGAGAAAGTTCTAAGTTTAGAATTTTTATCATACCGACCTTTCATTTCTCGTTGAGCATTCGCCAAGTTCTCTCTTGCCAACTTCCAAGCTTCTAACAACTTCTCGGTGACCTGGGACACGTATTTCAAAGAAGGAACAGGTGGTTCTTCTTTCATCCATTGTTCATGAAGTATCTTTAGGGGACCACGGACTTCATGACCGAAGACTAATTCTGACGGCTGAATCCAAGGCTTTCTTGAATTGTTGTTCGGGTGGCGAACAACAAAAAGGGGAGTCCGTCTTCCCAATTTCGAGTGTTCTCAGCACAGAAGATTCTTAACATTGTCTTGAGCGTTTGGTGAAAGCGCTCTAGAGCACCTTGTGATTGAGGATGATAGGCGGAGGAAGTTACATGATTTATACCTAGTGTTACAAGAGTTTCTCTAAACTTGTTGGAAAGAAAATTACTTCCTTGATCACTTTGAATGTTCTTAGGAAATCCTACCATAGTGAAATATTTCAACATTTCTCTGATTATGTTTTGAGCTTTAATATTTTTCAAAGGAATTGCTTCTGGAAAACGAGTGCTCATACACATGATTGTGAGAATGTACTGATTTCCTTTACTTGAAGGAGGTAAAGGTCCTACACAGTCAATAAGAACTTTTTTAAATGGCTCTTCCATTACAGGAATGGGATGGAGTGGAGCTTCTACAATTTTCTGGTTGGGCTTACCTACAAGTTGACATGTATGACATGTTTTACAATATTGGGCAACATCTTTGACAACCGTGGGCCAATGGAAATGTTGGGTTATGTTGAACAAGGTCTTTCTTACCCCTAAGTGACCTGCTAAGGGAGTATCATGAGCCAATCTTAGAACATTATTCCTGAAACCAAGAGGGAGGACTATTTGATTCCTTACTTGCCATGGCTGGTCAGCGGTTGCGGTGGATGCTCTCCATTTTCGCATTAGGACTCCGTTTTCTATATAGAAACCTCGTGACATATTTTCAACTTCTTCTGGAGATGAAACAATCTCGTACAAATTTTTAAGAGAATGATCTGACTTCTGTTCTTTGATTAATTCTGCTCTAGATAGAGAAACTGGTGAAGAAGAAGATGGGTCAGTTTGGGAGAATAGGGATTCTAAATTATAAGTCTCCTCTTCAGATTTCTTGTACTGAGATCTGGTTACAGCGCAAGCGGGAAACAACTGTAAGTTATCTGAAGGTTCTACTGAGGGCTTGGGGTTATTTGTTATTAAGGGAGAAATGACTTTGCTTCCAGCGATGTCATTGGCCAACAATAAGGATATTCCTACTATGGGAAGAGAGTCTACTACTGCTACTTTAACCATTCCGGTTGTTAAATCAGACCGCAAGAAAACATTATGTAATGGACATTTTACAATTCCTCCAACTCCTTCTATCAATATATCATAACCTGTATATGACTCACCCAGATTCTGCAAGACAGAATTTAAAATCAGACTTTGCTTTGCTCCTGTGTCTCGGAGTATGGAAATAGGATATTGTTGTGAACTACTACTATGAGATATAGTTCCTGAAGATACAAATGGTTTGAAACAAGGATCATGATCTGATGAGGGGGGTTCTACATTACTTGACAATACCGGCTTCTTTGGTAGTGTATCCTGAATAGAGGATTTTGAATAATCTGATTTTATATTACTTACAAGAGTTGGTGTCTTATTGGAGAATGAGGGTGTCAGTCTCTTTCTGCAATTAGAAATGTGATGGCCAACCTGTTTACAATATGAACAAGTTACAGGGGGATTAGTCTTAAACCTTTCCATTCTTTGCCAAGGTTGGTTTGGAGGATATTGATTGAAATCAGACCTGTAACTGAAATGTGATGGGCTAGACTGATTTTCAAAGCGTTTCTTTGGGGACCAAGGATCAGAGTATTTTGTTGAATCTGGAATATATGACTTTGACTTTTGGGATTCCATTTGTCTTGACTTAGGTTTATGATTTAGTGTGAACTCATCAGCCAATACAGCAGCTTTAGTTAAAGTTTCGGGAACATGATCATCTATAAAAATCCTAAGATCTGTCTCTAAGGTATTCTTAAACTGCTCCAATAAAATCAACTGTTTAAGTCTATCTAAGGTGTCCGTTTCACTAGCCAAACACCACCTATTGAATAACCTCTCTTGTTGAGCCGCATATTCTACGTATGTTAACTGAGGTGTCTTCCTATAATTACGGAATTTCTGTCTATAGGCCTCTGGTATTAGTTCATAAGCTTTTAAAATACAAGCTTTCATATTATCATACTCGCTTTCTGCTTCTGAAAGAGAAGTATAAATTTGCTGAGCCTTACCCTTAAATTGTGTTTGAATGATTAATGGCCAATTTTCTTTAGGGATTTGTAACTGTTGCGCCAATTTTTCCCACTGAAGAAAGAAAATTTCTGGCTCTCCTTCTGAAAATATGGGTAAAAGTTTTACATACTTGGAAATATCTATATGACCTTCCTGAACTACGGGTCGTCTATCAACAATCCTAGCTTCTACTTCTGCCTTCTTTAATTCTAACTCTGCCAATTTGACTTTAGTTTCGTTCTCTCTTTCTATTTGTTTCACTTTAGCTTCCTCTTCTCTAGCTCTAAATTCTGCCTCAATTTGCATTTGTTTCAGTTTAGTTTCCTCCTCTTTAGCTACTTGTTTCGCTTTAGCTTCCTCTTCTCTAGCTCTAAATTCTGCCTCAATTTGCATTTGTTTCAGTTTAGTTTCCTCCTCTTTAGCTTTAAATTCTGCCTCAATTTGCATTTGTTTCAGTTTAGTTTCCTCCTCTTTAGCTTTAAATTCTGCCTCAATTTGGATTTGTTTCAGTTTAGCTTCCTCCTCAATTTCTACTCTCCTGACCTTTAATTCAATCTCCTTAATCTTAAGTTCGGTTAGTCGTGCCTCTATTTCTAACCTATTTGAAGGAATTTGTATAGCTGTAATCTCTTCTGGAGATAAGATCTCATCTTCGATCAGATTTTCAACAAGTTCCTGAAGTATTTTTTTCTTTCGTAAACTTGTATCAATGTCTACTCCAAAGTGCTTGCCTATTTCTATTAAAGTGTCTTTAGTTTGTTTCTTTAAGAAACTTACCTTGGGATTTTGAACGAATTCTTGAATTATATCATCCATCTCTATAAGAATGTGTTAAATACCTGATCCAATATCCTGGCAAGGTCGCCACTTTGTTACGGGCTGCTGGTATGTGAAGAGACGTTACGTATAACGTCTAAGTGCTTAAGAACCAGCGCACTTCTAGAAGCCACTGTAGGACTGAACTATCTGGTCAGGGCCTAGATAATTCGTAAGACTAGAAGTAAAGGTAACAAAGAAGATTCCAGGAAAGGAATATTAAACTAGCGATAAAACTAGTAAACGAAATTATTAATGGAAAATATTTACAGGCAATCAACACAAAAGAGAATGGGCAGTAGGGTCAATGGGACCGTTACATGATTATGAGAATATGGAAATTATCGTTCAAATAAGAAACAAGATAAGTATACAATATGGTACTATCTAAGTACAAAGAGATCAGGAACATGCATCAGAATAAGTAATAAGTACAAATATAAGTAAAGTAATGCAATGTATATCAGACACGTAATGTAGGCAAAAAGGGTGATCACTTCACACCAATCGTCTCATGAATCTAAACCTTCTAGTTTTTATCAAGAGATCAATATGTGGGAATATGACAAGGAATGAGCGGTTTCAACCGCTTATATACCATTGGACCGGAAGCGGGCTACTTCCGGTTAAGGGTGCGGGTGAGGAGGAGGGTAAGTTAACACGTCAACATGGGTAGTTTTAGGACCCTCGACTTGCTTGAACAATCTATTTATTTAGTAACTGTCAAATCTGTGCGCTCCGAACTATTCAGGATTTCGCTTGTCTGTTTGTTCTACAAGAGTGCGCACCTCTCCGCACGTAGGCAAGATTACATATAGTGGACGGGCGTTACTGCTTAACATTGTTACAATACATACATAGACAAGAAATATGAACATAGTTATGTAATACAAAGGAACACAATTCTATAACATAATTACACATATGACGTAATATCTAATATTACGTTACAATATATATATATATATATATATATATATACATATATATATATACATATATATATATATATATATATATATATATATTATACACACACTGAATAGTCCCCAATATTCAGATATTCATCTTTTAAACCACATTAATTTTGCACTTTAATTCCATGCCATCTCTCTTGATAGTGCAATGATCTTAGTCACTGTTCACTTGTTACGTCTGAGCCGGGCTCGATTCCTTATCTTGACTACGTATCAGTTTCCGTATATGCTTCCATCGAGCTCCTCGTCAATCTCGACCATGATGGCATGGAATTAATGGGCTGAAAAGATGATATACATATATAAATATATACATATATATATATATGTATATATATGTATATACATATATATATATGTATATATATATTTGTATATATGGAAATAGACTCATCCACTGGGATTCGAACCCTTGCCTAGGCGGCTTACGTCTTATAACGCAAAGGCCTTACTGACCATGCCTTTGCGTTATAAGACGTAAGCCGCCTAGGCAAGGGTTCGAATCCCAGTGGATGAGTCTATTTCCAAAAATTGTCAAATGATAAAAACATATGTATATATATATATATATATATATATATATGTATATATATGTATATATATGTATATATATATATATATGTATATATATGTATATATATGTATATATATATATATATTTATATTTACTTTTTATATACTTTTACTTGAAGAGCGCAAACATTGGCCAGGTAATTTATTTTGATACTTAGAAATATCTCAGACTAGGACTACGATCCGTATATCACCAATATCTCAAGGTGTGTTTTTTTTTGGTCCAAATTTTCCACTTTAGAAAAAAAAAAGTTGCTAACAAAAAGACAAAACAACAGCTTCGAAGGAAAACATAGCCTCCTCGTCGGAAGTTAAAATCCTAGAGTGAAAAAGTCAAGGCCATCTTGTTATCTGAGCTCAAAAAAAAAAAAAAAAAAATATCTTTCTGCTTTACACACAAACACCACCCCGAAAAAATAGCGGAGATCAATCAACCACTTCATTGCGGTTGTATGTTGAAGTCTTGTTGTGACAGGCTGCAGATAATTTCATTAGCCCCTTCCACTGTTCAAGAGCTTTGTTCAGCTGAATAAACCCATCTCGAGGAGTCTCAGTCGGTGATCTAAGTATTCGGATAAAAATGACCAGAAAATGCATTAATTTTGTCATATTATCCCCTACTACTCTCTCTTTTCTTCTTCCACCCTTACCCTTCTCTCCCCTTTCCTCTATCTCTTTCCTGTTCCCCTCAGCTTTCCCTCACCCTCCTCTTACTTATGTTTCTCTTCCCCTTCTTCCTCTTGCCCTTCTCACTCCCCTTCCCCTTTCCTACTGAGCTACAATTTGTAATCCTGTTTATCATTTCACCTGTTGCAGCGGCACCATCGGTGTTCCAATTCTCTTTCGACATGAATGAATGTTTACGTGCCAGTATATCATGATCTCTCCTGTGGTGGCAGGGACGATGAATAACAATAACAATAACAATAACAATAACAATAACAATAACAATAACAATAACAATAACAATAACAATAACAATAACAATAACAATAACAATAACAATAACAATAACAATAACAATAACAATAACAATAACAATAACAATAACAATAACAATAACAATAACAATAACAATAACAAAAACAACAGCAACAGAACAGCAACAGCAACAGCAACAGCAACAGCAACAGCAACAGCAACAGCAACAGCAACAGCAACAGCAGCAGCAGCAACAACAGCAACAGGATTGTGGTACTCCCCAAGGCAGGCGTAGCTCCTCTTGGGGATCGGTGCCACCTGCGTAGAGCTGATGGCCAGGGGTGGTTGCTGCTGTTTGGCCCCCAATCCCAAGGGTTGGGGGGTGGTCCAACATCGCACCGCCCAATCACACTTCTCTGCACCCCCTCTAAAGTCTTTGAACGCCTAATACTTAAACTTGTCACACCACATATTCCCCTTGCTGACTCACAACACGGTTTTAGGCCACTACACTCCATAAACACTCTTCTGACAAACCTCACACAAAGAATTTTAGATGGCATCAATTCAGATAGGCCCCACCACAGAACACTTCTCATAACATTAGACATTAGTAAAGCTTTTGATGCTATCCCCCGCCACAACCTAACAGATAAAATATATAACACAGACATGCACAATAACACCAAAAGATGGCTGGCCAATTATCTGGCAGGTAGGAATGCTTACGTGTCATATAATGGCCAATCATCGCACATCAGAAACATTAAGAATGGAGTACCACAGGGCTCAGTTCTATCCCCCACACTATTTAATCTATACATGCATGACTTACCCACACCAGACACCTCAGAAATACAAATCTCTTCCTACGCAGACGACATAACAATCGCATGCACACATCGTAACACAGACAAAGCTACAGAAATAACCCAGCCATACCTTGATACACTCAACACATGGTTCATCACAAACAGACTCAAAATAGCTCCAACCAAATCTACAGCAACACTTCTCACCAACTGGACAATAGAACACAAATACATACCTCATCTCTACATCAACAACACTCTAATACCACACACAAACAC
>NC_134784.1:7880667-7893167 GCF_046742065.1 Oratosquilla oratoria
AACGTGAATCAAGAACTGCTGGTGGAGCCAACGAAAATACTGATGCCACCCCTACACATCAAATTGGGCCTCATTAAGCAGTTTTTTAAACAGCTGGATCCAGAGGGTGAGGCCTTGAAGCACATCCAGAAGCTATCCCCGAAGATGTCGGAGGCGAAGGTCAACGCAGGCGTATTTGTGGGCCCTCAGGTGAAGCGACTTATTGACTACGACAGCTTTCCTGAGAAGCTGTCTAATGTTGAGCGGGCCGCTTGGACAAACTTTGTTTCTGTAGTCAAAGGTTTCCTCGGAAACCACAAGGCAGAAAGCTACAGGGAAATCGTTGACGAACTTGTGGACACATACCGGAGCATGGGTTGCCGGATGTCGCTGAAACTGCACGTACTACACGCCCACCTTGATGAGTTCAAAGAAAACATGGGAGACTACTCAGAAGAAACAAGGTGAAAGATTTCACCAGGATGTCAGCTCTTTCGAGGAGCGCTACAAGGGACAGTACAGTAAAAGTATGATGGGGGACTATATCTGGAACCTTTTGCGTGAAAGTGAACTGAAATACAATCGCCAGTCTTGTAGACAAACTTCTTTTTGATTAAAATATAACGATAACATTTTTGTATCAATTCTTGATCAATTCTCTGGAGCAATACTTTTCATCAACGCTCTGCATCACTGCACTGTATCGCTGTGTATTAACATATTATGATACATAATTATACCCCACTCGTTTCCTTTTTATTTTCATTTCTAAAGACGGGGCCTGGAAAACTTCCTTTTTATCTCTGATTTATCATATTGATTGTGTTAACATCAATCAAAATTGTACTTAACAGGAATTATTTGATTTCAAAGCAGATACTGTAAAAAAATTAAAATAATAAGCAAAAATGGCAAAAAATCAATAAATTGCTCTCATGAACTCAGAACTGAAGTCTGAACTTGGTGACTGCTCATTTTTACTTATTTATACCATAGGGAATTTGAAAATATTAGTTTTAAATCATGGAAAATTTTTGTTTTGCATGGTGTCCTATTGCAAACAAACGAGCCTGAGCTATGACATATCCAAACTACGCATATATGCCCTTTGTCGTTGTTGTATCGGCGTAGTTTTGTCGATAAAAGTATTATAAAAGAACCATTGTATATAGAAATACATCAGTTACGCGGAAGATATACTTACATAGGGATGTCCATAATAGCACATATGTAAATAGGATTGTCTTCATTATTTTTTCCGTTTTATTTTTTCATATTGAAAATTATACATTCATTTAGAAAAGGTTTCCATATCTTACATTATGTATGCACCTTAAACGGCGTCTCTGTTTTTCTTTGCCTTATATTTATGAACTTGTATTTTTCAGGAAGTTTATGAATTACATGAGTTGAATTCTACCACCTTAACTGCATCTGAATAACTCCGATTGCTATATATATATACTCGTGTTTTTAAAACAACAAAAGGAAATTATGTAAATCGTCATTATGTATGTTTTTCTGTTTTATTGTATGAGATGATTTTTTTTCTGTAACAATCCTAACAGTCCGCACGAGGTCTTAAACTGAGTAAAATAGTTTAGAATGAACCAAACATGTCTATGAAAAATCATCTCAGGGTTCAATGGGGAAGTCTAGAGCTGTAAACCCCTCTAGTACGTAAGGGTGACGGTGAGGGTATAGATGCAAAAAAAAAAAAAAAAAAAAAAAAAAAGATTAATCGCGTTTTTTTTTTATAAAAAAAACTTGTTTTTCATGAGTTTTTTTTTTAATCTCGTCCAAATTTGTTCAGATATTAAATGTTTAGTATATAAAAACAGGTGCAGGTATGTTATGCATCCCTCCACATATGTGCATCTATCTTATTCAAAGAGGCATTAGACAGAGTATAAAAATAAACAAGTAATTGACCATTTTAGTCACTGTCAGATACTGCAAGCCTGCAACAAGTGTATATACTGTATATGGGCCAGTATGGCTATTGGCTGGCTACCTTACAAAATTTACCTTTTATCTTAGCATACTCTTCAAAGATTAAACACTCCAATTTCCCATAATGACCCTGGACGTTGCCTAAACACAGATCCGCCACTTGGACAGTGGAAAAGGGGTTAACATAGTAATGGGGGGAAACTGTCGTACTCCCCGCCACCCATCAAGGCTTAGAGCTTACTTTCTACCTGACTTTTTGCTCGCTATCCCTTAACTTTAACCTACAATCATACATAGGTCTTTGAGATGCAACTCATTTAAAAAAAAAAAAGACAAAGAACATAGATATTTTCCTTTTTTATATATTTTGTTTTAAAATAAATCAGCAAGGAAAATAACCATATTACAATAATTTTTCTATGTTAGAATATCAAATAAATCAGTATACCCCTCACTTAAGGTTTTCTATGGTGTTAAGGCACTTCCATTTTCTGTGGTTTCATGTTTTGATGTGTTTTATTTATTTTACAATGTACATTTGCCCCACTTAGTTTTGACACAGTTGTAAAAAGGTTTCAGACAAGAATAGGAACTCGCCCAGTATTCTTTTTTATTACATTTTTGTGTCTGTTCATTTACATGCTTTTTTTTTTTTTTGCTAAAGAGTAACTACCTTAAAAAAATGTGACAAACAGCAAAATACTCAAAATGGTGTAGCAGACGACACATTTTTCTTGACTTACTAATGACATCTATCACTCTTATTTGACAAGTAATACGATCAATATACGTTGCAGAGGAGACAGACAGAGAGAGAGAGAGAGAGAGAGAGAGAGAGAGAGAGAGAGAGAGAGAGAGAGAGAGAGAGAGAGAGAGAGAGAGAGAGAGAGAGAACGCAGGAATCCGTTCACGTAGTGGTCGATGGTAGACTAACAGCCAGTTTCAAGCTGTGAGTGGTGTTGAGTGCAGTGACAAACTAACTAAAACTAACTCGTATACTTATAAGTTATGTTATAACCCTATTATTAAATCAATTATTTTCATTTATCTATTCAGCAGAGGGCTTGTGATCCAATTATGTTATGTATGATTGCAGGTTAAAGTTAAGGGATAGCGAGCAAAAAGTCAGGTTGAAAGTAAGCTCTGAGCCTTGATGGGTGGCGGGGAGTACAACAGTTTTCCCCCATAACTATGTTAACCCCTTTTCCACTGTCCAAGTGGCGGATCTGTGTTTAGGCAACGTCCAGGGTCACTATGGGAAATTGGAGTGTTTAATCTGCTAAGATAAAAGGTAAATTTTGTAAGGTAGCCAGCCAATAGCCATACTAGTCCATATACAGTATCTTCACTTGTTGCAGGCTTGCAGCATCTGACAGTGACTTTATATGGTCAATTACTTGTTTATTTTTATACTCTGTCTAATAATACCTCTTTGAATAAGATAGATGCACATATGTGGAGGGATGAATAAAAAAAAAAAAAAAAAAAAAAATAATACTGGGCGTGTTGCTATTCTTGTCCGAAACATTTTTATAACTGTGCCAAAACTAAGTGGGGCAACTGTATATTGTAAAATAAATAAAACACATCAGAACATAAAACCACAGAAAATGGAAGTGCCCTAACACCATAGAAAACCTCAAGTGAGGAATATACTGATTTATTTGATATTCTAACATAGAAAAATTATTGTAATATGGAAATTTTCCTTGCTGAGTTATTTCAAAACAAAAATATATAAATAAACGAAAATATCCATGTGTTTTTTTGGTCAAGTTTAAAAAAAAAGTAAAAAAACAAAAAAAACAAACAAAAAAAACAGCATATATTTTTTTTGGGTTGCATCTCTAGATGACGGTGAAGGTGAAGGTGAGCGTGAAGTTCAGAGTTGAGGTTGAAGTGACGTTGAGGATGAGGGTGAGAGTTTGAGTGAGTGTGGGTGTGAGTGTGAGTGTGAGTGTGAGTGTGAGTGTGCGTGTGAGTGTGAGTGTAAGTGTGAGTGTGTGAGTGTAGGTGCAAGTGTGAGTGCAAGTGTGAGTATGAGTGTGAGTATGAGTAAGAGTGTGAGTGTGAGTGTAAGTGTGAGTGTGAGTGTGATTATGAATGTGAGTGTGTGGGGTGAATGTGAAGGTGAAGATGAGGGTGAGAATGAGGGTGAGGATAAGAGTGGTGGTGATGGTGATGGTGATGATGAGGGTGAGGGTGACGATGAGGATGAGGGAAAGGGTGAGGGTAAGGGTGAGGGTGAAGGTGAGAGTGAGGGTGAGAATGAAGGTGAGGATGAGGGTGAGGATGAGGATGAGGGAAAGGGTGAGGGTGGGGGTGTGGGTAAGGGTGAGGGTGGGGATCAAGTTGAGGGTGGAAGGGTGAGGGTGAGGATGGAAAGGTGAAGGTGAGGGAGAAAGTTAGAGTGAGAGTGGACGGGTGAGGGTGAGGGTGAGAGTAAAGGTTAAGGTTGAGAGTGAGAGTGAAGGGGTGAGGGTGAGGGTGAGAGTGAGGATGTGGGTGAGGGTGAAAGTGAGAGTAAGGTTGAGGGTGAGGGTGAAAATGAGAGTGAGAGTGAAAGGGTGAAAGTTATAGTGAGGGTAAGGGTGAGGGTGAAAATGAGAGTGAGAGTGAAGGGGTGAAAGTGAGAGTGAGAGTGGAAGAGTGAAGGTGAGGGTCAAAGTGAGAGTGAGAGTGAGAGTGAAAGAATGAGGGTGGAAGTGAGAGTGAGAGTGGAGGGGTGAGGGTGAAAGTGAGAATGAGAGTGGAAGAGTAAGAGTCAGGGTGAAAGTGAGAGAGTAGAACGGTGAAGGTGAGGGTTAGGGTGAAAGTGAGAGTAGGAGTGAAATGGTGAGGGTGAAGGTGAAGGCGAAGGTGAAGGTGAAAGTGAGAGTAAAGGGGTGAAGATGAAGGTGAAAGTGAGAGTGAGAGTGGAAGGGTAAGGGTGAGGGTGAAAGTGAGAATGAGAGTGAAAGGGTGAGGGTGACAGTGAGAGTGAGAGTGAAAGGGTGAGAGTGAGGGTAAAAGTGAGAGTAAGAATGGAAGGGAGAGGGTGAGGGTGAGGGTGAGGATGAGGATGAAAGTGAGAGTGAGAGTGGAAGGGTGATGGTGAAAGTGAGAGTGAGATTGTAAGGGTGAAGTGAGGGTGAGGGTGAAAATGAGAGTGAGAGTGGAAGGGTGAGGGTGAGAATGAGAGTGAAAAGGTGAGGGTGAGGCTGAAAGTGAGAGCGAGAGTGGAAGGGTGAGGGTGAAAGTGAGAATGAGAGTGAAAGGGTGAGGGTAAAAGTGAGAGTAAGAGTGAAAGGGTGTTAGTGAGGGTGAAAGTGAGAGTGAGAATGGAAGGGTGAGGGTCAGGGTGAGGGTGAGGATGAATGTAAGAGTGAAAGTGCAAGGGTGAAAGTGAGAGTGAGATTGAAAGGGTGAGGTGAGGGTGAGGGTAAAAGTGAGAGTGAGAGTGGAAGGGAGATGATAAGAATGAGAGTGAAAAGGTGAGGGTGAAAGTGAGAGTGAGAGTGAAAGAGTGGGGTGAGGGTGAAGCTGAGAGTGAGGGTGAGAGTGAGAGGATTTTTGATTGGTGTAGGGAGTTTGATCGTGAGAAAGATAAGGAGAGAGGAAGGAGAGAGAGGGAGAGATTAAGAGGAAGGGGGAGACACAAAGAGAGAGATATTGGTGGAGCTGAAGATGGAGAGGGATATTTGGAGATGACGCCACGTTTTTCTTTCTTTCCTAAGTCATATTTGTGTTTTACTTTGAATACGTCTGCACGGATTCCCTCCTTCGTGTGATAAACACGATGAAAAACGCAAACGTTCATTAAATAAACTGGAGTAGGTGGTATTCCAAGTGACATACTGTACATATAGCAAAAGGCTCTTTCTCCTCTATATGAAGGGTGGTGGTGGACAGCCAAAGACATGCACCTACACTTAACCTATCCCGCACCTATCCAAAAGCCATTTGTTTTTCCTTTTATTTTATCTCATTCTCCACTCACATTTACCACTTCCTCTCCCTTCCTTGGTGGTGGTGGCCAGCCAAGACATGCACCTATACTTCACCTATCCCGCACCTATCCAAAACCTGTTTGTTTTTCCTTTTATCTTATCTCATTCTCCACTCATACTTATCACTTCCTCTCCTTTCCTTGCTCAATTGACGTTCCCCTTGTACCCAAAGCCACCTTCACCTCATCCATTCCATTATCGGTCTTCCCCTTAAGTTCACTCCATCCACTTCTGCCCTCCACACTCTTTTTGCTACTCTCTCCGTCTCACTTCCTTATTTCTCAGACTATCCATGATGATAAGTCCTTATACTTAACCTCAAATACGTAAACTCGTTTCTACCTCCCTCAAATTTCAATTCTCTGACCCATACATTAGCACGGGCACACTCACCCCTTCTTACAATCTTCTCTTTGCGTTTATCCCTAGATATACATTTGTTATGACACTTTTCATTCCTCCAAAGCATTTAATTGCTCCCCTTACTCTTTATTTCATTATCCCTTACGCTTTCATTTCCTGCTACAAATGATCCTAAGTACTTAAAAACTTTTTCCTTCCACCTGCCCCTCACCTTATCTCCAACTCACTGCCAGACTTTTCTCTTGTACAGTTCATTACCTTACTTTTGCTCACCTTCATTTTCAAAAATTTTTCCTCTGATATGCGCTCCCAAATTTGTTTTGTCACCATGGATGATCAACGTGTACATAGGCGGGGTGACACGGGCGGCACACGGAGGAGTAATTGGAGATGGTAAGAGAGAATGGAGGGAAGTGGGAGACGATCGGAGTGTTGTCCGTAGACAACATTGCACTTGTGGCTGAGTCAGAGGGCCTAGCCCTTTTGTATCTCGTCATTTCCTATAAGCCTATAATTTTCTTGTCCCTTCACTGACATTTCACAAACGTCTCCTACTGTTAAAATCAATCCCTCCCTAAGTTCTTCCACACACACATACACATACACAAACACATACACACACACACACACACACACACACACACACACACACACACACACACACACACACACACACACACACACACACACACACACACACACACACACACACACACACACACACACAACCACATACACACACACACACACACACACACACACACACACACACACACACACACACACACACACACACACACACACACACACACACACACACACACACACACACACACACACACACACACACACACACACACACACACACACACACACACACACACACACACACACACACACACACACACACACACACACACACACACACACACATATATATATTATATATATATATTATATATATATATATATATATCTTTATGTATGTATGTATGTATATGTATATATATATATATATATGTATAGGTATATGTACACACACACACACACACACACACACACACACACACACACACACACACACACACACACACACACACACACTCACACACACACACACACACACACACACACACACACACACACACACACACACACACACACACACACACACACACACACACACACACACACACACACACACACACACACACACACACAGAGACACACTCACACACACACACACACACACAGACACACACACACACACACACACACACACACACACACACACACACACACACACACACACACACACACACACACACACACACACACACCCACACACACACACACACACACACACACACACACACACTCATATATATATATATATATATATATATATATATATATATATATATTTATATATGTATGTATGTATGTATATGTATATATATGTATATACAGGTATATGTACATATATACATACATATATATATATATATATATGTATGTATATATATGAATATATATATATATATATATATATATATCTATATATATATATGTATATATATGAATATGAATATATATATATAAATATTTACATATATATATATATATATCTAAATATATATATATAAATATATATATATATATACACACATATATATATACATATATATATGCATGTATATGTATATATATATATATATACATATAAATATATATATATATATATATATATATATGAATATAAGCCCAATCAAATCAGACATGTACGTCTTGGTAGGTTCAGAGAAGAAATGAGCGAGGCGTTTCACAGCTATTTCGTCTCAATATGTACAAAAGAGAGGATAGATATGGTACTTAATTGGAACCCAGTGGGGATGAGGTAAGCAGACTAAATAGCATTACTATTATCAAGGAAGAAGTAGTCAAATAGAGAATTAAAGCTTCAGAATCCCGTTCAGTGTATATGAATGGTAGCGTGTGGCTCTCGATCCTCGCGGACCCCATTTCGAAGCTCGCTCATAGCCAAGTTTCACATTTTGAATGTCACTGTCACGAGTGATTTATCCTTTTATTGTTGCAACGGCGAACCAAATTAAAGATTCGGAGCTGCCTCGCATATGAATAACGACCTGTGGAAGCCAGTGTATGTTTCAGGGTCGAGGGTATTTTGTACGTTCAGTGTGTACGAGTGGTAGTATGCGGGTCTCGTATCTCACGGACCTCGATTCGAAGTTCGCTAACAGCCGGGTTTCATGATCTGAATTAAATCACTGTCATGAGCAATTTACTACATAGTTGTTACAATGAAGAAGCAACTTAAAGCTTTAGAGGTGCATTGTACAAAAATAACGTCGGTGTTCCTGGTAAAAACGGACTTCAGGGCTGAAGCATCTTAGCCGGTCCAACTCTTTGAAGCTAATATATGCTTCAAGCTAGCTCACAGCCGGATTTCAAATTTGGATGTATGTATGTATATATATATATATATATATATATATATATATATATATGTGTGTGTGTGTGTGTGTGTGTGTGCATGTGTGTATGCATGCATATATATATGTATATATATATGTATATATATATATATATATATATATATATATATATATATATATATATATATATGTACTAACCAAATTACCCGCGCGTTGCTGCGGGCAAATGATGATTATTTTAATTTTGATAGGATTTGTGGAGAAAAGTTACACGTATCAACATTACTCAATGGAAAAGTTAACACAAACAAAATGTTAAGAAAGTAAGAAAAAAATTAATTCTAGGAGGCAGACGCCCTTTGGAAATAAAATATATTCGGCCGTGAGAGAAGAATATAACCCTTTCATTATTTTTGAACTCAAGTATATTACCGCACGCGAAAAAGTAAAATAAATATAACCAATATTTAAACATTTGGTAAAATTATAGTCATTTTACATTTCCATGCTTTCTCCTTACAAAGGCTATCATAGTTTGTGGCAACATTGATTTCACAAATATAAATAATATTTATGAACACATACAGTGGTTTGTTTAATCATAGTAATTTTTGTCACAAAATGCCAATCGTGTTAAGGGGATACTACAATAGTGGCGTGTTACCTCACCATACCCCTTTAACCTTTAACCCTAGCAACTTTTTTTTTTAAATGAAATATAGTTATCCAAGTACCTGGAGTGATAGGGTATCAGAATATATATGGTTATGGGGGTCTATCTCCCAAACCCTAGGAGGAGTTCGTGAACAAACAAACAAACAGACAGACAGACAGAAGCTACTACTTTATTATAGTAGATATATATTTATATATATATACAAGCCAGCCCACCCAACCAGCGATCATTATTCCTTGGAAGACCTTTTAACATCCTAAAAAAGCGGTCCTCACCCTGAAGACGCCTCATGACGAGGCGAAAAACTATACTTTCGGTGGAGTCAATAGTTGTTCAATATCATTACTATGCAAAAATATACCAGTTGGCATACACTGCGTATATCCTTTTAAGAGTCATGAATGACTACTTTCAGTCCCTCTCAGTTGCTAATAGGAAAGTATTCTCCAAATTAAAGAATACAGTCTTGAAGATTGTTAAAGCAACTAGTGCAGTTAATTTCAACCAGAATATATATATATATATATATATATATATATATATATGTATATATGTATATATATATTATATATATATATATATAGTATACATATATATATAGTATACATACACATATATATATATATATATATATATATATATATATATATATATATATATACTACAATAAAGTAGTAGCCTCTGTCTGTCTGTCTGTTTGTTTGTTCACGAACTCCTCCTAGGGTTTTGGAGATAGACCCCCATAACCATATATATTCTGATACACTATCACTCCAGGTACTTGGATAACTATATTTAATAAAAAAAAATGGTTAGGGTTAAGGTTTAAAGTTAGGTGGGGTATGGTGTGGCAACACGCCACTACTGTAGTATCCCCTTAACGTGCGTGGCATTTTTGTGACAAGAATTGTTATGATTAAACAAACCATTGTATGCATCCATAAATATTATTTATATTTGTAAAATTAATGTTGCCACAAACCATAATAGCCTTTGTAAGGAGAAAGCGTGTAAATGTAAAATGATTGTATAGTTTTACCAAATGTTGAAATATCGGTAAATTCTATTTGATTTTAGTGCGGGCGGAAATGGGTATAGCGGCATTATTGCTGAAAATATACATCCTACAAGATTATATCATTATAAGAATATGACAATGATTTTTTTTTGTTAGGAGCATTATATATATATATATATATATATATATATATATATACACATATATATAT
Organism: Oratosquilla oratoria; assembly: GCF_046742065.1. Classification (NCBI taxonomy): domain Eukaryota; kingdom Metazoa; phylum Arthropoda; class Malacostraca; order Stomatopoda; family Squillidae; genus Oratosquilla; species Oratosquilla oratoria. The sequence continues at coordinate 7,891,313 of NC_134784.1, forward strand.
ATATATATACATATATACATATATATATATATATATATATGTATATATATAAACAGTAAGCTAAGGAATAGCTGTGTTGTAAAATATTGTTATTTCTTGTTAATGTCCACAAATGTCGGTATGGAGCTCGTCTTATACAGGTCGTTGCGTGCTCTGATCGGCTTGATGGCATTTTGGTGCCGCATCTATAGCCGTGGTTGTGATACCGGTGGAGATAGCAGGTTCCGGTACCGAGGATGTTTAACTAGGGTGACCGCAAGCGACCTCAGCCTCTGAAGATAACGGTAAGCAAGGGTAGGAGGTCCTTATGTGGTGGGAGCGTGCTATAGGTGGTGTATTCATTACCAAGGATTGTGCGACAGGCTCTTTTCTGCACTTTCTCCAGCTGTCGCTGCTGCGTGACTGAGAGTGAGGAGGCCCAGTAAGGTGACGCGTACATCAACTTGGGTAAAATGAAGGGAGTGTAGATGGTTTTGAGATATTCAGCCTGTGCCCCTAATGAACTCAGGCGACTCAGCATATACAGATTGTAGGAGGCTGCCCTGACGGTGTTGGCGGTGTTCTCCTTCCAAGTCAACTTATTGTCGATGGTTATCCCCAGCAGCTTAGTTGAATTGACCCCTTGTAGGGGTTGGCCGTCAATTGTCAGCAGGGGAGAGGGATGGATGGCTTTGATGATGATAGTGGTGTGATCAACAAGGTCGAAGGCTTTCTTGAAGTCAGTGAACACCACTGCAAGTGAAGTCTTGCGCTGCTCGAGATTTTTATAGATAAAGTCAAGGAAACTTATAAGATAGTGAGTGTTGGAGGATATTTTCACGTTACCAAACTGTTGGGGTCAACGAATTTGCTGATTTTGGAGTATGCCCATTTGAAGACAAAATCCTCACAGATAAGACTAGGAATGGGAGTGATAGTAATGGGTCTGAGATCACTAAAGGATTGAGGATTGGAAGATTTGAGAATGGGAGTAATGAAGCCTGTCTTCCAATCCGCGGGACATTTGCTCTGCTTAAGTGAGGCATTGATTATTGAACAGATCGGGATGGCAAGTTCGCGAGCAAATTCACGATAAAGTTTGATGGGTAAGTCTACGAGTGTAGAGGACTGCTTTGACTTGATGCTGGCGAGCTTTCTGGCAACCTGAAAAACATGAACTTAGGGGGTGGGGAGGAAAGCAGGGAGGAGAGAGAGGTCAATCCCGGGCAGCGTTTGACAGATGTATGCAAAGTGGTCAATTGCTCAGCCGCACGGTCAGGTGAACATTGTGATAGGAGGGGGATGTCATATGCCTGCTGCATACCACGCTGGCTGCTGTTCAGCTGTAAGTGCTTGATCTTATTGAAGTAGTACATTTTCTCGGCTATTTTGATTTCCCTTATGACTTTGTTCCGGAGTTGTCTAAAAAGGCTGATGTCAGTGTAAAAAGCTTGAGCACGTTTTGAATCAGTCTCTTAATCACGGTAGTGATCCATGGAGAGTGTGCTGGGTGTGTTTGCGTCTGTTTCAAGGGGAAGTAACAATGGAAGGCCTGCATGATTATACTGATATAAATGTTTCACTTCTTCTGAACTCCCTCCCCTGCGAGCACCTCTCTCCATGGGTGTTGGGTGATCCATTGTCCAAATTCACGCAATTGTGAAAGCGAGTGGTAGTGCTGTGTACTAACGAAGTGGTGCTAGCCGGCGACCACAGGGTGGAAGTGTGGGTCGACCGACCAATTGGAGGGAGGGGTTGGGAGGGTAGGTACAGTTCACTCATGTCACTCAGAATGAGGTCAAGCGTGTTGACGCTATGTGTGGGGAAGTTGGCGAGTTGTGATATATGTAGATATTTTTGAATATCACTGGTGTTT
>NC_134784.1:7908167-7915667 GCF_046742065.1 Oratosquilla oratoria
AAGGACAGACGCCCCCAAAATAAGACCCGCCGAAAAAGAGACAGGCTTATAAGAAATACAAGTGCTCGGGTACACCTAATAACTATCAAAGTTATGTAATAATACAGAGAGATTTAGAAAAGGTAATTAAAATACAAAAACGACAATACGAAATGAATATCGCTGATAAATCCAAAGAGAATCCCAAAGAATTCTATAGTTACATTAGAGATAAAAAGGTTATTAGGAATCACACTGGCCCACTATTATCTGCTGACGGTCAACTTGAGTATTCAAACGAAGGAATGTGTGATATTTCAAACAACTATTTTAGCTCAGTATTCGTAAACGAAACACCTCAAAGTGAACTTCAAACTGAAACCTGTGAAAAATCTAGGGTGAACTTACTACGGTACACATAAAAAAAAAAAAAAAAAAAAATAAAATAAATAAAAGGTGTATAGAGAAATTCAAAGTTAAAACATCAGGGCCTGACGGTTTGCATCCAAGAATCTTAAAGGAAATAAAAAATGAGCTTGCTGTTCCATTACAAAATATTTTAAAGAAATCTATCATACCCGGAGATGTCCCAAGAGAATGGAAGCTAGCTAAAGTTACTTCCATATTCAAAAAAGGTGACAAAAAGAAACCAAATAACTATAGGCCTATAAGCTAGATTTGAATCGTATGAAAAAAGATGAAACTATCATCAGAGATGCTATCCAACATCATTTAGAAAGTAACTGTTTGATAAATGATAGCCAGCGTGGATTCCGACGAAAACGTTCTTGCGTGACTAACTTACTCGAATTGTACAACACAGTCATCTCGAATTATGACAAAAGAAACAATATAGATTTAATATATCTAGACTTTGCAAAAGCTTTTGATACCGTCCCCCACGAAAGGCTACTTACTAAATTAGCTTCACACGGAGTAAGTGGTAGCCTATTAATTTGGACTAGAAATTGGTTGAATGATCGAAAACAGAGTTGTTTTAAATGGCAAAACTTCTAGATAGAAAAATGTTACGAGTGGAGTTCCTCAGGGTTCCGTTCTTGGGCCACTTCTATTCGTAGTATATATAAATGATATAGACCACGGACTAAAATCTATTGTCTCCAAATTTGCTGATTATACAAAATTGTGCGGAATGGCAAAGGATCACTTAAATCAATGGTCTGAAAAGTGGCTAATGAAATTTAACACAAGTAAATGTAAGGTAATTCATATAGGTAAAAATAACAATAAGTACGATTACAAGTTACTTGGAAATTCGTTAATAAAAGTGGATAGTGAGAAGGATCTCGGCGTATTTATTAGTAACGATCTCAAATCATCTAAGCAGTGTATTTCAGCCTCTGAGAAAGCAAACAAGTTTCTAGGACTGATTGCATGATCCTTTGACTTCAAAATTCCATCTCTCATTGACAAGTTATATAAGTCGTTAGTTTGTCCACATTTGGAATACGCCGTTTCCGTATGGTCATCGAATCTCATTAAAGACATTGACAGATTGGAAAAAGTACAACGGCGAGCCTCAAAACTGATTCCAAATATAAAAAATAAATCATACGAAAATCGACTAAAACATATGAATCTGTTTTCCCTAAAAAAGCGTAGACTCAGAGGTGACTTGATACAGGTCTTTAAGATTCTAAAGGGGATTGACAACATCAAAAGTGACAAACTTTTTTACACTGAATGAGAATCCGACAAGAAATAATGGTCTCAAACTGCCAGGAAATAGATTTAATTTGGAAGTGGGTAGAAACAACTTCGCCAACCGTGTAGTTAATGAATGGAATAGACTTCCTGCAGTGGCAGTGCAATGTAGTTCAGTTCGAAGCTCTAAGATTCGTTTAGATAAACACCTTAGCAAAATGTTGTAACGACTGTCATTTATTTTATATTATTTGTTTATTTGTTTGTAATTATTTTTTGTTGATCTATTATTTGTTTGATTTTCATTTATTATTATCTATCTGTCAATTTATTATTATTTACTGTATACCTGTTTGTTTATTATTTAACTATATCTATGTATCTATTTATTTTATATATTATTATTTATATCATAATAATTTTATTTTACTTTATTGATTTTATTTTATTTTATTTTATTTTATTTTATTTATTTTTATTTTGTTATCATTATTATATATATTTTTTCGCATCCGACTTAGTTATGGAATAAAAGGTCTCCTGTCGACATGCTCTACCTTTGTAATCCTTTGTAATACATACATATATATATATATATATATATATATATATATATATATACAATATATATATATATATATATATATTTATATATATACAGTATATATATATATATATATATATTCACTACATATATGTACACACACACACACACACACACACACACACACACACACACACACACACACACACACACACACACACACACACACACACACACACACACACACACGACTCGGTGGCGCAGTTGGTAGAACGATGAACTACTAGCAAGTGGTGCGCGTAGTGCTTGGTTCGAATCCTGCCCAGGGCCGAAATTATTTCGGTACAGCTGCGCTTCGGGTCGTTACTCTGACTCTCGTGGGCGGGGAGTTGGGTGTGTGTGTGTGTGTGTAAGGTCGTAGCGTTACCCATAGATCGGACCTACGAGCTCTGAGCTCTCTTCCAGGAGGGAAATAGCTGTCGATCACGAGTCGAACACGTGATCCAAGACCAAGTGAATACACACACACACACACACACACACGCACACACGCACGCGCACACACACACACACACACATACACACACACACACATTCACACACACACACACACACACACACACACACACACACACACACACACACACACACACACACACACACACACACACACACACACACACACACACACACACACACACACACACGTACACACACACACACACACACACACACACACACACACACACACACACACACACACACACACACACACACACACACACACACACATATATAATTATATCTATATATATATATATATGCGTGTGTGTGTGTGTGTATGTGTGTGTGTGTGTGTGTGTGTGTGTGTGTGTGCGTGCGTGCGTGCATGTGTGTGTGTGTGTGTGTGTGTGTGTATGTGTGTGTGTGTGTGTGTGTGTGTGTGTGTGTGTGTGTATTTACCTAGTTGTATAATACGGGAAGGGGAGCTATGCTCGTGGTGACCCGTTTTGTATCTCGCAAAATCAAGTTTGTTCTTACATTCTTATATTGTGTTTGCACAGACCATTTTTTCATCCAATTTGTTCCATATATCTATCACTCTGTGTGGGAATCTGTTCTTTTTCAGGTCTCTTCTGTAGTTATCCTTTTTGAGTTTAATTACATGTTCTTTTGTTTTTCCTCTGTCCCTCTTTGATAAGTCCTATCTCTCAAGGCGTTCTTTACCTTTCATAATTCTGTAGATGGTTAGTAGTCCCCTCGTTCTCTTCTTTGTTCTAGGGTTGGCAATTCCAATTCGGCCAGTCTTTGTTCATATGTCAGGTTTGAAAATTTTGGGGCCATTTTTGTCGTTGCTCTTTGTATTCTTTCTAATTTTCTTATATTATTTTTTTGTACTGGGTGACCATAATTATCAGCGCTGCATATTCCAGTTTTGGTCTTATCAATGTTTGTAATATTTTCTTAATCATTTCCTTATCCAGGTATTTGAAGGCCACCTTTATTGATCTCAAGAAATTGTATGTTTCTCTGACTATTTTATTTATATGTTGATCTGGTGACATGTCTTTAATGATGATTACTCCTAGGTCCTTTTCAGAATTTACTTTCTTTTCCATCAATTTTATACTGTCCTGATATTCTCTTCTTGGTTTTTTCGAAATTAAATTATACTGCACTTCTTTATGTTGAATTCTAACTCCCATCTATTGCTCCACTTTGAGAGTGCGTTCAGAACACTCTGTAATGAGTCACATTATATTTAGGAGTTTATTCTCTTTAATGATTTTGCGTCATCAGCAAAACAGTTCATGTAACTTTCAATGCCTTCGTCCATGCCATTTATATATATAGCAAACGTTATTGGAGCTAGTACTGATCCCTGCGGCACGGCACTACTCATTTCTTTCCATTTTGAATATTTGTCTCTGAGCACCACTCATTTTTCTTCCAAGTAGGAAGTCCTCCATCCAATCCAATATTTTTCCATGTATGCCTCCTATTGTTTCCAGTTTATATAGCAATTTTCTATGTGGTACCTTATCAAATGCCTTTTGTAAGTCCAGGAAGGCACAGTCTACCCAGCCATCCCTTTCTTGCAATATATCTATCAATCTTGAATAGAAACACATTAGTGGTACATGATCTTCCTTGTATGAATCCAAATTGCCTTGGGTTCAGTATATTATTCTCCTCCATATATTTTGTCCATCTATCTTTGATGATTCTCTCACAAATTTTAACTATTGTACTCGTTAGAGACACCGGTCTATAATTTGTTGGGTCTTCCTTATTTCCCCCTTTATATATTGGCACTATATTGGCATTTTTCCAGTCTCCTGGTAGTTTTCCTTCTTTGAGTGAGCATTCAATTATTTTGTATATTTTTCCTGTTAGTTCGTCTATACATTCCTTCAGTATCCAGTTTGCAACTCCGCCGTCCGGGGAATGTGACTTGTTAAAGCCAAGCTTTAATATTTGATTCCTTATTTCATTCTGAGTAATACTTAATCTCTTCAATGGAGGAAATCTTACTTCAATTCTTTGATCACAGTTTTGTAGATTTTTTTCCTCTTTGGTGAATACAGATTTGAAATGTTTGTTCATAATATCTGCCATTTCTATATCTTCTGTGTATTCTCTGTTACCTTGACGTAATTTAAGTATTTCCTGTTTATTTTTTAGCTTGCCGTTTACATATCTATAAAATAATTTGGGTTGATCTTTACATTTGCCTATTATGTCCTTTTCATTATTTCTCTTTTCTTCTCTATGTATTTTTACATATTCATTTCTTAGTTTGGTGTATATTTCAAATTTCTTAGTTTTTTTCTTTCTTCCACCTTTTCTTGGCATTATCTCTTCTGTATTTTGCCTCACTGCACTTTTTATTATACCAGGATTTTATATCTACCCTTTCGTGTTTTTATCTAGGTACATACCTATCCACTCCTTCATCATAAATTTCCTTACAAATTGTCTATTTCTCTTCCATCTTTGTTTCTTCACTATCAAATTTTTCCCAATTTGCTTCTCGAAAGAACTTTCTAAGTTTCTCAAAATCTGTTTTGTTATACATTACTCTTCCTTTTCTGTGTTTTTCGTTAATTTCTATATTTGTTTCTTCATTTAATTCTAGTTCTATTAGTATGTGATCACTTTTTTCCAGTTGGTGTCTTGTATTCGAGTTTATCCACAATTTTGGGTTCTGATGTAAATATCAAATTCAATCTTGAGGGTTCATTATTATTTCTATATCTGGTGTTTTCCTTGACCCATTGCGTCAATGTATGATTATATAATCAATGGTAATTTCCAGTAATATGTTTCCCCAGTGATCATCTCCACCTTTCACAGCCATTTCTTCCCAACATATTTTTTTCGAGTTAAAATAACCCATAATTACCAGATTTCCTTCTTTCTTTAGTATTTCATTCAGTGTTTTTCTTGTGTCTTCCAGCATTTTGGAATGTTCATTTTCATTCCATGCGTGAGTTCTAGGTGGGACATAAATCACTGCATACTTTCTATTTTTCATATCTCTATCCTCAACTCTTATTATAATCATCTCCACATTGTTCTCTCTTTCTGTGATTTTTGTCACATTTAGGCCTTTCTTGGTTAGCAACATCACTCCTCCACCCTGCTTTGTTTCTCTATTTCTGTACCAACAATTATATAATCCTTGGCCTATACTATTTGGTGGTAATTATCCTTTCAATTTTGTCTCCACAATCCTCATTATACCCGGTCTTTCTTGTTCTAGATGGTCATTCAATTCATCTATTCCTGATATCAATTCGTCTATGTTGGTATATGTTATCTTTAATTTTTTCCTTTTCTTCCTTTTCTTCTTGCTCCTGCATTTCCTTTTCCCTTATGTAGCATTTCCTCTGTCCATCACTCTCCAAACAAACTCCTTCCTTTCTTTTTCTGTTCTTTTCTCGTTCTTTTCCTTAGCTTCCTCTGTGAGTGTTTTTTCCTTTTCTTTTTCCTCATCACTCAGTTCCTTTCTTATCCATATATTTTTGTAGTTTTTACTTTTTGCTAGTTTTCCTACGTTCGTTAATATTTCTTCTGCTATTCTCTGTGAATTAACTTTTACTTTGAGAGGTCTGTTCTTCTCTTCAGAATATTTGCCCATCCTGTGTGTGTGTGTGTGTGTGTGTGTGTGTGTGTGTGTGTGTGTGTGTGTGTGTGTGTGTGTATGTGTGTGTGCGTATCATTGTGACAAATGGAAATATGCTCCACCGCAAGAACTCGAACCTTTGCCTTAGCGACTGCTTATTATGAAGCAAAGACGATAGCATTAAGCCATGCCAGACCCTACAAAAGGAACGACCTGGACTACGACCAGATAGTTCCCCGAGGTCACAAGGCTTAGCTCAGTCTCCATTCTAGTCTCACCGAGTCTTTATTATGGCGACCCATCCAACAAGTTGTGTGTCATTGTGACAAATGGAAATAAGCTCCACCGCAAGGACTCGAACCTTTGCCTTAGCGGTGGAACTTATTTCCATTTGTCACAATGACACACAACTTGTCGGATGGGTCGCCATAATAAAGCCTCGGTGAAATTAAAATAGAAACTGAGCTAAGCCTAGTGCCCACGGGAACTACCAGGTCGTAGTCCAGGTTGTTCCTTTTGTAGGGTCTGGCATGGCGCAATGCTATCGTCTTTGTTTCATAATAAACAGTCGATAGGGCAAAGGTTCGTGTCCTTGCGGTTGAGCTAATATGTATATATATATATACATATATATATCTATATATATCTATCTATCTATATATATATATATATATATATATATATATATGTATATATTCGTAAATAGTTGGAGTCCAGGAACCATTTTTATGGAAGAAAGTATACACTGGACTCGACGTTCGTCAATTTATTCCGACGTTTCGAGCCCTGTCCGGGGTTCGTCTTAAGGATAATACAGTGGTAGCAATAGGAAATGTACATAAATAGGGGATACCTGGTACACTGGGACAGGTCTTCCCAGTAACCGTTACATTCCAACACAGGTAGAACATATAAAAAACGCAATTTTGAAACAAAAATATATATAAAACTATAATACAAAATGTGCAGCAATTCCTTAAAAACATACACAAAGTTTACAAAAGAAAAAATAAAGAAAATATAGTGAAGGCTGTAAGAACTCAACCCGCTGCCGATGGGCCGCACCACAATGCACCCCGTGGAACAAATGTCCCGCGTAGCATGCATTGTCACAGAACAAAGAAATTGGAACAAGAAGAAGAACGTATAATCCATCAATATAATAAACAAGCAAAAAGGAGTT
>NC_134784.1:7920667-7936477 GCF_046742065.1 Oratosquilla oratoria
ATGAAAAAGGAGCTATGACAGGATTAAGTGTGATATACTGAATTATCCGTCCTACGGACTCCTTAGTAGGTATATACGGACCCTTGGTTGAAAAACACTGCCCTTAGGCTGCGTTTACTCCGAGCGAGTCTCGGGAGATTCTCATCAACTGTTGTGAGTTCGTTTGAGTAGAAACGATGTCGGTTACAATCTTTCGTTTTTCTAATCTTCAAATGTCAAATTACCTCTGCGTCATATAGTGAGAAACTCAATGGCGAAATGAAAGGAGCTAAATCTTTACGAATGTTAGATAGATTGATGAAGTGTCCCTAGAATGCTGCAATCAGTCTTCTTCTAACTATTCAAATACGCAGCATTTAGCGAGAATCGGCCCAGACTCGCTCGGTGTAAACGCAGGATAAGTGGTTGGAATAGATCGAGCGGCCCAATGCAAATTTCTTAAGATTTCGTTGTCGTGGGCTGCCCGGAAACTGAAAGTAAAATGAACTTTGCTATATGGCCTATTGTCGTTGTGATTGGTCGGTGTTGTTATAGCTGCAGGCCGAGTGGTTCTTGAGCTGGACTTCAGCTATTTAGTGCGAAGCAGCTCTTCAAGAGACGGTTGATTACGCGTTATTTTTGTCGTGGTCAGCATCGCGGTAACTTATGTCTATCTGCTCAGTTTGCTAAGCCAATATTATGACCACTCGTCTGAACAAGGTTTGCAGTTCACGTTGTTGGACTAATCGTTTTCGCGGGAACACCAGACTGAATTTGCATGTAACACATACTCGATTCTCTGAAAACTACAGCAGTCGGCAATCAGCGGATACTGAGAGAAAAACTATCCGCGCAGTGTAATGTTATTTCCGATAAGGATAGAAGGCATTTGAAAAAAAAAAAATCTAAGACTACACCATTCCATTTCATTCCTAACAAATTTGATTCTCTATGCTAAAATTATTCATCCATCCCATTCCATTTCTATTCACTATCATGTCCTGGCCACAAGATACACGTGACACATGCTTCCCGTGCAGGTGACGTTCAGTGTGCTGTAAAAACTTGATTATGGTTTCGTAAAAAGAAAAATCAGCACACATACACGCAGACGCACAAATACAAAGGAACCTTCGACATTTTTTTTCGTTGCTCAGTGCTATATGATTTCTGATGGTGTATATTAGAATTTTGTTTTATCCTCTTTCGGATTTTTTTTTTCATAACTTTTATCTATGCATCAATTTATTTTTTACTACTTTGTATTGGCTCTCTTGGGGCAAACACCATACATCCTTATTTTTTACGAGAAATGGTCGCCCAATCAAATAATTGTTTTGGCACTGTATTGGCAGGGCTTGTTTCTAGACTGCTTTGACAAGTATCAGTTGTTATATTGATGCAGTTATTGTAAATGATGCAAGTTACATCTCTCTGTGAATATAACCAATAACTTCTTACAGAAATTCATTGCGTAGCTACTCATTTATGTTAATTGTGCTCATAATTGGAAAATCAAAATTATTATTCTCTACAGCATTATGTAGATAACTTGTGTATCAAAGCTCAGATGACTACAATATCTACAGTATGTTCAGAATTCTAAACATTTACCATAAAGTTCCAAGTGAAATATGAAATTCGTTTCAGATTGCTTTGTCAACATTTCTCCATGTTACAAAAAAAGAAGAAAAAACAACTCACACCTCCACCAACGCCTTTGTCCCCAAAATCTAAAAAACAAGCTATACATTTCAGGCATAACTCAATTTCTTATAAAAGACAGAGCATCAATGATGGCTTCAGATATATATACATACATACATATACCAACAAACGCTTTCCCTTTTATAAGGGGGATGGTCAGCCAAGACATGCAACCTCCCGTCACCTGCCTCACACGAGTCCAATATCGATTTGTTGTCCTTTTTGTCATAGCTCCCCGCCCAGTGTATGGGTCAAAAGCAATGCACCAATGCACATCACCTCCGCAGCAACGCTCTACAGCCGAATTTGGTTTACCCCCAACACACATACCGCCTTATTACATGGCGACCCTCTCCTTTCATCCACTCAAGAACATAAGAATGAAGGAGACTGCAAGAGACCATAAGGCATATACTAAGCAGTTCCATGTTTATTACCACCTGCCATCCCCATCCATAAAGTTGTCTAACCGTTTCTTAAAACAACCGATAGTTTCAGCGCTCACTACATGTTTACCAAGTCTATTCCATTTGTTGACTACCCTATTAGTAAACCAAATTTTTCCTATTTCTTTCTTAAATCTAAATTTGTCCAATAATATATAGTAGCATCAAATTATCATCCATTTTTTAACACTCTCCACTCACATCTATCTCTTATCTTCTTCCTACTCAGCAAACATTCTCTTTGTACCCAAAGCCCCTTTCATCTCACCCCTCCCTCCCTCCAATTATTAACGGTCCTCCCCTCAAGGCCTCTCCACCCACCTCTGCCTCCCACACTCTGTTTTGGTAATCTTCCTTCACTCATATTTTTCATATACCCAAACTATCCCAGTATTCATGATCAATCCTTTCTGACAGCTCAATTCTCGTTGTACCCAAGCCCCCTTTACCCCATCCATCCATCCATCCATCCAATTTTATCAGTCCTCCCCTTAAAGTCTTTATATCCACCTTTGTCTTCCATAATCCTTTTCTATCACCTTTCTTCATTCCTTTTTTTATACACCCTAATTAACCCTGTATTTTTTTTATCAATCCTTTTTACCAACTCTTTTCCTTATCATTCTGTGCCTCACCTCCTCATTTCTCATTCTATCCATCCGCATAACTCCCATTATACTTCTTAAATACTTCATCTCAAACACGGTTAAACTCATCCTTTGTACCTCCCTTAAACTCCAAGTCTCAGCCCCAAACAGTGCTGTAGGCACAATCACCCCGTCAATAAATCTCTTCTTTGCAGTCATCTTCAGACGTCTATTTCTCATAACATTTTTCATTCCTCCAAGACACTTGCTTCCTTTATTCTATGATACACTTCAACGTTCACTCCTCCATTTTCTGTTAATGTAACCATACATACTTAAAATTCTCCAATTCCTTTAATCTCTATTCCTTAAGACTTACTTCCAACTCGCTGCCACACTTTCCCTGTGTACATCTCATTCCCTTATCTTTGCCCACATCTACTTTCTGTTTTTACCTATAACATACCATGCCAAGCTCTGTCACGAGCTGCCATAGACCCTAATTTGACCCAGCCGCAAACACAGTGTCACCAGCAAACAATAACTGGCTCACCCTCTACTTCCCTCCACTCTCACTAACCATCTGTAATCCATTGCTAATTACCGTCGCATTTACCTTCCGTGACACCCCATCAAGGCACAAGTTGAACAACTATGCCAACATTGCACAACACTGGCGCAGCCCTACTTTTACCTCATACCCCCCAGTCTTATAAATTACAGCCCTAACATAAGCTCTAATACTCACGCAAAAACTTTTGACTGCCTTTAGCAACTTTCCTCTTATCCTATATGTCCACAACACCTCCCACAATGCCTTTCTGTCGGACCTGTTATAAGCTTTCTCCTGATCCATAAAAATCATATATATATATATATATATATATATATATATGTATATATATATGTATATATATATATATATATATATATATATATATATATATGTATGTATGTATGTATGTATGTATGTACCGAGAATTTAGGCGACTGCAGTCCCCACTGGAACATGTGTGTTGTACACGAGAAGCATAACAAATTTTATGGTCATCTTCTATTAAGGGGAGCTTTGTTGTGCTAGAGTTGTTGTTGTCACGAATTAAGCGGTTGAGCTTTGCCTTTAATGGTGCAAGCGAATGTCCTGAGTAGTATCGACGCAGTGTTATCAATGCCTTCGTGAAAAGATCCCTCACCCACTGCTCAACATAGACCGCCACGAACGCAGAGCTTAAGAGAATCATTCAGCTTCTCGGCAACAAGAAATAAATAGCGTTATAAGGCATCGAATGGACAACTTTATGCGCCAACAAGAACAACAACCAGTTACACAAAACATAAAATTCTTCTATAGTGGTACTATGTCTTCAGCCTACAAGGATAACGAGAAAGCCGTCAAAATGTCATTTATAAGAACGTCACACCCACCGACCCGGCTTCAAAAATCGACCTCGTTCTTTATTACAAGACAAGAAAGACATACAACTTAGTCGTAATGAACAGTTGCCTCCCTAAAACAAATGAAATGCAAGAGGTGAACTTCGTGTACCAACACACATGTTCCAGTGGTGACTGCAGTCGCCTAAATTCTCGGTAAATTGGTGTCATCACTACAACACTGTCAAAGAGGATTTCAGCACATCTGGAGGACGGCGACATAAGAAGACACCACCTGTACGAGCATGGACTCGCACTGAAGAGGCACCATATGGAAGGCACCACCACCATCATCGAAAGGAACAACGACACCAGAAGACTAAAAATGACAGAAGCGGTGCTCATTTACAATAAAAAACCCGCTATCTATATCCAGCAGTAGCCTGAAACGTCGTTACCAACCAGAAGACAGAGAACGCATCCCGTGCGCTGATTGGCGGGCGGATGTTTCAGCTCTCCGCTCCCCTCCGATATTTACCAACATACGGCCAAACCGAGTCATTCTCTATCAACAATTTGACCAGTTAACACCTCCTGAAGATGGCCAGTTAAGGTCGAAAGACGTCTAGAGGAAAATACCATGGACTTCAGTACTCTACTAAAAGATCTGCATCCAGACGACCGCACATTGGTGCGTAACATAGAAAAGAAATTCTAAAAACAGAATAATGCTATCACAGCTGTTGACTTAAACAACGTATGCATATATATATATATATATATATATATATATATATATATATATATATATATATATATATAAGTAAATCATAAAAAAAATCCTTACTTTTTGTCATAAACTTTCCGCACATCTGCCTCACCATAGCTATTTGATCCACATATCCTCCTCCTTTCCTAGAACCACACTCCCTCCGTTCGCTTCTTAATCTTTTCAATTAACGCCCTTCTATATACCTTGCCAATTAGACTCAACAGAATGATCCCTCTAAAAATATTACATTCACATTTGTCCCTTTATCCTTTGTAAAAGAATTATAAAAGCAATCCTCCAGTCTCTTGTCGTATTTCCTTTCCTTAAACACATCAACTATCTTCACTAGCCAGTCTACCATAACAGCTCCTTCCTTCGTTAGACACTCCAAATGATACCCATCTAACCCTGGTGCCTTACCAGATTTCATCACTTTCATTGCTCTTTTTATCTAATAGTTTCCCATTATCCATTTATTTTCTTCTTTCATCAATTATTTTCCTGAAATCTCCCACTGAAATAATGAATTTCTCCCAAGCCTAATCGCTTATAGCTGTTCCATGAAATAATCTATCCATCTTCACCTTACGGATTTTACTTCCATTAATATTTGTCCATCTATACCCTTTACCTTTTCCTCTCAGTCATACTCCTTTCACTTACATCCATTAATAATAAGATGAAAATCTGGGCATTGGTTTTTAAGTTATGAAAAAAAGGTCGCGAAATTGACCTATCTCAGTGATGAAAAATTAAAATCTCAGATTCATATAATAATTTTTTCTTTGACAACAGACCAACTCCAGAAAGTTCCGCTGAAATTGGACTAATTTTTCTTAAATTATAGAAGTTAATTCATCAGCGCCTGTTTGTCACTGTTAGAATAGAAAACGTGAACCTATTAAAACTTAATAAATATTTCCTTGATCACTGGGTTCTCCCTCCATAGACTTAAATCGAAGTTCAACTACAATTTCTAGAGGTATTTTGCAGACAGACAGACAGACAGACAGGGTGATCAAATAACCTCTACCTAACTTTATTAGTAGGTGATATTAAATGAAACCAAGTTTATGGTTGGACAAGTTCGTAAAACCCGAATCTCTTTCAGATCGTACACATATCGGAAAAATCTGGATATAGCTATTTATAGTTCTAGGCGAGGAAAGTGAATTTTCTCTGTGAACCAACCGATATATTTTAATCTTAAGAATGAGTATAGGTTAGGTCCAATTCAGAGTGGGCATACAGTGACCTCACTTGACGGTAATTTCTTGAGGCTAGGTCTGTAATCTTTTTACATCGCCAACCTTAAAAAAAAAAAAAAAAAAAAAAAAAAAAAAAAAAAAAAAAAAAAAAAAAAAAAAAAAAAAAAAAAAAAAAAAAAAAACCAGGGGGTAAAATAGTAAAACTGTCTGGCTGACCGCCCTTATCTTACTTTGCATCCTACAGCGACATCGCCGTCGGGAGATCACATGTCTGTGCAGGTGAGACACTTCTACCACCACCTCCACCGTCGCCAACCCGCTCACCGTTGCTTGCCAACGCTTCTCTCTCGTCGCCGGCAACTTCGCCGCCAATGCCTTCACCCTCAGGTTTCCATGGTAAAATTCCATTCAAGACCACATTTACTTTTGTCTCCTTGGCTCTCTCAGTCGGGTGACGCTCCCTCATTTAAGATGATAACATCGTCTGGGTTTAGATGTGATAAAATCTGTAAAGGAAACCACCGTACTGACTGGGGGTCAATCAAAGCAGTCTCAACCCTCCCCTGCTGTGATAGTTGGATAAAGTAGTCTGTTGTTAATTATAATGAAACGTGTAAGGAGTGTTGGAGGGGTTAATCAATTCCATTGGATGTCAACTCTGAGTTGAACAAGATAGACATTAACAAGGATGAAATATTTGACCTTTTCGATGACCAGGGGGTTCCCCTTTGCTGAATAAAATTGCCTGATGGAAGCCACAACTAATGACAGTCATTGAATAGCCGAATAAATCCACTGGAAACAGGTAGAACAAATGTGTATAGTAAATTACGAATAGTAGCGAAGTACACATTAAAGTACGGACGAGAACATTACCCTTCTCCTTTGGCTTCCCAGCGAGGAAAAAATAGGCCAACAAGAAATGAAACAGTATTGAACAAAGGTGTGGTAGAGGTTACTAAGCCACGTGACTCTGGATAGATGAACTTGGGGTCGTTCCGAAGCACAATGAAGCCGTTTGCCTTTAGCAAGAGGGAAATAGGTAAAGCGTCATGCCAAAAGGAATACCTTCTTAGTGGCAAGATCCATCTCAAGTATTAATCGGAATGAAATTAAAAAGATAGATACTGAAATTTTAGCCTCTGAAAGGCATTAATTCAAAACATCATGTAATAAATTTGATTATGTATCAAATGCGCGTCTCCGAGTGTCCTCATTTGGTTGCATTAAGGTGTTACAATACGTAAGAGGTTTCCGTATCATGGTAATTTGAATAGACACTGAACACGTCAATATAAGTGAAAGGGTTCATTAAGATGGGTTTAACACAAAGGCGCTAAAAAAAAAAAAAAAAAAAAAAATCCAGATAGACTGGGTAATTTGAAAATTAATTAAAACCCAGCGAGTCAAGGATGGAAACCTGACACCTCTCGAGATGGCACAAGCCAAAAGGCTCCTTATGTGCCACTCGAGAGTAACAACAAAGTTTTTGTTCAGATTTTCAAGTAGGTATACGAACTTGACGACCTTGAGTTTACATAAATGATAGATGTGCACAGGGTGAGGGAGATCTACCAGCTAAATGGCTACATAAACACACACAGGCACACACACCTGGGCAGGATTCGAACCCGGACCGCCGTAGTGACAGTTGGAGACTCTACCAACCGCGCCACCGAGTCGTGTGTGTGTGTGTGTGTGTGTATGTATATATATATATATATATATATATATATATATATATATATATATATATATACTTAATCCGGTGGGTCACAGGACTCGTATAAACCCATCTCCGCTAGAACTAATCGTCTACATCGTTGAAAATTTTTCAACAGTTCTCTATAGTCAACCTCTTTCTTGTATCTCTTCCGCACCTTCTTTCTAATGTTGTTCATTCACATCAACCTTGATGTACCTCTTAGTCTTCTTGTCCGGCCGACCCCAACATGACGCTTTTCGGTGTTCATTCTTTTCTCATTCTTGCAACATGCCCACCCCATATCATTTGGTTTCTTTTGATTATATTTATAATTCATGGCTGTGGGGTGATTCCACTCTTTTCTCGGTTATGACGTTTTCTCCACCCGTTAATGTCCTTATCACATATTGGTCCTACTATTCTTCTTAGATCATTATTATCAAATACCATCAATTTGTTCTCTAATTTCTTGGTCAAGGTCTGATAATGGTGTTGTTTATACTTATTTTGCTGGTTCTTGATATATTTCTTTTCTTCATAATGGGTAAAAGACTACAATAACTTTTAGCCAGTGTGATCCTGGTTACTTTGTTCATTTTCAATGTAACTGTTGTATCAAGATGTTTAAATCTTTTAACAACTTTACTGTCTTGTTGATTTGGACTTACCTGGTTTCCTTGATTAAGGTCGTTTCTTTTTAATTGCAAGATCTTGGTTTTGTCTACGTTTATATGTAGTCCCATTCTGCTGGCAGTTTGCTGAAAGAGTGATAGCATATTTCCTGGACCTTCAACGTTATCTGCCATCATGTCAACGTTATCTGGATAAGTTAGCTTATTGATTTTTCTATTATTTAAGTTTAATCCTTCTTCACTATTTATCATCGCACGTGTAATCCTTTCCATTGCCATATCAAAGAGTAACAAAACTTTCTGATAATTTTCCTCCAACTCTAACTTCACTAATATTTCTTCTAAGACCAGGTTTTTACCAGGTTTATAATATTACTTGGAATTCCAAGTTCCTTCACTATGTTCCACATTGATGGTTTGTGTGTATTGTTGTTTGCTTATTTGAAATCTGGGAATAGCTGATAATGGTCTTGGTTGCATTCCCAGTATTTTCCCATTGCCTTGTTATAGATATATAGTCTATTATTGAGCTTCCTGGTCTGAAGAAAATTATTCTTTTTACTATCTCGTACCGTAGGATGGGGTAATCGGGCCATCACTGGCGTAAATGGGCCATATAAAAATTATTCATGTATTAAAAATGATGCTACAACTGGTAAATAAAATTCTGGTAAAATGGAGGTAGGTATTTATTCAGGGTAAAAGTGAAATATTTTAAAGCCAATTAAAAAAAAAAAAAAAAAAAAAAAAAAAAATTATATGACCCATTTACCCGCCGATGGCCCGATTACCCCTTGCCAGTACTTAGTTTGAAGCAACGCAATTCCTCTGTAATTGGAGCAATGTAGCTTGTCTTCCCTCTTATGTACAATTATATCTTCGTTCCAAGAGATCAGTAATCTTTCAGTACAACTAATTAAGTAATTTTTTTCTTTACGATTTCGCTTCCGTCCCTCAACAATTATCCAGGGATATTGTCTGAGCAATGAGTCTTGTTATTTTTCAGGCACTGTATCGGTTGAGCCACTTCAGCTTGCAACGGTTCTTATGTATGATATTCTCACAATAGGTCATGTGGTTCAGGTTTGCTGAGCAGGTCTTTATAATAGTTTTTCTATTGTTTGATTACATCCTCTTCATTTATCAATATATACTCATCTATTCCTTTCATTGTTCTTTCTCTGGTTTGGTGTCCTCTTTTTAGAATTTTGAGTCCAACTCTATCCTTGTCTATTATTTCTAGTTTATCTTTAAGAGATTTTCTTTTCTGTTGTCGCTTCACCTTTTTCAAAATTTGTCCTTTTTTCCTATATTGATTTTCTAGACTTTCATCATTAGGATTCAGTTGTTGTTAATTTCTAGTTGTTTTTCTTTCGCTTATTAGATCTCTAAGGTCTGCATTATTCTAATGACTTGTATTTTTTTTTTTCTTTTTGCCGATAGTAGTTTCGGCTACTTCTTTTACCGTTTAAGCTATCTCTACATATCTTGAACACTTGCTTCGTTGTCATCAACCACTGTATTTAGTACAGCAAATCTATTTTGGACTTTGATTTGATATTAATCTTTTACCGTAACATCCTTCAATTTTTCTACAGCGAGCACAGTTCACCTTACTGCTTTTCGAGTTTTGTTAGTTTTCAGTTTCACTTCCTTTTCAGCTATAACTAGATAATGACCAACATTGCAGTCAGCTCATCTACTGTATAACTGCGTACATCCATCAATGCATTTTTGAATTTATTGTTTAGTAATACATGATCAATTTGATTGTATATTTTGCCGTTAGGTGCAGTCCAAGTTCTTTTATGAATGCCTTTATCTTGAATTAAGGTTGCTCCTACGGTGAGGTTATTGAATGACGCTTATGACAACACTCTATTCTCACTACAGACCTTATGCATGCTTTCCTTACCTATAATGTTTTAAAGACGTCACTCCCACTTTCGAACATTGCATTCATATCTCTGCATTGACTATGCAAATTGAAAACAGGAGAGACGAAGAAGAGAGAGTAGCAATAAACAAGCTTTTCAACAAAAGGCAGATATCAGAGATTAGAAAGAGGAACATGGATGAAATAGAGGGAACTATTCGGAAAGGTAGAATTAATATATCATATGTAGGCGTTTTATCTGTGAGTGCGTGCAGCTGTGAATAAAACTTGTCGTTCTCCTCTTTGTTATCCTCATTTGGAGCATGTAACACGATAACGGTTGTTTTGAACCACTTAATTACAGTTCAGTCGTACCCTCATAATCCTTTTATTTACGTATTGCACTTCCAGTAAGAAAGTTCTTGTCTTATCACTTAGACACACATAGTGATGGATTTTTTTTTTATCGGAGTTTAATTTTTTTTTCACAATGCTAAAGTTGCTCAGATATTAATATTGAGTATAGAAAACAGGTGTAAGTACTTGATTCATCCCTCCACATATGTGTACCTATCTTCAGACACTATAAAAATAAGCATAAGTAATTGATATGGGCCAATATGGCAACCTTGCAAAATCTAAATATGCATGAAGCTACTTGCCAATATATTGTGTCTGTATACACCAGCAATGTCATCAACCTGAAAACAAACAAGTATTGATCAGTCTATGTGCCTTTATTCAATATAGCCATGTGCTGTACATGTGTTTGATGGACTGCTATAAATGGTTTCCTCCATGTATATCCATCATAGTCCTCTAAAATCCACTCCAGTCTAAGCTCAATCTTCAGGGATTGAACACTACAAATTTTCCGTACTATATCTCTCCATGTCATGTAGCTCCTGCCGCTCCTCCTCAGGCTCCTCTATATCAGATGAAATCATGACTCTAGGGCCGGGGCTGGGCAGATCATCAATTGAGTCCTCAGAATCTGCTTCAGAATGGTCCGAGTCGTCCGACTCAAGCTGGAAAGTGGGGATGCTGCTTGAAGCAGTAGAATCCCTGCTGGTTGATGGCTGTGGTGGTGGTGGATTACTGGCATGAGCTGCATGGCGAGGATATTCATGGGCATCGTCCATATTGCCCAGTGCCAAGTTTTGCCCAATAAACACCAACTTGGCAGCTCTGTCGGTGGTCAAACGATTCCTTCTCGCAGAATGTACCAATGCATGTCTGCTAAAGGATCGCTCGACAGATGCACTGGATGGGGGCAGTTGCAGGATGTTTGAGGCAACACAGGACAGCTGAGTTGAGCAACAGATCCCGTTCCACCAACTAGATGCTGATGTCTTATCAACAGCACTCCAAACAAATGGCTTTGAAAAAAAGTTTGATTTGGACCTGTAATCTGCCAACTCAGCTATTACTTGGGTCTCATCGACATTTGGCAGTTGTGCAGCAATTTCATAAATGGCCTGCATTGCATCCACCTGAAAATCAACAATATTTTTAGTATAAGTATATGATACCGCAACTTGTATAATTTTAAAGAGATACTACTAGTAATTTAGGTCAGGTGAATTCAGGTCAAGTAAGACTTGGAGGCATATGCAGTGGCATACGGGCAAGACTGGATTTTGGGGTTAATAAGAATATATTATTACAAAATAAAACTAAAAACTAAAAACTACTTACCGCTTCTTCACCCGAAAGGTGACATCCACAGTAACAAATTGGCCGCTAAGTGAATACTTTTTACCAGGAATTTCTCCCTTTCACAAATTATTCCCTTGAAGGCATCTTCTTCACTCTTGAGGATTTGGGATGAGAAGAGATTCTCTTCAAAGGACAGCTTTAAATCACTGAACACTTTCAATACCAGAGAGAAGTTTTTATTGTCTCCTTCTATGGCAGTGATGGCATCTGCCACTAGCTTCAGGAGCTTGAGAATACCCTCAGTTTGATCCCAAAATACTTCTAAAAGTAGGAGCTTCCTAATGGATAAATTCAAAGAAGGCTTAGCATCATCATTGATTGCAAAAGCCTGGAGTGCATGTTTGTTAAGGCATATACTCTTCAGACACTGGATAATGGATCCCCATCTGAAACAAAGGACAACAATATTATTACCAGCATGAATTCTAAATTCAAAACAGCTCAGCCATGAGAAACATTAGATTAAATGTACCATTAATAAAGAATTCACAGCAAGTTTACTGGCATAAGAATGAGATTTCAAATACTATTTTGCAAGTTGTGATCTTTAGCAATGAGTAATATACTAATAATTCTTACCTTGTTTTAACAGGCAGTTTTAGTGTCTGCTGTTGCCCCTGTGGTGACTGTTGTTGATGTTTGAGTAGAGTAGTGAGCTTTTGGGACTGTTTGACTGCTTTGCAAACTTTTATGCAGTCAGACTGGATATTTTCTGCAGACTTGATCTTTTTTAGGTCTGTGAATATTAACTGCAGAGTGTGAGCCATGCAACCATATGGTTTTATGTGGGGATACTCCAACTGAAGCAGTTACCAAGCCTTTTTCATATTAGAGGCAATATCTGTGCAGACCCCCAACACTTTTAACGGCCCAATGTCGTCTACTACTTTCTTCAGGAGATCTGCTATGTACTGCCTAATGTGGCTTTCTGCACCTAATAATAAAACAGAAGCTATAATTAGATATTGCAGCATATTCCAAAAGTACAAAACTAATGAAAACCGGAATGCAGAGAACTGACTATTAATTAATATTAATCTCTTCTTAAGATAGGAGGTTTATGTGAAATACTTTATTTTATTGTCTAAGTTAATTTTGCAATTGAGTTGTAATTGACTGCTATTTTAACTAAAACTAACCTATTGCAATGCTGCTCCAAAATATGGGCCTTGGTACTGTCACAATGAAGTTTATGATCCCCTCATCCCTGTAATTATCCAGTATTTTAGGATTGATTAGGGCAATAATTATTTATAAAAGAATATTAGAAATAATAAGTGACATAATGATGTTACACATTCCTACAGTTCTTACCTGACATTAGTCTAAATATCACACATTACTGCAACACTGGAAGCAGATGCTACTAGTTCCTTAACAGTTACAGAACACTCCTGGTAGACCCTCTCAAGAAGATTGTTTGAGATTGAGTCCCGGCTCGGAATCTTGAAAGATGGCCTCAGAGTCTTGAAGAACTTTGCCCACAACTTATAACCTAGCATGCTTAGTGGACAGCCACTTGCATAGATAGCCCAGGCTAACTACAACTGAGCTTTTTCCTGTAATGTATTTGATTTCCATTAATCATGATACTAATAGACAGATTACTGAATGTTGACATTGGAGACACATTAGAATATACAATATATAACTATAAACTATAACATAGTATATATTTACTGTTTGTGTTTCTGTCATTTTGTCAACATATGTGTATGAAACAATCTTCTGCTGTGTTAACCTTTTGGCTTTGGCAGGAGTGGAAGTCACTGGAGTGATTTCAGAACTGACAGAAACAAATGATCCAGGTCTACTTGTTGTGCCTGTGGCTGTGTCAGGTCTGGGCAGAACCATCGGAATCGGACTTGTGAAAAATTATTCATCTAATGTCCTTTGCATTGTATGAGTGCTTGTATTTGTTGCACTTGTATCATGTAAGAGCAACTGCAGTTCCATGTCTGAGTCACTGTCTATGCCTTATAATCTTCCCTCAGTAGTTTCAGCGTCAGTAAGAACTGTTTTTTTTTTGCCTTTACCACGTGTCAAATACTTCTTGATTTTTTCACCACATTTCTTGCACTAAACTATATGGTTTACCATCCCACAAAATAAGCATTTCACTTTTGCCACTTTCCCATCACTTGGGACATCTTTGAATAATTTGACAACTGGAGTCTTCTTCCTGCATAGCATTGTAGGTTTTACTCACACTACCCACACAACAACAGAGTACAGGACTGATAACAAACACGAACAACTTACAATGTTGCCAAATCTCAGTCACAGTCGTGCCAAACCTCTTATGAGACAAAATTCCAGAAACTACACCAAATAGGCAGAAAACGCTTATATATCACCACCATCAACGGCATATTATTAACACACATGTGTTTCATAGTTAAAGATGCAAGAGGTTCATTATCAAATCAATAAAATACATCAAAACATTACACACAGAAAATGGGAAATGACCTAAAATCATAAAAAACTATGTTTGTGAGCGGTATACTGTTTTATTTGATAATCTAGAAACAATTGAAATGTGTTTTTTCTTGCCGAGATATTTAAGACAGAATATAAAAAAGAAGATCTTGTTTTTTTGTCACTTTTTTATTCATTTATTTATTTTTTTGTAAAAAACGTGTTTAAAAAAGGCATGTTTTTTTGTTGTTGTTGCATCGCGAGACACAGCAACTCCTCGTGTTGGAACACTGACACGGACAATATAGTTCAACAGTGTTCCAGGACGTGAAACAGTTAAATCACCCTCTGGATTGGGACAAAGCTGATGTTATTTTCAGTTCTGGCTGTAAGGTCAGGAGGAAGATGGTAGTATCTACCCTAATAGAATATTACCCCAACATGAATATATCATAGGGGCATTGGACTAATGATCGCAAATATCGTCAACAAGTACCTACCTCCTGACCCCATACCACATGATTCTCAGGTCACTAGTGAGTAAGAGTAGTCGTCGATGTACCTCTCCCGCTTCCTCTTGTTGTAAGAGATATTTATGGATAACACCCTCCTCCCTCTCTGTGCTACTGAAGAGGACTGCAGTTGGCAGTCAAAATAGAAAGACAACCCGTCTCCAGTCTTTTCACCTGCTCCGACTGTGGTATATATATATATATATATATATATATATATATATATATAATATATATATACATATACATATATACATATATATATGTATATATATATATATATACATATACATATATATACGTATATTTTATATATATATGCATACATATATTTATAATATATATATATATATACATACATATATATATATACATATATATATATATATACATATACATCTACACTGAATGGTTCCCAGCGATCAATTGATATATACATATACATATATATATATATATATATATATTTATATATATATACACATATATATATATATATCACAACACCACAGCCGGACGAAGGAATAAGTTGCGTAAGCGAAACTATACATTTTGATTGCTAACTGCAATCCTCTTCAGTAGTACAAAGTGGAAGGAGGATGCTATCTTAAATAGCAACCTCTTACAAAAGAAAGGGAACTTGGAAGATAATAAACGTCACTACCCCAACCCTATGTGAACTGAGGATGACATGAGGTTGGGTCAGGGGGAGTGGGAGGAAGCTTGTTGACAATATGTTTGGTGATGAATAGTCCTGATATAGTGTCTGGGGTCCATTGACCCTTGAAAATATTCATCGTGGGTAGATGTTCAATTATAGTGGAATCCACCATTTTCCTTCTGAACCTACAGCCTGATTTATAAATAAGGTC
>NC_134784.1:7936977-7949477 GCF_046742065.1 Oratosquilla oratoria
GGGTGGGAGGGATGAGAGAATGGAGAGAGGTGGGGGGGAGGGGGGGGGAGTGAGGAGGGGGGGGGAGGGGGAAGGAGGTGAGGGGAGGTGGGGGGGGGGGGGGGGGGGGGGAGAGAGGGAGTGGGGGGGGGGGGAGAGGAGGAGAGAGGAGGGGGGGGGGAGGGAGAGGGGGAGGGGGGGGGAGGAGGGGGGGGGGGGGAGGGGGGTGGGAGGAGGGGGGGGGGAGAGGGGAGGGAGGAGGGAGAGGGGGGGGGGGGGGGGGGAGGGGGGAGGGTGGGGGGGGGGGGGAGGGGGAGAGGGGGGGGGAGGAGGGGGGGGGGGGGGGGAGGGGGGGAGAGGGGGGAGGGGAGGGGGGAGAGGGGGGGGAGGGGGGAGGGGGGGGGGGGAGGGGGGGGGGGGGGGGGGAGGGGAGGGTGGGGGATGGGGGGGGGGGGGGGGGGGAGGAGGGGGGGGAGGGGGGGGGAGGGGGGGGGAGGGGGAAGGGGGGGAGGGGAGAGGAGGAGGGGGGGGGGGGGGGGGGGGGGGGGAGGGGGGAGGTGGGAGGGAGAGAGGGGGAGGGGGGGGGGGGAGAGGGGAGGAGAGGGGAGGAGGAGGGAGGGGGGAGAGGGGGAGAGGAGGGAGGGGGGAGGGGGGGGGGGGGAGGGTGAGGGGGGGGAGGGGGTGAGAGGGGGGGAGGGGGGGGAGGGAGTGGGGGGGGGAGAGGGGGGGGGGGGGGGGAGGGAGGGGGAGGGGGGGGGGGGGGGGGATGGGAGGGGGGGGGTGGGGGAGGGGGAGGGGGGGGAGGGGGGAGGGGGTGGAGGGGGAGAGGGGGGGGGGGGAGAGGGGGTGAGGGGTGAGGGGGAGAGGGGGGGGGGGGGAGGAAGGGGGGGGGGGAGAGGAGGGGGGGGGGGGGGAGGGGGAGAGGGGGGGAGGGGGGGGGGGGGGGGGGGGGGGGGGGGGGGAGGGGGGGGGGGGGGGGGGGGGGGGGAGGGGGGGGGGGGGGGGGGGGGGGAGGGGGGAGGGGTGGGGGGGGGGGGGGGGGGGGGAGGGGGGGGGGGGGGGGAGGGGGGGGGGGGGGGGGGGGGGGGGAGGGGAGGGGGGGGGGGGGGGGGGGGGGGGGGGGGGGGGGGGGGGGTGGGGGGGGGGGGGGGGGGGGGGAGGGGGGGGGGGGGGGGGGGGGGGGGGGGGGGGGGAGGAGGAGGAGGGAAGGAGAGGAGATGGGGGGAGAGTGAGAGAGGAGGGAGGGGAGGTAAAGGGAGGAGAGAGAGGAAGGGGAGAGAGAGAGTGAGAGAGGGGGGGGGGAGGTGAGGGAGGAGCGGAGGAGGGAGAGAGGAGGGGAGAGGGAGGAGAGGGGGAGAGAGGGGGAGAGTGAGGAGGAGGGGGTGAGGGAGAGGAGAGTATGAGAGTGGGAGTGAGAGGGAGAGTGGGAGGATGGGGAGAGGAGGGGGAGGAGATATGAGAGGAGGGGGAGGGGGGAGGGGGAAGGAGATGGGGGAGGAGAGAGAGAGGGTGGGAGTGGAGGGGGGAGGAGGGAGGGGGGGAGAGAGAGAGGAGAGAGGGAGGGAGGAGGAGGAGGAGAGGAGAGGAGGGGGGGAGGAGAGTGAGAGAGGAGGAAGGAGAGGAGGGGAGGGAGAGAAGGGATGAGGGGCGGGCGGAGGAGGAGAGGTGAGAGAGGGGGAGGAGTGAGGAGAGGGGAAGAGGGAGGGGGAGGGGGGGGTGAGGGGGGGGGGAGAGGGAGAGGAGGGGAGAGGAGAGAGAGAGAGAGGGAGGGGGGGAGAAGGGAGGGAGGAGGGGAGAGGGTGGGGGGAGAGAGGGGGAGGGGGGGGAGAGGGAGGAGAGTGGGAGAGGAGGGGGGGAGGGAGGGAGTGAGGGAGGGAGGGGGAGGGGAAGAGAGGAGGGGGGGAGAGGGGGAGAGGGGGAGAGAGGGAGGTGAGGGGGAGGAGAGGAGAGGAGAGAGGGGGAGGAGGGAGGGGAGGGGGAGGAGGAGGAGGGGAGGGGGTGAGGGAGAGGGGGGAGGTAGGGAGGGGAGAGGAGAGAGTGAGAGGAGAGTGAGGGGAGAGGAGAGTGAGGGGAGAGGAGAGAGTGAGGGGAGAGGAGAGGAAGGTGGAGGAGGAGAGGAGGGGAGGGGAGGAGGGAGGGGGGAGAGGGGGAGAGGGGAGGGAGGAGGAGAGGAAGGGGAAGAGAGAGAGAGGATGAGGAGGGGGGGGGAGGAGGAGAGTGAGAGAGGAGAGGAGGAGAGATAGAGAGAGGAGGGAGAGAGAGGGTGGGGGGGGAGGGAGAGGTGAGGAGAGGGGGGAGGAGGGGAGGGAGGGGGGGAGGGGAGAGAGGAGAGGTAGAGGAGGGGAGGGAAAGAGGGAGGAGGGAGGGGGGGAGGGAGGAGAGCGGAGAGGGGGAGAGAGAAGAGGAGAAGAGGAGGGGGGAGGGAGAGAGGGAGATGAGGGGGAGACAGAGAGAGAGCGTGAGGAGGAGAGGAGAGAGAGAGAGGGAGACATGAGAGAGAGGGGAGAGAGGGAGAGGAGAGGGAAAGATGGAGAGGGGAAGGAGAGGAGGGAGGGAGAGGGGAGGGGAGAGGGAGGAAAGAGAGGGAGAGTGAGGAGAGGGAGGGGGAGGAGGAGAGGAGGAGAGCGGAGAGAGGGAGGAGGAGGGGAGGAGAGGGGAGGGAGATGCGAGAGGGAGGGGAAGGGAGAAGGGGGAGAGGGGTGAGAGAGAGGAGGAGGGGTGAGAAGGGGGGGAGGAGGAGGAGGATGAGAGAGGGAGGAGGAGGAGAGGGGGAGGGGGAGGAGAGAGAGGAGGGGAGGAGGGAGAGAGGAGGGGGGGGGGGGGAGGAGAGAGAGGGGAGGAGAGGGAGGAGAGAGGTGAGGGAGGAGGAGAGAGAGGGGGAGAGAAGAGAGAGGGGAGGGAGTGGGGAGGTGGAGAGGCGGGGGGAGGGAGGGGGGGGGGGGGGGGAGAGAGGGAGGGAGGAGAGAGGAGGAGTGGAGGGAGGGGGAGAGAGAGAGGTGGGGAGAGAGGGAGGGAGGGGAGGGGGGGGAGAGGGAGGGGAGAGGAGATGGGAGTGTAGAGGGAGAGAGAGAGGGGATGGGGAGGGGAGAGGAGAGGAGAGAGAGGGGAGAGAGAGGAGGGAGAGAGGGGAAGGAGGGTGAGAGGGAGGGAGAGAGGGAGAGAGGAGGGAGGTAGAGAGGGGAGAGAGGGGAGAGAGGGGAGGAGAGAGGGGAGGAGAGAGGAGAGGGAGGAGGAGGGAGGGAGAGAGGGGAGAGAGAGGAGAGAGGGGAGAGAGGAGGAGGGAGGGGAGAGAGGAGGGGGGGGGGGGGGAGGAGGAGGGGAGGGGGGTGAGGGGAGAGAGGGGGGAGAGGGGAGGGGAGGGGGAGAGGGGAGGGAGGGAGATGAGAGAGAAGAGGAGGGGGGAGAGAGAGGAGAGGGCGGGTGGGAGATGAGGAGAGAGGAGGGAGAGAGGGAGGGGGGGA
This sequence comes from Oratosquilla oratoria, assembly GCF_046742065.1. Taxonomy (NCBI): domain Eukaryota; kingdom Metazoa; phylum Arthropoda; class Malacostraca; order Stomatopoda; family Squillidae; genus Oratosquilla; species Oratosquilla oratoria. Next base: position 7,940,418 of record NC_134784.1, read on the forward strand.
GGGGAGGGGGAGGGATGAGGGAGGAGGAGAAGAGGAGATGGGGAGGGAGGGGTAGAGGGGAGAGGGAGGGAGGGGAGGGGAGGGGAGAGAGGAGGGGAGGGGAGAGGAGGAGAGGGGGGGGGGGAGAGTGAGGTGAGGGAGAGAAGAGAGGAGAGGAGAGGGAGAGGGGGAGGGGGAGGAGGGAGAGGAGGGGGGGAGAGGGGGAGGGGGGAGAGAGGGAGGGGGGAGAGGGGAGGGGTGAGGGGGAGGGGAGAGTGAGAGAGAGGAGGGAGAGAGGAGGAGTGGGAGAGAGAGGGAGAGGGTGCGAGGAGGAGAGGGGGAGAGGGAAGGAGGGGGAGGAGGGGGGGGAGAGGGGGGGAGAGGGGGAGGGGGGTGAGAGGGGGGGGGGAGGGGGAGGGAGAGGGAGAGAGAGAGGAGAGAGGGGGGAGAGAGGGAGAGGGAGAGAGAGTGAGGAGAGGGGGAGAGGAGGGGGGGAGGGGGAGAGGGAGGAGGGGAGAGGAGAGAGGGAGGAGGGGGAGGGGGGGAGGAGGGGGAGGGAGGGAAGGAGGAGGGAGGGAGGGAGAGGAGAGGAGGGGGAGAGGGGGGAGTATGAAGGAGAGGGGGGAGTGAGGAGGGAGGGGGGGGGGGAGGGAGAGGGGGGGGGGAGGGAGGGGGGGAGGAGGGGGGGGAGGGGGGGAGAGGGGAGAGAGAGGTGAGAGGGAGGGGAGAGAGGTGAGAGGGAGGGGAGAGAGGTGAGAGGGAGGGGAGAGAGGTGAGAGGGGGGGGGGAGAGGGGGAGGGAGGGGAGGGGGGGAGGGGAGGAGGGAGGAGAGAGGGAGAGAGGGGAGGGAGGGAGTGGAGGGGAGAGATGGGGAGAGAAGAGGGGTGGGAGAGGGAGGGAGGAGATAGGGAGGGGGAGGGGGGGAGGGAGAAGAGGGGAGTGAGGGGGAGTGGGGAGGGAGAGAGTGGGAGAGGGGGAGGAGAGGGGAGGGAGGGGAGGGAGAGAGAGGGGGGGGGAGGAGGAAGAGGGAGGGGGAAGAGAGGGGGAGAGAGAGGAGGGGGAGAGAGAGGAGGAGAGGAGAGGAGAGGGGAGAGGGAGAGGGGGAGGGGGAGGAGGGAGGAGAGGGAAGGGAGGAGTGACAGGGGGAGGGAGAGGGGGAGAGGGGGGGGGGAGAGAGGGGAGGGAGTGGAGAGTGAGGGGAGGGGGGGGAGGGAGAGGAGTGGGGAGGGGGGGAGGGGGAGAGGAGAGGGGGTGGAGGGAGAGGAGTGGAGGAGAGGAGAGGAGGGGAGGGGAGAGGAGGGGGGAGGGGGAGGAGAGAGGAGAGGAGAGGGAGGGGAGGGAGGGAGGGGAGGAGGGAGGGGGTGAGAGAGGAGGAGAGGTGGGAGAGGGGAGGGAGGTGAGAGGGAGGGGGGAGGAGGAGGAGGAGGGGGGGCGAGGGAGGGTGGGGAGGAGAGGGAGTGAGGGGAGAGGGGGAGAGAGGGAGGGAGTGAGGGGGAGGGAGAGGGTGGAGGGGGTGGGGGTGGAGGAGGGGAGGGAGGGGGAGGAGGGGGGAGGAGGGAGGGGGAGGGGGAGGGGAGGGGGGAGGGGGGGGGAGGGGAGGAGAGGGTGAGGGGAGGGGAGGGGTGAGGGGAGGAGGGAGAGGGAGAGAGGGGGGGGGGGAGGGAGAGGGAGGGGGAGGGGAGGGGAGGAGGGGGAGAGGAGGGGGAGAAGAGGGGGGGGGGGGGAGAGGGTGAGGGGGGGGGGGGGGGGAGGGAGGGGGGAGAGGGAGGAGAGAGGGGAGGGAGGAGGAGGGGGGGGGGGGAGGGGAGGAGGGGGGGGGAGGGGAGAGGAGGGGGAGAGAGGGGGGGGGGGGAGGAGAGAGGGGGGAGGAGAGAGGGGGAGGGGGAGGGGGAGGGAGAGAGGAGTGAGGGGAGGGGGGGGGAGGAGTGAGAGGGGGGGAGGGTGAGGGAGGGAGGGGAGGAGGGGAGAGAGTGAGAGAGAGGGGAGGAGGAGGAGGGGGGGGAGGGGAGGGGGGGGAGGGAGGGGGAGGGGGGGGGAGGGAGAGGGAGGGGGGGGGGGGGGAGGGGGGGGGGAGGTGGAGAGGGGGGGGGGAGGGGGGAGAGAGGTGGGAGGGGGGAGAGAGGTGGGAGAGAGGGGAGAGGGGGAGGGGAGGGAGGGGGGGGGGAGGGGGGGGGGGGAGTGGGGGGGGGAGGGAGGGGGGGGGGGGAGGGAGGAGAGGTGGGAGGGGAGAGAGGGGAGAGGGAGGGGGGGAGAGGGGGGAGGGGGGGGGGAGGGGGGAGAGGAGGGGGTGGAGGGGGGGAGGAGGAGAGGGGGGAGAGGGAGGGGGGGAGGGGAGGGGGGGGAGAGAGTGGGGGGGGGGGGGAGGGGGAGAGGGGAGGAGAGGGGGGGGAGGGGGGGAGGGGAGAGGGGGGGAGGGGGGAGGGAGGGGGAGAGGGGGAGGAGAGGGGGGGGGGGGGGGGGGGAGTGGGGCGGGAGGGGGGGGGGGAGGGGGAGGGGGGGGGGGAGTGGGGGGGGGGGGAGGGCGGGGGGGGGGGGGGGGATGAGGGGGGGGGGGGGGGGGGGGGGGGGGGAGGGGGGGGGGGAGAGGGAGGGGGGGGGGGAGAGAGGGAGAGGGGGGGGGGGGGGGAGGAGGGGGGGGAGGGGGGGGAGGGGGGGAGTGGGGGGGGGGGGGAGGGAGAGGGGGGAGGGGGGGGGGGAGAGGTGAGGGGGGAGAGGGGGGGAGGGGGGGGGGGGGGGGGGGAGAGAGGGGGGGAGGAGGGGGAGAGGGAGGAGGAGAGAGAGGGGAGAGGGGAGAGGAGAGAGGGGGAGGGCGTGAGGGAGATGAGAGGGAGTGGAGGAGAGTGAGAGAGGGGTGAGGGGAGAGGGAGGAGAGAGAGAGGGAGGAGAGGGGAGAGAGGGAGAGAGAGATGAGTGAGAGAGTGAGGGGAGGTGAGGAGAGAGGGATGGAGAGAGGAGGAGGGGAGAGGAGAGTGAGTGAGAGTAGAGGAGAGGAGAGAGAGTGGGAGAGAGGAGAGTGAAGAGGAGAGAGAGGAGAGGAGAGGGAGGAGGAGGGAGAGGAGGAGGAGGAGAGTGGAGGGAGAGGAGGAGAGTGAGAGAGGGTGAGGGAGGGGGGGAGGAGAGAGAGGGGGGAGGAGAGAGGGAGAGAAAGGGGTGGAGGGAGAGGAGGAGGAGAGGGGGGGGAGGAGGAGAGGAGAGGGAGGGAGGGAGGAGAGAGAGGAGAGGGAGGGGGGGAGGAGGAGAGACGAGAGGGGAGACGAGAGGAGAGGAGAGAGGAGAGGGGAGAGGGGGAGGAGAGGGAGGTGAGGGGAGTGGGGAGAGGGAGGTGAGAGGAGAGAGTGGGGAGGGGGGAGAGGGAGGAGAGAGGGGGGGGAGAGGAGGAGAGAGGGAGGGTGAGGTGAGGGGAGGAGGGGGGGGGGAGAGAGAGGAGAGGAGGGAGGAGAGAGAGGGGGGGTTGGAGAGAGGAGGGTGAGGAGGAGGGGAGAGGACGAGGGGAGTGAGAGAGGTGAGAGGAGAGAGGGAGAGGGAGAGAGAGGAGGTGGAAATGAGGGGAGAGGGGAGAGGAGGAGAGGAGGTGAGAGTGGAGGAAAGGGAGGAGGAGGGGAGGAGGTGGGAGGGGAGGGGAGAGGGAGAGAGAGGGAGGGAGAAGGGGAGAGAGGGAGAGAGAGGAGGGAGAGGGGAGAGGGTGGGAGAGAGAGGAGAGGGGAGGAGGGAGGGAGGAGGAGGGGGAGGGGAGAGGTGAGAGAGAGGAGAGAGAGAGGAGGGTGAGAGAGAGGAGGGGAGGAGGAGGGAGAGGGGAGTAGGGAGAGGGAGAGGAGGGAGGAGAGCGGGAGAGGGGGAGGAGAGGGGAGGGAGGGAGGGGAGAGGAGGGAGGGAGTAGAGGGGAGAGAGAGGGGAGAGAGAGGTGAGGGGTGGAGAGAGTGAGAGGGAGAGGAGAGAGGAGGGGAGCGAGGGGAGGGAGAGAGGGGGAGAGAGAGAGGGGAGAGAGGAGGGAGAGAGAGGGGGAGAGAGGAGGAGAGAGGGAGGAGGAGGGAGGAGGAGAGAGGGGAGGAGAGAGTGAGGAGAGAGGAGAGAGGGAGGTGGAGGAGAGGGGAGGGAGAGGGAGAGAGAGGGAGGAGGGAGAGAGGGAGTGAGAGAGGAGGGAGAGAGAGGGAGGGAGAGAGAGTGAGGAGGAGGAGGAGAAAGAGAGAGGAGGAGGAGAGGGAGAGAGGAGGAGGAGAGGAGAGGGAGAGAGGAAGAGGAGGGGAGGAGGGAAGGGGGGAGTGAGAGGGGAGGGAGAGGAGAAGGAGGGAGAGAGGGGAGAGGAGGAGGAGGGGAGAGGAGGAGAGAGAGAGGAGAGGGTGAGAGAGTGAGAGGGAGGGAGGAGGGAGGAGAGGGAGAGGAGTGAGGGAGGGAGAGGAGAGGAGAGGAGGAGAGTGAGGAGAGGGAGGAGGTGAGAAGGGGGGAGAGAGAGGAGGGAGTGAGAGAGAGGAGGGTGAGGGAGGGGAGAGGGAGAGAGAGGGGAAGAGACGGAGGGAGAGGAGAGAGAGAGGGGAGAGAGGAGGGAGGGTGAGGAAGAGAGGAGGAGAGAGTGAGGGAGGAGGAGAGAGGGAGGAGAGGAGAGGGAGGAGAGGTGAGGAGGGAGAGTGAGAGAGAGAGGAGTGAGGGAGGGGAGAGGGGAGAGAGGGAGAGAGAGGAGGGAGGGGGGGGGGAGGGGGGGAGGGGGAAGGAGGGAGGGAGACTGAGAGAGGAGAGGAGAGAGGAGGAGAGGAGGGGAGGGGAGAGAGAGTGAGGCGGAGGGAGAGAGGGAGATGAGGGAGAGAGAGGAGAGATGAGAGGGGAAGGAGAGAGGAGAAGGAGGAGGGAGGAGGATGAGAGGGAGAGAGCGGGGGGGAAGAGGAGAGGAGAAGAGAAGGGAGTGAGCGAGAGAGAGAGAGAGAAGAGAGAGAGAGAGAAGGAAGGATGGAGGAAGATGTGAGAGAGGAGGGAAACAGAGATGGAGATGAGGGAGAGGAGTGGAGAGGAAAGGGAGAGTGAGAGGAAGAGGGAGATGAGAGAGAGGAGGGGAGAGAAGAGGAGAGGAGAGTGAAGAGAAGAATGGAGAGGAGAGAGATATAGACGGAGAGGGACGGAGATTGAGAGGGGAGGGAGAGAGGAGCGGAAAGAGAGGAAGGAGGAGAGGAGGAGAAAGGAGATAGGAGGGGAGAAAAGAAGAGGAGGAGAGATGAGAGGGAAGAGAAGAGAGTGAGGAGAGGAAGGGAGGGAGAGGAGAGAGGGAGGAGAGAGGAGAGAGAAGGATGAGGGGGAGGGAAGACGGAGAGGAGAGGAGGAGAGAGAGAGAGGAGGAGGGAGGAGGAGGGAGAGAGGAGGGAGAGGGGGAGGAGAGAGGAGGAGAAGAGAGAGGAGGAGAGGAATGTGAGAGAGAGAGGAGAGAGGGTGAGGAGGAGAGAGGGAGGGGGAGAGAGAGGGAAGAGAAGAGAGAGGGAGAGGGGAGGAGAGAGTGAGGAGAGGAGAGAGAGAGATGGAGAGAGGATGAGAGAGGAGAGGAGGAGAAGGAGAAGAGGAGAGAGGGAGGGAGTGAAAGATGGGAGAGAGAGAGAGGTAAAAAAAAAAAGAAAAAAGAGGAAGGACATAAAAGAGAGAGAAAGATATAAGGGGAGAAGAGAGATTAGAGGGGAGAGGAGAAAGGAGGAGTGAGAGAAAAATGAGGAGAAGAAAGGAGATAAAAAGAAAAAAAGGAAAAAGAAGAGAGAGGAAAAATGAAAAAGAAGAGGAAAGATAGAGAGAGAGTGAGAGAAAAAAAGAGATTGAGAATAAATATGAGAAGAAGAGAGTGTAAGGAAGAAAGAAGGAGAAGAACAGAAGAGAGGTAATTAAAAAAATGAAAAGATTATATGATAAGGAGAAGATGAGAATAGAGAAATGAAAAACAATAGATAGAAGATGTTATAGAAAAAGAGAAGGTGAGGGGAAGGAGGGTGAGAGATGGGGAGAGAGAAAGAAAAATAAAGAATAGAAATGAAAGAGATATTGAAAGGAGAGTAAGAGAGTATGAGGAGGTAGGATAGTGTAGAAGAAGACATGGAGATAGAGAGGGAAAGGAAATATAGAAATGAGAATATAAGAAGTTAGGAGGAGGAGAGAAATATAGGAGATTGTAAGAGAGAGAGGAGAAAAGAGGGAGGGAGGGAGGTGAGAGTGGTGATGAGTAAAAATGAGTGTTGAGTTGTTTGTTTGACACATAGGTGTGGGTTATCATATTTTTGATCTAAAGATGTATGATGATTGGCATTCACATCTATAATATATCTTATTATAAAACATCATCTTGTTCTTCTTATCATTAACATATAAATAAATCATTTTATATCATCAATTTCTTTTATAATTTCATCATACATTTAATTTATCATAATTTTTTTTTATATATTTTTTTTCATATCTTGTAATTTTCACTTTTATTACCACCGCTATCTCTATAATGAATAATCTCCTTTTTAACTTTTGGCATTTGATAAGTTGGAAAAGGAGATAAACAACTCCATTGTCACGTGAAGTCACTCGTCAGATTTTTCCAGAGATGCATGACAGGATATCATTATGTTTGTAGAGACCCTCAGACCAAATTTAGAAGGTCACCTCAGAGTCACGAGGAGATCATAAAAACTCCAGGGTCATTATGCACGGAGGAAATGATGGCCTTTCCGTTGGGAAATCAAAACGTATTCCAGCCTTTGATGACAGAACTATAACGCATCCCACATCATTCGTGTGTGTGTGTGTGTGTGCGTGTGTGTGTGCGTCTCTCTCTCTCTCTCTCTCTCTCTCTCTCTCTCTCTCTCTCTCTCTCTCTCTCTCTCCCTTTCTCTCTCTCTCCCGTTCTCTCTCTCTCCCTTTCTCTCCCTCCTGTTCTCTCTAGTTCTCTCTCCCGTTCTCTCTCTCTTTTCTCTCTCTCTTCTCTCTCTTATCTTCTCTCTCTCTTCTCTTTCTCTCTCTCTCTCTTCCCCCTCTTTTCTCTTTCTTTTTTTTCTCTCTCTGCTCTCTCTCCTCTCTCTTTCTCTCTCTCTCTCTCTCATCTCTCTCTCTCTCTTCTCTCTTTCCCTTCTCTTTCTCTCTTCTCTCTCTCTCTCTCTCTCTCTCTCTCTCTCTCTCTCTCTCTCTCTCTCTCTCTCTCTCTCTCTCTCCCTCCCCCAGTCTCGCGGTCTCACTTAAACCCAGAATTAGAATATCGATGACCTTTGCAGGCGACCATTACTTTTTTGTTGTCGTTTGCGTCTATGAATTTTATTTTGTCGACATGATAAAGCGTTTCCGAACGTAAGTTTATAAAGTTGTACGACGCTCTGAAGTAAGGCGCAGACACTAAACAAATCCTCTGGCACGTTAGGAGCATCTCCAGTTGAGTAAAATCATCCTTGATGTCAAGTAAGAGTACTCTCAGTATAATGCCCAAAACCTTTTCTTTATTTATTAAATTATAAACGTTTACCTCTAAATACCATCACAGTTTTAGCCTCTTCAACAGGTTAGTCTGTCTTCAGTTGAATAAGATAGCCTGATGTTATTTAATACATATTCCCTAAAGGGGCACTGGAAACAAAGAGCAGTGGGTGAAATTTGTTGGCGGGTTTGGACACGACCAATTGCACAAAGTTGAAAGGCATCACCAAATTTTAGATAAGATAAGACAGTGATAATCACACGTCGGAATTTCTCTGAAACACCTGAACTGCATCGCTCTGGTTTTTCTCACTGCCACTGTCAGGTTTCTGAAAGTCAGTAAAGTTCCAATATTCTGTCTCTCTACACAAAGGATATATTTCGCCGACACCTTCATCTGTCATGCATATCGGTTTAAAATTCCAATATACCATTGAATTAAAAGTGTGTGTATGTTTGCGTGTGTGTGTGTGTGTGTGTGTGTGTGTGTGTGTGTGTGTGTGTGTGTGTGTGTGTGTGTGTGTGTGTGTGCATGTGTGTATGTGTGTGTCATTCACCATGGTCTTGGATCATGTGTTGGACTCGTGATCGACAGCTATTACCCTTTCGGAAGAGAGCTCAGAGTTCAAAACATATGACTGATCTATGAGTAATGGTGTGACTTTACACGCAAACACACACCCAACTCCCCGCCCACGAGAATTGGGGTAACGACTCGTAGCGCAGCGATACTGAAGTTATTTCAGCCTTGGGGAGGATTCGAACCCGGACCACCGTAGTGACGGCCGGGCACTCTTACAACTGCGCCATCGAGTCATGTGTGTGTGTGTGTGTGTGTGTGTGTGTGTGTGTGTGTGTGTGTGTGTGTGTGTGTGTGTGTGTGTGTGTGTGTGTGTGTGTGTGTGTGTGTGTGTGTGTGTGTGTGTGTGTGGTTCACTATGGCCTTAGATCACGTGTTTAACTGTGATTGACACATACTGAACTCCCAGAGATTTAACTATAACATCACGAATAGATTATGTTTTTCAATTTCCGTCTTTGTGCTTCAGTCGGTTATACGTTGTTTTAAATTCTTTTATTTTGTCGATTATCATTTCCTCTTCCATATTGTTTTACTGAACAACACATTTGTTTAGAAAATTGTATTTTTGTTCTCTTTCAGACACTTTAGGTTTTTTAGTTTCTTTCCGTGTCTTATACTAACAACTCTTTATTAGTTATACCTAATCCTTTGATATAGTTGATACCAGCAATTACAGTACCTCTACTGACAGTTCTACATTTTATAGTCCTTCTTTGTATGTTCCGTCAGGCTGAGAACCATTTTAGTTGTTACTCTTTCTATTCTTCTGATTTTCTTTTATTTACCCTCCTAATTGTGTGGGGACCACACTATTGCAGTGTACTTTTTTTTTTTTTTTAACTCTTATGTTCATCAACCATTCTTAAGTTTTCCTGTAATCTGTCTCCCAGGTGGTAAACTCTCAATTGTCAACTCATCTAGGTCTTTCGTTTCCTTCACTTTCAAAATTGTTTCCTTTCCCGTGCATATGTGTGTGTGTGTGTGTGTGTGTGTGTGTGTGTGTGTGTGTGTGTGTGTGTACCTTGTTCGTTGGTTTATGTACACATGGTTGAAACGCATGTCTATTCACATTAATATTCAAC
>NC_134784.1:7959477-7964477 GCF_046742065.1 Oratosquilla oratoria
ACACACACACACACACACACACACACACATATAATATATATATATATATATATAATATACATATATAGATCCGTACATATATATATCCATATACATATATGCACATATATATATATATAATATATATATGTATATATATATACATATATATATAATATATATATATACATACATATATATTCATACATGTATGTATATATATATATATATAAACTATATATATATATATAATAAATATATATATATACATATATATATATATATATATACATATATATACATACATATAAATATATATATATATATATTTCTATATATAAAATAGTATATATATATATATTACATATATATATATACATATATATAATAAATATATATATATGTATAAATATATATATATATAATATATATGTTATATATATATAAAAATATATAATATATATATATATATATATATATATATATATATATATATATAATATATATATATATATATATATATATATTATATATATATTGTTACGGTCGTGTGGTTGGGTTGCTCTTCTTCCTCGGTCCTCACTGGGATCCTGGTATACTTAGATATCCCGGAGTAGAATTCTTATACACGACCGCCTGCCCACACAAAGTAGTTTTATCTTTCGTGCTTAATGGGAAGATATATTAGAGGGCTAGGAGAGAATGGTTCATTAGACCCAGGACGAAAAACTGACAGATTCCATATTAAGCCGATCGTTGAACAGTGTCCTGAATTTTACTCGCCTATAATAACAAGAATTATCTATGTATGGGTGTGAGTACATGGAATATGATAGCAGGATGGCTATCTATAAGTAGTGAAAATTGTTCAGTGTGGAGAACAACCAGAATCTCAGATATCAGGTTCAGATATCTAGAGGAGACCGTATCGTTCATTAGCTGAATCAAGTCTGACTAACAGTCGTTGCCGTGACTGTGAGGAAAGCTCGGATTAATCCAAGGTTTTTATAATCTTATCTAATTACATTAAGATTATGTATATAATATATGCTAAGACATATAATAATGGTTATAAATTTTACTAGGAAAATTAAAGATATTATTAAGTAGAGCTGTAAAAAAAAAAAACAAAAAAAAACGGGAAAAATAAAAAGCAAGTTTTAATATATAAACTACATCCAAACATGAGGAAATAATATACTAGAAACATGTAATAATATTGATCGGCTATGAATAAAATGAAGTTCTTAATTTTCTAATCCGAATTCACTATCAGTTCTCGAACAATTCTAGGAAGGTTTCAACACGACATATCCTGTATGTAAATCTTTTGACATATTTTTATGAGACCTTAATACCATTAATACTTCTTTTTTTGAAGACAGATTACATGAAATTACATACGCTCAACAATGCATTTGTATATGATCTAGGAAGCTTATATATGATTAAGATAGAGATTTGAAAGGTGTATATATTTGTCACACGTACGGTAAATAATCTTTCGCCACTATTAATACGCACGTGAAAAATGCGTAACAATATATATATATATATATATATATGAATAGAATCACCAGTGACGGTGATGTCAATCAAATAATTCCGACTGTCGTCCCCAGATTCGAACCTGGGCCCGTGAATTCTCACTACTGTCGCCTTACCGACGGAGCTATTGACCCTCGCACAGTAGATTAACTTCCAGGTATATAGTTATTATAGGGGCAATAGCTCAGTCGGTAAGGCGACGGCACTGAGAATTCACGAGCTCAGGTTCGAATCCGGGGACGACAATCGGAATTATTTGATTTATATATATTATTGGTTTGTTGTTATAAATGTTTGTTGTAAATATTTTTCTGTTTAAATATATGTTACCTACTGGTTTGTTGGTCTAACTTTTTTGTGTTCTGTTTTCAAGTCTTCATACCGTAAGACTACAGTATCTCTCCATCGTCAAACTGCTTAATTGCATGCCTTTCTGTCTGTTTTTTCTTCTGTTTTTTTCCCGTTCACATATTCTTCTATTTTCTCTTAATCCTATATGTTTTTTTTCTCTTTTCTTCTTCCAACTTTTTAATAATTGGTAAAAAGTGGAAAGATGAGAAGAGAAAAAAATAGCGCTAAAACATTTTACTCGCTTTAGCTATTTTCACTTATACCTAATTTTTCCGGGTGTATTGACTGCATGTTATCACGCAATAGCGTTTGCATGGTATCATGCAATCAATACTTTCGGGACTGTTTTGGGTCACCCCTATATACTAGAGCCACACATCATTTGTCCATACTGGAGTAAACTCTCTACACGTAGAAGAATGATGCTACTTTTGTACTACGACTGTTCCTCCTTTATGCTGTTCCTTTGTAACTGCCCTTTGCCACTTCTGTGTTTCTTCCTCTTTTTATCACTTTTTGTTAGTGGGGGGGGGGATAAGAATCCTGCTGCCGGGATTCCCATGCGAATCATAAGAGGCGACAGAGTGGGGTGTTGTGATGGGGTTATTGATCCTGGTACTCCGTATATTCATCCTACGAGAAAGAAAGGCATAGCAGGATCTAGGAGACCTCCAACCAGAACCTAAAAATCAAACGATCATTAGATGTTTGTGGTTGTGTTATAGATGAGAGTAAAAGAGAAGATATGGGATGTATGTTTTTGAGAAATAAGATGTATGTTTTAGCGTTTAGTGAAATTAATTTGATAGGTGGTGGTGAGTTTGTGTTTGGGAATGTGGTAGGGAGAGTGGCGGGAATGATGGTGATTGGAGGGAGGAAGTGGCTCTGCTGGTGATTAGACGGGAAAAAGTGTGATTGAATGGAATTTTCTTCAAAGTTAATGTGGGTGAAAATGAAACTGGGATGGGAGTTGTGGGTTTTTCATATGAGAGAAAATAGAAACAAAGAAGGAGGCAAAGAGGGTAGCAAAGAGGAGACCAGAACTAAAAAGGGGTAGGAATATGACTTTGTTTTTAGAGTGAAGAGAGTGAGTGGGATGAGTCAAGTATAAAAGAAAAGGTCAAAGATACAAATGGTCAGATGTTAATGAAAATAAAATCAGCAAGGGGAAGATGGGTAGAGTATTTCAGAGAAACGTTGAGTGTAGAGGAGGTTAGGGATTGCTTGATTGTGGAATTGGGAGGAGCTAGAAAGATGACTGTAATGCGAAAGGACAATGGTAGGGATATAGAAAAATTTAAGTGCAAAGATCATTAGAAATTATGAGAGCTAGTAAGGCACCTGGGTTGGATGGGTGTCATGAAGAATGTCTGATGAAGGGAGAAATGATCACGGTGAATTGGCTAGCGAGATTCTTTAATGTGTGTTTAAGGAAGGGTAATATGCGGGAGACCTGGATTAGTGCGTGTATTGTTGCACTTTACGAAGGAAAATGAGACAAAGGTAAATATAGTAGTTTTGGAGGGATCAGTTTGTTAAGTGTAGTTGGAAGGACATATGGGAGGGTGTTAATTAAGAGAAGAACAGAGGGAGTAACTGGTGAGGAGCAGTGGGGTTTAGGAAAGGTAGACGATGCGTCAATCAAGAGGTTAGGGTAGTAGTAAGCTGGAGCTAAGTTTTAAAGTAGAGAGGTTAGAGGAAGTGAATAGCTACAAGTTAAAATGTTGCAGGGAATGGAGGAATTGGGGTGGAGATAAACTGCAGAGAGGGAAGCAAATAAACGTCTTGGGGGGAGTGAAAGTGTCATGAGAAATATGTGGGCACGTGAGGAAGGTGAATGTATTGTATATGTATTCTTAAAGTTACAGAGGGTTTCTATCTTCAAAAAACAATGTATGGTATACTTTGTAGACTGACTTGTATAGTAGACCATACTAAGTTTAAGGAAGCTGTATAATGTATTATGTTACATACTACAAATTGGTTGATAAACTTAAGTAAAACTATCTGGGGCTGGATACAAAGAGAAGGTTTTATCAAGGGGTGATAGTACCTACGACACTATGTGGGGCGGAGATTTAGATGAGTAGAGTGAGAAATGAGGCGGTGAGGAGAATGCTGGTGGAAAGGGAGCTGGTAGATAGAGCATGCGAAGGAATATAGGGTTGGTCTGGGTAAGTGGAAAGAATGAATGAGGAAAGACTAGCAAAAAGAGTATGAAAGGCGGATGGAGGGAACTTAAGGGGAAGACCGAGAATGAGTAGGGTGAAAGGGGAATTAAGTATAAGGGGGATGTCTGTTGAGCAGGGAAGTGAGAGGACAAGAGATAGGTGTGAGTGGAGAGTGACTGTGAAAGGAATATAACATAAAGCGGCCCGAAATTATTCCTCTTCGTGTTCTCAATTTTCGCATGAAGGTATAAGGTGGGAGAGTCGTTAGACCTCCTGTGGATGTTCTCTGTCTTATTGTATTAATTTTGACCCTGGTAGTGGGCAGGGGATCCACGAGGGTCTAGGATGAAAAGGAAATGGGTGATGGATGGGAGTGAGATAAGTGGGTACTGGTGTATGCCTTGACATTATATATGTATATGTTTACCGTGTTTTCCTCCCGTTTCCATGGTTACCTATCTATCTCGGTTTCTCTTTTATTCTCTCACATCCTTTTGTTTGGCGTTTTCTTCAGGAACAAAGGGACCAACGATAAGTTGAGGCTGTACTACGAGATGGACGTTTGAGAGAATTTTCGATTCACCACTCAAATTCTATCCGTACGCTCGTCTAAACGGGAAGTGCAGCAACGAAAGGCTGGCACCCGTTTTTCGTCTACTTTATTATATAGAAAATAAGTAACAACCCGCGACTGCTCCCTTCTATCCTACTCTCACCAGCCGGTGAAAAAAACCCTGCACCGATGCAGCGCAGTCCAATATTTCTATTCAGAAAGATCTTTGTGAGAGCTCAATAGCTCAATAAATGTTGTTTGCTTATGTGGGGCTGCAGGTTTTCAGTTACATTCGACACAACAATTATTATCACCAATCAGGAACTGTGTGAACCTCCCCTCTACCACCTCTCCCCTCTCTCTCCTCTCTCTCTCTCTCTCTCTCTCTCTCTCTCTCT
>NC_134784.1:7969477-7976977 GCF_046742065.1 Oratosquilla oratoria
GTCATCGTACTACCCTGAAAAATGACATCACCTCAAAAAGCAAAACAGCACTAGGTGGTTCAACAAGATGAAAACTCTCTGTGGTTTACAAAAGCATACATCTATTTCTCTCTGTTTTCCCCAGTCCTCACTTGAACAAGCAGCTTAAGAGTTAAATTCTTGCTTTGCCTTTATCTGTCAAAGGTTACCTGCCCTCGACTCTTCTCTCCTACAGGTCTACCTCCCCTCCCCCTCACCCCTCTCCCTCTACCCAAGTGGTCACCACAAAATTAAAGAAATTTAGATATAACAGATGAGCTATAACCTCTGACATGCCAATAGAAACTGATAAAGAATTTGGCCCAGAGCTCACCCTCACACTGTTCTCCATAATCAATGCCTCATTATCTAAAGATTCATGCCCCAGTGACTGGAAAAGTTCTGACGTAACATCCATCCCAGTTCATGATCCGCAGTCACTGGGCGACCTCAGACCAATTGCCATGACTCTCGTCCCAAGCGTTATCTGCGATGATTTTGTTTTTGACTTGGTATATGACAAAATAAGAATTTCAATAGACACACAACAATTTGGCAACATGAAGTCCTCCTCCACTACTCGTTGCCTTGTGAATTTTCTCGACTTCTTACACAGCCACTAAGACAAGTGTAACACCTCCCTGGCTGTCACTTTTATTGACTTGAAAATACGTTTGATTTCGTTGACCACACTGTTGTCATTCCCAAGGCCATACCATTAGGACTCCATCCACACCTGACAGCGCGTGGCTATCCGACTTCCTTACCGGGCGGCAGCAGGCCGTTAGGTATCGGGGGTCGATATCTTCCCTCCTTCTTCTGATCTGTTGGGTTTCCAAGAGCACTAAGATAGGACCGCTGTGCTCTCTCATCCTTATTAACGATGCTCTCACGGATACCTCGCATCGCTAAAAGTATGTTGATACCGTCAGTACTCCCGTCAACACCAAGCAGTCTGACTATTAACCACTGCAGTTCACCTTGGACAAAGTTAACACATGGACTTAGGATAGCAAAGCGACAATTATCTACAACAAGACCGTGGTGATGCACTTTTGTACGTCTCCACAGGCGGTGGCTTGTCCCTAACAGCCAGTAGACGCCCATCCCCTCCAAGTGGTCCAATACACTAGGCTGCTCGCTGTAACGGTAGATGACCAGCTGAACTGGAAGCAACACATCAACAACACAGTGAGGATAGTCTCATACAAACTGTACTTGTTGTGCCTACTCAGATTACTAGGAACACCAGCAGAGAAGCGACGTGGAGTCTACATCACCTTTATGCTCCCCACCCTTATATACTCTTCGCCATTATGGTCCCCCTTGCTCACCCTCACACAAAAGCAACAATTAGAGAGAATGCAGAGGATAGTATGCAAGATTATCCTGGGACCTGCCTACGACGGCTATAACAACGCTCTAACCATCCTGGATCTTCCAAGGCAGTCCGAGAGGCATCGGAAGGCAATAAGGAAGTTTGGAGACGATCGACGCACTCACCTTCGTTACTGACACTTCCTCCTACCCAAAACACCTTTACCACGCCACCCTACCAGGCACATCAGTAAGCTCGAACCGGCCAGAGCGCCGAGGACTCACAGCTACAAGGACAGCGCCATTCCGTCTACGAGTATAGTGGAAGTCATTAATTCAATTTATTCTAGTCCTAGAATTAGCTAAAATTGTACATTGCCATTACACTAATGTATTACTGTTAAACAAACTTATCATTATTTTCATTTACACACACGCCAACACGCACACACACACACACACACACACACACACACACACACACACACACACACACACACACACACACACACACACACACACACACACACACACACACACACACACACACACACACACACACACACACACACACACACACACACACACACACTCACCTCTCATGGCGCTGTGGTTAGAGCTCTGGCCTGCCACTAACGGAGGTCCGGGTTCGACTCTCGCCCGGGGCTGAAATAATATCAGTATCGCAGCGCTGAGGGGTGTTACTCCAACTCTCGTGGGCGGGAGTTGGGTGTGTGTGTGTGTGCAAGGTCATAGCATTACCCATAGATCGGACCTACGAGCTCTGAGCTCTCTTCCAGGAGGGAAATAGCTGTCGATCACGAGTCCAACACGTGATCCAAAGACCAAGTGAATACACACACACACACACACACACACACACACACACACACACACACACACACACACACACACACACACACACACACACACACACATACACACACACACACACACACACACGCAAGCACACAAAGACACACACACACACACACACACACACATACCACACACACACACACACACACACACACACACACACACACACACACACACACACACACACACACACACACACACACACACACACACACACACACACACACACACACACACACACACACACACACACACACACACACACACACACACACACAAACAAGAACACAATCATATACACACGGGGTCGACTGTGCGGTGGTACCATTCTCTACCGCTAATTCGGTGATCCGAGTTCGAGTTCTGCCAAGGGCTGAAAAAAAAAACCGCATCGTTGCTCTGCAAGCCGGCACCCCAACTCTGGTGGGCAAGGAGCAGACAGTATATATGAACTGTGAGGTCATATATGGAAGGGTAATAGATGTCGGTCACGAGTTAAACTTCCGATGCAGGGCCGTGATATAGCACACATATGAATGCATACTTGCAGCACGAACGCACACACACACATATCGATAGATCTTCAGCGCGACACAGTGAACAAAGTTCCATGTAAACTAATTCAGTTACAAACGTGTTTAAGTACGGAAAGCGTCACTGAATCATTGTGCTATGTTAGTCATTTTACTTTGCAAGAAAGGAGAAAAAGGATTTTGTATTTACTAAACAATGGGTTTGTTATCAAATATCTACAATTTTTCTGATATTCATACAGATAGTTTCAGATGAAAACTAGCTATGAGAACAGGCAGTCTTTAGAATCAGATACTTCATAATAGACCTTATGGAGACAGTCAACTAATCTAGATAACAATAAGATAAATAAAACTTTTGAGTCTAGTTTTTGTAGATTACGAGAAGGCCTTTCAGTATGTAGAAAAACAGTAATACAAAACTCTTTACACCAATAGGTTAAAAAAAACCAGCATATAAATAGGGTTCTACAGAACACTTACGAGAAAGGTATTGCTATAATTCGACTAATTCAATATACCAGAAAAAAAAATCAAGATAAAAAAACGAACAGCAAAACAATACAACTCCATTCAAGACATTTACAGCTTCTCCGGAAGAATTTTTAGGGAGTTAAGCTGGGAAGGAAAATATCTGGACATTAATGAGGAATACTTTAACCAGCTGAAATATGACGAGTAATCTAAAAAGGAAGATCTCAGAGTGTGTTTAAAGACGAGTAGGAGTAAACCCAAAGTAATGTTCAGCTTAAAATTTCATCAAAACAACTATATTTAACGGCGAAGCTCCTAAAACTCTTGGGGATTATAATCACTTGGACTAGTTGCTAAGACTGACTAAAGTTAATGATAATGATCAAACAAAAAGACGCATTATATTTGGTTAGAAGAAGTCTGAAATACATAGAATTAATTAGAAAGGCTATAGCTCTATGTCTGAAATACATATTTAACAATCATTGTATAATTCCAGCTGTGATCTATAAACATAAGGCTTGGAAACTGACGAAGGTGATGGAGACAAACTTAAGAAGTTAAAACTACGTTTTTATTTATAAATTACATTAGAGGAAGATAATAGAATCATCATTCATAAAGTATTTCCAGATTACAACATCTCAAAATGTCAATGGACACCTGACTGTATAACATCATTAGCAGTCAATATATTGTTTTCAAATGTCACTGGATTTAATAACCAACGTACACCCCAACAAGGACACATTACCTGAGTATATTCCCCTGTCCCCTTATTCTGTATCCCATCTTTATGTACATATTCTTGTATGCAGCTTTTGTAATCTATCTGCTGAACAAGACCACAGAGAGTGGTCGAAATATACAGAAAAAATTCTATCACTTCAAATCTTATTTACCAATTGTGGGTCTTAAGTTCGATTTACCATTACGTTACGACATTAGTTTACCCTGATGTATATACATATACATATACATATACATATACATATACATATACATATACATATACATATACATATACATATACATATATATATATATATATATATATACATGTATATATATATATATATATATATATATATACGTATATATACATACATACCTATAAATACATATATATATATATATATATATATATATATATAACAAACACACACACACACACACACACACACACACACACACACACACACACACACACACACACACACACACACACACACACACACTCACACTCACACACACACACACACACACACACACACACACACACACACACACACACACACACACACACACACACACACACACACACACACACACACACACACACACACACACACACACACACACACACACACACACACACACACACACACACACACACACACACACACACACACACACACACACACACACACACACACACACACACACACACACACACGCGCGCGCGCGCGCGCATTCAAACACAGCCTCGGACTACGCCAGAAGAAAAAAAAACATTGGATAAAGAGGAGGTAAAAGAAAACAGGAGAGAATGGAAATGGAGAGAAACAGGGTGGGGGGAGTAATGGAAGAAACTAAATACATCATACATACATACATATACCAAGGCTTTTTTCCTTCTTACAAGGGAGGTAGCCAAAAAGGAAAAGGCATAAACTCATTTCCACCCATTCCATCCCTGAATACACTCCACACCCCTCCACCCTCCCTCTTACCTTAGCACCTCCTTGATGACGGGTCATCCCTGCACCTTGTCCACTGCCCTGGGTCAGAAGCAGTGTCGCAAGACGCAGCACATCCACAGCAAGGCCGCTTCATTAAATCGGCGACCCCCCCTCTCCGTCCCCCTATTGCATAAAATGAGAAGACCCATCCCCCAGCCCATTCCACCTCATGCAATCACAACATCATCCATATACAACCATTCTCCATTCACCCCTGTCTTCTGTCCTCTCCCGTCCTTCCTCAACAGACATTCCCCTCTTCCCCAAAGCCCCCTTCACCCCATCCATCCACCTCATCCTAGGACGTCCCCTCATGTTCACCCCCTCCACATCTGCCTTCCACACCTCTTTTACTAGTCTTTCTTCACTCATTCTTTCCATGTGTCCAAACCATCCTAATATTCTTTCATCAACCCTATCTCTTAGCTCCCTTTCCACCCCTGTTCTTCTCCGTACCTCCTCATTACTCACTCTATCTAGCCTAGTAACCCCCATCATACTTCTCAGATACCTCATCTCAAACACATTCAAACTCCTTCTCTCTTCTTCTCTTATGTTCCATGTTTCTGCCCCATACAGTGCTGTTGGCACAATCACTCCTTCATACAGTCTCCTCTTAGCATCCATTCCCAAATGTCTATTCCTCATTACACTCTTTAATCCACCAAGGCATTTACTCGCTTCTCTCAATCTACATTCTACCTCCACCTTCACTCCACCTTTTTCTGCCACATTTGCACCCAAGTATCTAAAACTATCCACTTCCTCCAGTCGCTCTCCCTTAATGCTCACTTCCAGTCTACTGCCACTTTCACCCCTTGTACATCTCATCACCTTACTTTTACCCACATTTATCTTTAGCTTTCTTCTATCACATACTCTCCCAAACTCTGCCACCAACTTCCTCAATCCCTCCTCCGATCCTACCACAAGCGCAGTGTCGTCCGCAAACAACAGCTGGCTCACCTCCCACTTTTCTCCATTTTCTTTAACCATCTCCAATCCCTTGCCCACTACCCTTGCATATACCTCTCGCACCACCCCATCCATGTATAAGTTGAACAGCCAGGGCGACATAACGCATCCTTGACGAAGTCCCAACTTTACCTCGAACCACTCACTCTCTCCATTTCCAATCCTGACACAAGCTCTACTACTCTTATAAAAACTCTCAACAGCTCCGAGAGCTTTCCTCCTATCAAAGGATTACAAAGGATTACAAAGGCGGAGCATGCCGACAGGAGACCTTTTGATCCATATCTAGGTCGGATGCGAAAAAAAAAATCATATTAATAATAAAATAATAAATAAAAACTATGATAATGTAAATAACAAATAAAATACATAAATAAATGCATAGGTATAGTTAAATAATAAACAAACAGGTAAGTAGTAAATAATAATAAATTGACATATAACTAATAATAAATAAAAATCAGACAGACAAATGATAACAAAACAAAAACAAATAATATAAGATAAATTATAATCATTACAGCATCTTACTTTGGTATTTATCTAAATGATTCTTAAAGCTTCGAACTGAACTACATTGCACTACCTGTGCAGGAAGTTTATTCCATTCATTAACTACACTGTTGGCAAAGTTGTTTCTACCTACTTCCAAATTGAATCTATTTCCGGAGAGTTTAAGACCATTGTTTCTTGTCTGATTCTCATTCATCCCGTATATCTGCATAACCTCCCACAGCGCCTTTCTGTCTACCCTATCATAAGCCTTTTCCAGATCCATAAAAGCCCCCCCCAAAAAACATCCTTCCCCTTTCCTATAGCTTTCTCACATATCTGTCTTACCACAAAGATCTGATCTACACAACCTCTACCTGTCCTAAATCCACATTGTTCCTCACCAATTACTCCTTCTGTTCCTCTCCTAATCCTCTCAATCAAGATCCTCCCATAGGCCTTCCCAACTACACTTAACAAGCTAATCCCTCTGAAACTACAACATTCACACTTCTCCCCTTTTCCCCTGTAAAGTGGAACTATACAGGCACTCCTCCAGTCCTCCGGCACTCGACCCTCTCTCCAGCAAACATTAAATAACCTCACCAGCCAGTCCACCATCACTGTACCTCCCTTTTTCAGACATTGTGCATGGCATCCATCCAGACCAGGTGCCTTACCTGCTTTCATCATCTTAACAACTGCCTTCACCTCATCCTTCCTTATTTCTCCTCCATTCTCCTCACTCATCATTCTCATTTTCTTCACATTTCCCACTGCAGCTATCTTTCCCTCCCAATCCTCCTTCACATTTAGCAACTCCCTAAAATATTCTGCCCATCTTCCCCTTACTGCCTTCTCTTCCATTATCATCTCTCCATCTGCACCTTTTACCTTTTCTTCTCTACTTGATTCGCCTCCTCTTCCTCTCTTGATTTCTTTCCAAAACATCTTTTTATTACTTTCAAAATTTTCTGTCATACTCTTACCCCATTTCACATCTGCTCTCCTCTTAGCCTCCTTTACCTTTTGCTTTACTTCTCTTTTCTTTTCTTTGTACCTCTCACATG